>NW_024715054.1:0-40000 GCF_018991925.1 Homarus americanus
ACCCTACTACAGCATACCACCCTCAAGCCAACGGCATGGTAGAGCGTTTTCACCGGCAGCTGAAGGACGCACTCAAGGCACAGCACGACCCTTACAGCTGGACTGATGCGCTTCCCTTAGTGCTCCTCGGCATCCGTGCGTCACACAAGGAGGATATGGACTGTAGCCCAGCAGATCTTACACTAGGCGAGCCCCTTCGGCTACCTGGGGATTTCTCACTCCCTCCTGATCCCAACCAAACCACTCCAGCCGTTCGTCACGACTTACTCCAAAAGCTACGACAAGCAGTTTCTGCATTCAGAGCTACTGCTCCACGCCAGCCTCCTCGGCGCCCTGAACACATCCCTCCTGCACTACTCACAGCCGAGTATGTTTTCGTCAGGCATGATGCTCACCGCAACCCATTACAACGTCCCTACGATGGACCCTTCCAGGTGGTTACTCGTTCAGCAAAGTTCCTAACGATTATCCGGAATGGCAGACATGACACCGTCAGCATAGACCGAGTCAAACCGGCCACCTTACCCGTCGGGCCCCCAGCCCAGCAGCACCATCAACAAACTACGCCTGCACCAGTCTACCCGCAGTTACCACCGGCAGCAACACCACGCCCACGACATTTCTGGGCACCCTCTTTTCACCTTCATGTACACCCTGTTCCTGCTGTAGAACCTGCTCCTGTCATAGACCTCCCTCCTGTCATAGAACCTGCTCCTGCCATGGCCCCTTCTCCTGACATAGAACCTGTATCTGTACGCTTCCGAGGGGCTGTCTCCACCTTTCAGTCACTCACCTGTGGCGTCCCCCAAGGCACCAAGATGGGACCACTCTGCTTCCTAATGCTCATCAATGATGCCCTAAGAGAAACCCCTGCTCGCTGGAAATATGTCGACGACTCCACCATTGGGATCAGCGTCAACAATTCTGCTCTCAACTATACCGCCCTTCAGATTTATTGAACAGTCTCCAAAACTGGGCCACCAACAACCATGTCACCATCAACCATACCAAGACCATGGTTATGCACATCAACCTCTCCTGCGACATTGTCCCACCTCCTTCCATTACTCTAGGTCCGAACACACTCCAGGTTGTAGAATCCACGAAGCTCCTCGGCGTCACCATAGACAACAAACTAAATTGGAAACCACACGTCAGTGAAGTTGTCAAATCCTCCAGTTTGCGTCTCCACCTCCTCCGCCGACTCAAGTCCCTCGGAGTTCCTGCACCCGAGCTCCTCAGTGTTTACACAACATTCATACTTCCCAAGCTCACCTATGCCTCCCCCACCTGGTCTTCCTCCCTAAATGCCACACAACGTAAACACCTAGACAAAGTGCAAAAGAGGGCATGCAAAATTATTCTCTCCCCTTCCTACTCCACATATCAAGAAGCACTCAACACACTGACCCTTTCGACTCTCACTGACCATCACCACGACCTCATCTGCAAATTTGGTAAGAAGCTTCTACACCATCCTCGACACCGGCTCCTACTACCACCTGAGATCCCTAGCCCGAGAATTGCTGTTTGACACCACAACCGCATCCAGCCCATACGTGCACGAACTGATCGCTATAAGAACAGCCCAGTCCCAACCATTGTAAAAATTATCAATAACTTGTAATAAACCAGTGTATTCACTCCCAGTAAACACTACTCCTTGCACTGTCACTATGTTGAAATGCACTGTAGTTTGAGCTTTTCCCCATCTAGTTATTATATATCTTATTTATATCACTTATGTTACTTGTATATTATTTGTAATTCGAAACCCATTCCCCAAATATGTAACTGTATATTTTCAGCCTTCTGGCTGCCAAGTTCTTTCAATAAACCGTTAATTATTATTATTATTATTATTATTATTATCATAGAACCTGCTCCTGCCATGGACCCTTCTCCTGACGCAGCCCCTGCAGCAGCAGGAGCACAACAACCATTGCTTGTACAACCTCCTCTAATCCCAAACCCTCTTTCTCCTCCTAATTTTCCCACAGGTTTTGTGTCACTAGACGGAGTTGCTACACGTAGCGGCCGAGTCGTACGTACACCTGCCCGGTATGTGTTATGTGTGGGACACAACCCGGACAACATCCAGCATCCCGCCGCGCCGGGAGGGGAGGGGGAGTATTGTAGTGGACGTCTCCCCTACAACTGCGTAGCCGCATTCCAATGCCACAGTATCCTAGCAACCAGCCACCTGCTACGTCTTCCCTAGCAACCAAACGAGCGGCCCAGGGGGGGCGTCACCAGATGCCACAGTATCCTAGCAACCAGCCACGTCTTCCCTAGCAACGGAGTCAAGAAACCGGCGACTTCCCACGGGTTTACTTCCGGCGGCTGTGTATATAAGCTCTGTCTCTCCATTGAGATTCATTCTGCTCTCGGCTCCTGAACACGCAACACCTCCTCCAAGCAAGCTCCTCGCTGTCCCGCTCTCATTCAACCTGGAGGCTAGCAACAGGCAACATCTTCTCTAACGAATCTCCTGCACATCTACCTCCTTCAACACGCTACTCACCGAACGTGTCTACTGAGCAGCTTCTCACCACACGGCATCTCCAGCACCAGACTGTCTACCATATAACTTATATTATATAAGAAAACCACCACCTTAGAGTTTCCATCCATCCTGAGTGCTAGACAACATAATATCACGAAACCCTACAACCTATGGGCCCCATAGCTGACCCGTCTGACCCCATAGCTGGCCCATCTGACCCCATAGCTGGCCCGTCTGACCCCATAGCTGGCCCGTCTAACCCTAACGCTCAGCCCGCGATGTGACCCCGGATCACCAAGCCACACACACCTACCAGCCCCCAGCATTGGTGGATGCGTGCCTAACTCAGTAGGGCTATTTGTGTGGTTGTGTTTTTCCACTGGGATCTTCAGAGTTCGTTGGAAAGTACCCCATGGTGGCGGGACCCCATGGCGGCTGCTTGAATTTTCACTTCTGATGACTGAGTGTTGTAGTGGCAGTTGCCCCTGGTCTTAATGGTGCTATGTTACTATAAAAGTTTATGTGTTATTGAGTATGTCCACCCAGTAGTGGTGTGAGTGTTATTGAGTATGTCCACCCAATAGTGGTGTGAGTATGTTGAGCCTGAGGGCATAGTATCAGGTGTTCGTCTGTTGGTACATAAAACTTTCCCCTACCTCCATTTTAATGTTAAATAAATATTGTATTTGTATATTGTGTCTATTAATTACCTACAGTATCTACCGTTATTTCTTCCCTATTACTTGATACTATCATTACATATACCCACGAGCCTCCTCTCGTCACGCTACCAATGGTTGTAAGTATTAAAGAAAACTTGTTATAAGAGGCACTATACTGCCAGACTGGGGGTCACTAATTCTAAGGGGGAATAATCTAAATTTCTAAGGGTCGCTGCCACCAGACCCCCTCTGGACAGCATGTAGCTCGTTAGGTAGCGTGCAGAGTGGGCTAGGCATTGGTTAGGTTTTCCATTGACCAGATCGATAAGGGGCAAGAAGGGTGAAACCATAACATGTCTTAATTAATTTATTCCTTATAAAGCATACTGGTGAAAAACATACAAATGAATTGGTCTTCCTCGGAAGAACAACGAAAATGTTGGTTACCCAGATGGGCACCAGACGTCTTACATTAATGGCGTGTCATCCACATACTTATTGCATAACAATCTGTGACCACCTTACCTCGGTCATTCCTTCTTACACTATCCCTTAACACATCAGACTGTTCCACCTGTATGGAATATAGCACCGTCGGTTATCATACATAGTAGCACCATCTCAACACACATGTTACACTCCACCCCTGCAGGTATGTGACTCCTTGTATCTTTTAGGTATACACAACAGGCACCTCGTTCGCACACCGCCCTCGGTGGGTAAAGACGAGGGCTTCACCAAGAGACATACCAGTACTATTTCTACGCCTGGTATTATAGGTCGCTCCAAGTGACGACCGCAGAGTTAGTCACGGTCTCCTTATTTGTTACTACTCATTTGGAGTGGTGTGCTGGAAATCCACAGGTTCACAGTGGATTGGCATAGCTGGGAGTAGTCACCACCTGTTGGGACGCTCATAGGGATAATGGCTGCCGGGCAGCAAGGCACTCCGACGGCATGGAACCTGAGGTGACGGTAGAACGGAGGGTACTGAGAAATAATGCCTGACGGGCGGTTATCACACCCCCCTAAAACATTACTATTACACTTATATATCAGGCAAAGCTTTAAACTGTAATAACTTCTATATAAGCCTTAATTATAGGGCGGGATATAGCCAGATAGGACACTGACCTGAGGTGACGGTGTAATGACCACGGTCTTACACGTCAGTTAGCGCCAAAATCAAATGATTCATATTACGCTTAATAGCCCACAAAACATGTAACTCGGCTTTCGTTTGAGTCCTCCATCTGAGGAGTCCGTTTTCTCATCACTTCAAGACACCTCAGTCCTCCGTTATCCCATTTTCTCTGACTTACTGAAACCAACCTCTCTATAAAATGAATTTGAGTGTGAGAGAGAACACCCTTGTTTTGAGTCAACTTAGATATGTCTGTTTACAGTTGGAACATTCAAGATCCATTGTGAGTGGGGTAGAATGCTTCAACTGTCCTTATCGTTAGTAGAACGTGTCAAGTAAGTGAGTGTCGAGTTTGCCAGCTAGAGTGGCGTATTTTATGTCGTCCGTGGGGGTATCCATGAGTTTCTGATCGCGCCTGAAGTTATATCATTTTGTCGCCCCGACATCAGAGAATCTGATGTTTATAGTTTAATTAGTGTCAGTTGTCTATTTGAGAAAGTCATTAATCTCCTGAACTATTCTGTCAACTGGTATAATCTCCAAGATCTAGCGCCTCCCCGTGAATAGCCCCTTGTTCGCCTCAGGCCTGAGCTTGCAGAATTAATGTTATCGACGTGTATATTCCACCTTTTCCTGGCAAGCTCAACCTGAGATTAGATTATATGAATAGACATAGGAAATTACCCTGATCAAGAACACCGGAGTTCATAACTAAGTATACAGTGATCCAAAATGATAGAGAAGTTATGTTGTTGGTAAGATCGACCCTTCTGGTATGAATATGGAGGCCCAAGCTGCCCAGCAGGTGCACATATATACCTCTACACGAGGGAGAATCACGCATTCGTGACTTCCTCAATGTCTCTCCAGGTATGTTAACATGTGTTACCGCCGCCTATTAATTCAGTTTAACTTAGTCAATTTTGGTGAATATCAGTGCTCATGTGTTAACATAGTGAATTCTGTGCCAATTAAGTCGAGTAACGTAGAGATTTAGATATTGTCTGAACCGTTGCCAGGCGTATGTTTTGTATAGTTGAAGTTAGACCTTTACACATTCGTGTCTTCCTCAACGTCTCTCCAGTGTGTTGAGCTGAATACTCATCAGCTAACGTGGGGCGGTAACCGGGTTGGACGATGCCGTAATTCGACAGGACTGAACTGGGAAGTCCGTTTCCTGCAGATCAGGCGCCCACTCCCTGAGCGTGTGTCGGTCTACAAGCGACCCCTAACAGCGATCTTCATTTGTTGTAGAGACCAGCGTTACCCTGGGGCACTCCTCACAGTTACATAGGCCTAAGTATTATTGTATCTTGTTTGGGGGATAACTAGCAGAAATATAGTATCCCAGGTTTAGTATTGAACCACTGAATGAGAGTTAAAAGTGCCATGTCGTTCCTTGTGAATTAACAGGAGGTATTGTATGTTGAGATAATTGTGGAGCTGTTCATTGTGCTATGTATTCATTGGTAGTGACCATGAAATGATAATCTGAGAGTATAATGATCTAACCAAGAAGTGAAGAGTTAATTTGCTACTTGGTAAGGTAAGACCTGAGGGTCCAGTGATATCTGGTGTATACCCAGTACTGAATATCATTTGGCAGAGTGACAATACCACAATTGTCGATTGAAGTAATAAGTATTTGGAGGTATTTAATGAGGTAATAAGTTCTTGAAGTGTTTGATGACTTAAGAAATAAATTGCAGTTCTGCTTTGTCTGAGTGAATCTAAGATGCATCTTATCCAATCACTGTGTTAATAAATATTGAATTAGTAATCTACGTCTACGAGTATCACCACTCTATCCTTTCCCACATTGGTTCTCAGAAAATAACTAACTCACGTGCCTAGAAGCTCGCTACCTAACAGTTAACTAAGAGATGTTATATTCTAGAAAAATCCTGGGTGGTGGCAGTCTACCGGTGTAAGTATAATAAGTGTGGTAATAAAAAGACATGGTTTCCCAGGTTAATCCATGGTTTAGAATATAACTAGAACAAAATATATGGAAGAGATCATAATATATGAAAGGAAATTTAAAGAAAGAACATTGACTTGGAAAACATAAGCAGAGAAGCATAAGAGTTACTTATATAAGAATATATAAGAATATAAGGTATATAGAGATAAAGAACATATAAGAATATAAGCAAGAATATATAAAAGTAAGTATGTGTGTAAAGAACTGAAGAAGGATAAGTATATAAAACAGGATACTCATTGGAAAGAGTACTACACAGAACAAATAAGTATATGAATAAATAGAATACTAACAGAAAAATAATATCTATATGGTAAATTATTAAAAAGAGAAAACTCGGCCCGTTACAAATGGTGGCAGCGGTGGGATTATTTTCATTTGAGAACCAATTTGAAGGAATGAGGTGTGGTACTTTGGTGAATTTGTTTTCTCAAAATACAGTATACAGTAATGTACAATTTTGTCATCAGTAAAGAGTACAAATAATTGTGTGATTTAAAGTACAAATTTTTGTGTCAAGTACTGTACAATACTGTATTTGGAACTGCAAAGATATTTTATTAAAGAGTTAAGGGAAGAACTAACAATTGATTCACTTTCACAATTGTTTTTTGTGCAAGAAAGTTATAATTTCTTTTGTGTCACAAAGTTAGGTAATGCACCAACTTTTTTTTAGTAAGCTACCTAACTGATCTTTGTGAGTTTTTATTGTGTGAAATTTCAGAAGAGTGGTAATTGCACATTAGTGTAATTTTTTTTATGTTTGTGACCAGTGAATTAATCTACGGTATTGATATTTACAGACATTGAGTGGGCAGTTTACATCTTCCATGTTAAAAATGTGATGAACAGTGTTCATCTCTTGAGTGTCAACGGAAGTGTCATATTTACAAAAGTTATGTAATCCAATGTTTTATTTGTAGCTGTGGCATTTATTGGAAATATTGGTGTGATTTCAATAGAAAGTGTTCAGACTCTCACTTAAAGTATTTTTCTAACTTGAATTTATATTATATCACCTGAATTGAGTGTTATATGATTTCTCTTTGTGTGTATTTAATTATTTTTTATTCTTTTTCTAGTGACTTTAATTGTGATTTAACTAGAAAGGGTTTTAGTTCCCATTTGATGTCAGTTTATGACAAGTGAATTTATTGATATTAACAAAAGTTTACTGTTAGAGATTTTTCCATATGGCATTTTTAATCTGTTTCTTTAACTGATAATTTCATTAAAGACTGCAATACAATTTCTTACAGTGTAGACTTATATGCATTGTTAATAAATGTGCTATATGTATTTGAGAACTAATGCCTGTGTATTTTCAGCAAATGTGTTGATTGGGTTGAGAATCCTGTGGTGACATGGACGCCTCTAAGAATGCAATCTCTGAAACCAGATACAGTACTAGTTGAAATTACATGTAAGGTCCACCAAGTGTTGAGTACAGCACATAGTCCAGATAATTGAAAAGAGACAGTGAATACTTGTCGAGTACCGAAAATCGACTTTTCTGTTAGTCATTCGTGAAATGTAGAGTTATATTTTCATGGGACATTCTCGTCAAGTATCATCACTTAATGTTTTAGCATTACTCTGAGTACCTTGTGATGTGAAACTGTGTGTTGTTTTCTTTAGAGATCGTTAATTTTTTTGTGTGACAGTCTCCGATACTATTACCAATAATTTTCACGATTATAATTTAAGAAATATCCCATGCAAGTTTGTGTTAATGTTTACCCCCCGTGTCTTGAAGGGTGTTAATTGAGTTTATCTTTGGTGGGGTAGTTTTGTAGAAGTTTTGCTGGGACATCAACGCACGATGATCACAGTAGTTGTTAATAAGTTGCAACTCGTATGCAAAGAAGACTGAGAAAGCTAGCGGTTGTCATGGAAACTAGAATTTGGGTGTATGAGAAGGGAGAAGGTCAGATCTTACATCTCAGGTTTACCCATCGTTATTTCAAACAACATCCAGAAATATGCGTGAGCGTCAATTCGGATTCATGTATATATGTTCCTTTTAGTAACGTAACCTCGAAAGCAGTTTGTTTGCTCACCGGTACAATACTTGGGTAGTATGAGCTAATCCCGGAGCGAGAAATTTCTTATTTAGATACTGCAGGGACCAATCTAGGGAACATTCCACAAGTATATGATGAATTATGTAAAGTCAGTCAAGCAAAGGAAATCTCCTTATGTGCACCCCATTACTTGGCGATCCAGCTTGAACAGAAGAATAGGCCCAGTACCTTGAAAGTCATTCCAGTAGATGATAATAATGCTCCCCCCCACTCCTTGTGTGATCTGTAATGGCATACCAACATCTTCCATCAATAACGTAAGGCTTATTCAGGGGATTTCGAACAGCATGATACCATATTGTGATGAAGTAAATATGGGAAAGTTGAAAGAACTGATTAGAAGTCAACCTTGGCCGCATTTGACTAGAGATATGTGCAAGATGTTGGAGGGTGTAATGTTGGATCACACTGCTTTGTTTGTGTTAGGACCTCGGGAAATAGGTACCATTGCGGGGCATCCCGCTAATATCCAACTAGCCAACGATAACCCCATTGGAGGGCCACAGTACCGACACCCTGAAAAGGCTAAGGATGTCATTAAAGGCATGATCACCGACATGCACGACAGACATATCATCGAACCATCAACCGCTCTTTGGTCGTCTCCCATTGTTTTAGTCACTAAACCCAATGGTTCCAAACGCATATGCTTAGATTTCCGAGCGGTAAACCAACATTTGAAAGTAGATATATACATCCCCTTCCCAGGTTAGATGAATTAGCAGGAAAAGCTGCCAGAAATAAGTATTATGCTACTTTAGACTTGAGAGACGCAAATTATTAAAGTAATACTTAACGACAAAAGTCGAGACCTAACCCCATTTAGTGATGGAATATAACTTATGAAAGTTTATACGCTTATCTTTTGGGCATTTTCAGCCAGTCCCGTTATTCTTTTTATTTTACCAGAGAAGTAAACCTAGTGGTAGCCCCTTTTTGCAGCGAAGAACTGGGTGAGAAACTACCTCGATGACGTGATAGTGTGGGCTAATGATTTCACAACGTTGATGGACAGGCTGGCCAGAGTGTTTGATAGATTCGTAGAAATGGGAATCAAGTTAAACTTATTAAAGTGTCAGTCTGGTCAACAACAAGTGAAATTTTTAGGGCATGTAATGTCAGAGAGAGGCATTGAACCAGATCCAGAGAATGTCCGAGCTGTATCAGAGTGTAAACCTAAACCCCCAATTAATGTGAAGCAAGTTCGCCGGTTTTTAGTAATGTGTAGATTCTACTGTAAACATGTCCCCAGCTTTGCCAAGATAGCTTACCCTATCACCGAACTCACTAAAGCAAATGTCACTTTCGTGTGGACTAATAAATGTCAGAGGTCCTTTGATACGTTGAAACACGCCCTCACGTCATTTCCAGTTCTCGTTAAAGCAGATGCCGATAAACCCTTTGAATTGCACAGCGATGCCAGTGACGTCTGTGTAGGAGCTTCCCTTGATCAGGTGCAGACAGACGGCTCGTTACGTCCGGTCGGTTATTTTTCCAGAAAATTAAAACCCGCTGAGACTCGTTATTCTCCCACTGATAAGGAAGCCCTCGGAATTGTATTAGCATGCCGGTTTTTCCATCATTTTTTTTGTGGGGCACACAATTTACTATCAAAACTGACCATCAACCTCTGACCTCAGTCTTCAGGAAGACGGCTAAGAATCAGAGAATGAACAGGTGGATGATGAACATCAACTGGTGGTTTTGCCATGCAAGTTTGGCCAGTGTGAGACTTTTTGTAAAGGGATTGTCAGTGTGTAGCCTGGGCCAGAGGAATGAGTAGATGAGTCTTACTGCAGTGAGAACATCGTTTGGTGTGAGTAATCAAGTTTACCTGGAGGTCCTATGCGCATAGGCCTAAGTTGGTGTAGGAGGTAGTGGGGCTGGACTTTAGTCACGGCTAGGCATGTACAGGAGTACCGTACATGGACCTAGTGCAGTTTAAGACGGTTGCATTGCAAAGTCACGGCTAGGCGTGTACAGGAGTACATGGACCTAGTGCAGTTTAAGACGTTTGCATTGCCAAGTCACGGCTAGGCGTGTACAGGAGTACAGTGCATGGACCTAGTGCAGTTTAAGACGCCTGCATTGCAAAGTCACGGCTAGGCGTGTACAGGAGTACATGGACCTAGTGCAGTTTAAGACGCTTGCATTGCAGAGTCACGGCTAGGCGTGTACAGTCGTGTACAGGAGTACAGTGCATGGACCTAGTGCAGTTTAAGACGCTTGCATTGCAGAGTTACGGCTAGGCGTGTACAGGAGTACATGGACCCAGTGCAGTTTAAGACTCTTTTATTGCAAAGTAAAGGGAACTGAGGTTTGGGGGTTTCATGTGGACCGGGTCGCTGGCATTATAGTCTATTTGAGTCCATGCTCTGACCACTTAGATCTTGCCTCGTCTCGTGAGTGAACAATGATTCTTCCGTGGTAAGGTCAACCCTAATGCTTCGGTGACTGGATGGGGTCCGCCTAACTACTCCTAGCTTGAGATCTCAATTGCTGAATTTGGTGCTTGGACCCAGTGTTATACATATCTGATCAATCGCCTAGATGGAAACTACCTGTCATCCTGGTGGATGGTGTAGTTACAAATGTACAAAAACTATAATTAAGGCCGGCCTGTTTTTATTATTATGTCTGTACTATTGATGTATGATTATATTCTTCTGTGGGTCATGACCAGTATTGCTTTGTTAGTTTTATCTGCCCATGTCTGGGAGTTTTTGTGATTATTCATTTGAGTTGCAAAATTTTATGTATGTGAAAATTTTGTAACATGTGTGTTACCTGTATTGTTGACCATTACCCCAGTACTGCAAGATATTGTGTTTGAAATTGTGTATTTACTGTGAATGTTTTGTCGACTATACCGCATAATATTGAATCTTTGGGAGGGGAAAGCTTTGTAATGACCATGGTCTTACACGTCAGTTAGCGCCAAAAGCAAATGATTCATATTACGCTTAATAGCCCACAAAACATGTAACTCGGCTTTCGTTTGAGTCCTCCATCTGAGGAGTCCGTTTTCTCATCACTTCAAGACACCTCAGTCCTCCGTTATCCCATTTTCTCTGACTTACTGAAACCAACCTCTCTATAAAATGAATTTGAGTGTGAGAGAGAACACCCTTGTTTTGAGTCAACTTAGATATGTCTGTTTACAGTTGGAACATTCAAGATCCATTGTGAGTGGGGTAGAATGCTTCAACTGTCCTTATCGTTAGTAGAACGTGTCAAGTAAGTGAGTGTCGAGTTTGCCAGCTAGAGTGGCGTATTTTATGTCGTCCGTGGGGGTATCCATGAGTTTCTGATCGCGCCTGAAGTTATATCATTTTGTCGCCCCGACATCAGAGAATCTGATGTTTATAGTTTAATTAGTGTCAGTTGTCTATTTGAGAAAGTCATTAATCTCCTGAACTATTCTGTCAACTGGTATAATCTCCAAGATCTAGCGCCTCCCCGTGAATAGCCCCTTGTTCGCCTCAGGCCTGAGCTTGCAGAATTAATGTTATCGACGTGTATATTCCACCTTTTCCTGGCAAGCTCAACCTGAGATTAGATTATATGAATAGACGTAGGAAATTACCCTGATCAAGAACACCGGAGTTCATAACTAAGTATACAGTGATCCAAAATGATAGAGAAGTTATGTTGTTGGTAAGATCGACCCTTCTGGTATGAATATGGAGGCCCAAGCTGCCCAGCAGGTGCACATATATACCTCTACATGAGGGAGAATCACGCATTTGTGACTTCCTCAACGTCTCTCCAGGTATGTTAACGTGTGTTCCCGCCGCCTATTAATTCAGTTTAACTTAGTCAATTTTGGTGAATATCAGTGCTCATGTGTTAACATAGTGAATTCTGTGCCAATTAAGTCGAGTAACGTAGAGATTTAGATATTGTCTGAACCGTTGCCAGGCGTATGTTTTGTATAGTTGAAGTTAGACCTTTACGCATTCGTGTCTTCCTCAACGTCTCTCCAGTGTGTTGAGCTGAATACTCATCGGCTAACGTGGGGCGGTAACCGGGTTGGACGATGCCGTAATTCGACAGGACTGAACTGGGAAGTCCGTTTCCTGCAGATCAGGCGCCCACTCCCTGAGCGTGTGTCGGTCTACAACCGACCCCTAACAGCGATCTTCATTTGTTGTAGAGACCAGCGTTACCCTGGGGCACTCCTCACAGTTACATAGGCCTAAGTATTATTGTATCTTGTTTGGGGGATAACTAGCAGAAATATAGTATCCCAGGTTAAGTATTGAACCACTAAATGAGAGTTAAAAGTGCCATGTCGTTCCTTGTGAATTAACAGGAGGTATTGTATGTTGAGATAATTGTGGAGTTATTCATTGTGCTATGTATTCATTGATAGTGACCATGAAATGATAATCTGAGAGTATAATGATATAACCAAGAAGTGAAGAGTTAATTTGCTACTTGGTAAGGTAAGACCTGAGGGTCCAGTGATATCTGGTGTATACCCAGTACTGAATATCATTTGGCAGAGTGACAATACCACAATTGTCGATTGAAGTAATAAGTATTTGGAGGTATTTAATGAGGTAATAAGTTCTTGAAGTGTTTGATGACTTAAGAAATAAATTGCAGTTCTGCTTTGTCTGAGTGAACCTAAGATGCATCTTATCCAATCACAGTGTTAATAAATATTGAATTAGTAATCTACGAGTATCACCACTCTATCCTTTCCCACATTGGTTCTCAGAAAATAACTAACTCACGTGCCTTGAAGCTCGCTACCTAACAGTTAACTAAGAGATGTTATATTCTAGAAAAATCCTGGGTGGTGGCAGGCTACCGTTGTAAGTATAATAAGTGTGGTAATAACAAAGACATGGTTTCCCAGGTTAATCCATGGTTTAGAATATAACTAGAACAAAATATATGGAAGAGATCATAATATATGAAAGGAAATTTAAAGAAAGAACATTGACTTGGAAAACATAAGCAGAGAAGCATAAGAGTTACTTATATAAGAATATATAAGAATATAAGGTATATAGAGATAAAGAACATATAAGAATATAAGCAAGAATATATAAAAGTAAGTATGTGTGTAAAGAACTGAAGAAGGATAATTATATAAAACAGGATACTCATTGGAAAGAGTACTACACAGAACAAATAAGTATATGAATAAATAGAATACTAACAGAAAAATAATATCTATATGGTAAATTATTAAAAAGAGAAAACTCGGCCCGTTACAACGGTAGAACGGAGGGTACTGAGGGCAGTGCCATGCCGCTCGTCACCGCGTAGGCCTACAGTTTCCAATCTTTAATATTTACTTTTATTTCTTACGGTTCTCACCTGAACACTTTTCGGTATATTGTCACTCATGCCGTATAAACACAAATTTTAATCCTAAATTACACACCCGAGGCGGGTACATGACGCGCCTTAAAACAAAGGCTGAATGTTCATGGCGGGGGTGTATCAACTTCACTTAAAATTGTAATGAGGGATCCTCCTCTCACACATTGCACTATTTGAACACAGACGTAAGATTCCCTGATCACTGTACCTGCCGTGGGTATATGTCACGTGAGGATACGAGGTGTATTAAGTTCATACCGACGCATACAAGATATTTCCTTTCAAGTATAGTTTCTGGGTCACTTCCAACACCTCACATAGTTCAGATACATTTATCCTTTTTCCAGATCATTGTTCTCATGTATTTTCATATGATATCTGTGGAAGTTATGTTCGCTACACGTTCACAGACGTAAATAGTATGACCTTCAAACCCTGATCCACATTTAGTCCTACAGTACACTAGTCCGGCTCAACTGGACTTTAACATTCATCTTATGGATACCCTGAGTTCTCCTTAATGCTATGAATACATACAATTAATATGATATAACTGTACCTGGGTACAATACTACACATGGTCTAGTAACATTGAGTAGGTGAGTTATCCTTTATCAATGTTTCCCGTTTTCTGAGGTTCTACAAGCGCGGTGTATTTGAATGTTATATAGCATAATATGAATTAAATGGGGTTTTTAGGAGTGACAATGATGTGCACAGTACAGCACAGGCCCTTATAAAGTGACACTAATAATCTTCCTCAAGGAGACCCGTCTTATCGGCATGCTGTGAAAGATACACGCACCAATGCTTTTTATAATGTGTATGTAACCATGCAATAAAGAAAATAAAAATGAATGAATCAAAATAAACAAAGATATGAAAACATACAACACGAGAGACATATCACAAACATTTTCATTACATACAACACGCACATATACCAAGTAAAACTGACACCTACCAACACATATACAAACAAAAAGACACGGGCTGCACCATCACAAAAAAAATCAAATCACAGAGAAACTTGTCACCTGACTGGCCATTTCATCTGGACTGTCAGTAACTCACCATCATATCACCCACTCATACTGTACCATAATCCATCCAAAATCAAACAACACCAAGAAGATTGAAGACCATCAGAGTACCAAGAACAAGAAGACCACGAGATTAACAAGAAAAGAAGAAACAAGACCATAAGATTAGTTGTACCATAAGAGTAATGGAGTAATGTGGCAAGAAAGAAGACACCAGCTCCGGCCGAAATAGCCAAAAGGCGAAGTGGCCAGTAATCCCCAAAACATGGTACATGGAGCTGTGAAGACTTGCCTTTTTTTCTGCTGTGTGATTGAGCAATCTGCAACTTCGTTGTGATTGGACACTCAATCCTAGTGATTGACCTTACCCATCATAGCGACTGTGTAATTACCATCTCGTATTGTACGAGAAACAATCAAGCCTCTGGAAATTATATATTTGGGCTCCCAAAAATTTAGACTACTCCCCATGCGTCTACGTCCTGGGTTGGCCAATCAGCGGTGCCCAACTGTGGCTGATACAAGCACGTTTACTGCGGTGCTCTGATTGGCTGACCGAACGTGGCGTGGTAAGGACTGTCCCTACTCTCTAAGTCCTCTTCTTTTCCTTCTTTCATCCCCCTCATGCACTCCGTTCCTTGAACGGGAGGCGGGACTTAGCAATACGGTCGATCCGGCAAAGGAACCTGTGATAGTGTGGGGCACCCCTTGTCCGGGGGTCACCGGTAGGTGGCAACATAAATAGACAGAACTTATAGACACAGGTAACCTGGGCGCAGAACCCTACGAGCCCGACGTCCATCCAAGAGGGGGTGGGGATCCACTGCTCCCAGGCAGGAGCCCTGTGTCATAGGCAGGATTGTGATGTAAGCAGGAAAGATGACCACAAGCATTAGGATTAAACATAGAGATAAGGGACACCCTATTGGAAGAGGAAAAGTGACAGAAATCACTTTTAACAAATTACAAGTCCCATTAACAATTATATTCAGTACCAACGAAGGTTTCAAAGTAATCTGCAAAGATGTCTTTGATTCAGACAAAATCCTCTCAAAAGAAGCCAGAGATGTTTTTTACAATGAAGGACTTGCTGGTATCATGCCCCCAGAACAAAAAGCAAAAAGATCAGTTTTGTTCGCCAAGTCGAACAGGCGATCGGGAGGAAGACATCTGAAGATCTGAAAGATGAATTGGAAAGTCAAAACAGTTGGATGAAGATCGAGGAAGTTATCAAGATAAAAGACTACACTCATGTTTTCAAGATTACCTTCGAAGAAGTTTCAATGGCTGAAAAAGTAATACAACAAGGCTTTCTAATATTTAACATGTCAGTAACACCTCATCAAATAAAGAAGGAAACGTTTATGAATCTACAAACTTGTTTTTCTTGTTACAAGTATGAAGAACACACAACGAGAGACTGCCCAGAAAAAGAGAAAAAGTACTGTTCAGACTGTGCAGGCGACGACCATACCTACACTGATTGAAAGAACCCACATGTTGGCTGTCTCAACTGTAAGAGAAACGGGAATGCACATATAGGACACAGGACGTTAGCAATGGCATGCCCAATAATAAAAGCATATGATAAAATAAAAGAAACAAGGAAAAGGAAACAAGAAAAGAAAGACACGACATACGTTGAAATAGCCAAGAGAGCTGTTCAAGAGGCTCACAGACCAGAATCCACCATCTTAAACTTTAGCAAACCAATATCATTGCACCCGGATCATACAATGACGAGTTAAGGAAAATGTTCAAATTGAATAACCTACTGGAGATGATATTCCCAGAGAATCCAGAATCCGAAAAATTATTTCAGGCAACATACTCAAGTGAACTGAAAGAAAGACTACAGATAGGAAAAACGTATGAGCAAGGAGCAACAGCTGATACACAAGAAATACAAGCGACTGATAGAGACCCCAGACAAATGACTAGAAGTGACAAAGAGAAGACAGAAACAACAAAAGGACAATCTACAAGATAAAGGATGAGGAGGAGAGAAGAGAAGATGGAGACTGATCACAAGAGACAACCTGAATTTGCTGAAGTTGTTGGATTAAAAGTGATCACTACAACAAAACATGGAATCCCAACATCGAGACCAACAGGTGGAACAATAGCGAAAAACTGCGAAGGGGGAATATACAAGTAGACATATCAAGAAAAATCCCTAAACGAAGAATAGGTTTGGACACCAATCATTATGGACAAATTAAAGATTACGACCAATGACTTTAAAATACGAGACCCATTAGAGTTTAGAAGAGCCAGAAGTGGGAAACAGGATGATAGATCTCTACTCCAACTGCCACAATCCAAGTTTAAGAAATAATGGACACCAGACAAACAGTAAGTACTTCAAGAAAAATACAACACAACGTAAGAAACTGGAAGACTGAGAGAATTAACCTAAGTAATATACTTTTACTTTTATCCTCTTCACCAAAAGATCAGCTCGTTAGCCGCTTGGGCGATCGGTCACGTCTCTGTTACGCACTGTTGGCAAGTACTGGGCATGCACTGGCTCCTGAATGTACCTGAACCTGCTCCAGTGTTGGTCAAGTCTTGTCGTCACAACACTTTCTGGCAGATTGTTCCAAGAGTTCACAACCCTCACTCCGAAAAAGTGTGCCCTCACAGTTTTCTGGACTTGCAGCTTCTTCAATCTTGAGCTGTGACCCCTTGTGGGACGAGCGTCCGCTAGCTCCAAGTAAGGACACTCGACTGAGTAGTGCCCCTTGAGATGCTTATACACCTAAATTAGGTCTCCCCTTGCCCGTCTGTAGTATAAGCTAGGCAAGTTGAGGCGCTCCAATCTCTCTGGGTAGCTGAGGTGCCGAAGTGCATGTAACGGCCCCTGTCTCATCAACAGAACATATTATATAAATGGGTCAATACATCTGATATTATATTCAGATTCACCACCCTGTAACTTTCCACTGGCTATGAGGTGACATGTTCAATGCACGTGATAAGGTGTGCCCACGGGAAGCTGCGTCATACTATGCTGAGTAAAGGCATAAGTAGCCGGCTCTCTGGCCACCTGAAGCGAGCAGTAGTTTGATATCCTTGACTCGAGGAAGACGTTATTTGAGAGCGGCAGTGGATGGCTCCGTCTTCCCTGGAGGGGGAACGACGTACCCATACCGTTCTCCCTCGATGGGTCACTACTCATCAGTCACTCAGATCAACTAATATCGAACGGACGTGATCAACGTTTATATTTACATAAACGCCGTCCTCTTTCTCGTTCACTCATATATGGTGGAACTTACGGTTGATCTACGTTAAGTACTGCATGAAATCATAACCAGGATGTCATCCAAGGTGTCCTCCAAACATAATTTTCTAAAAACTTACTTTTTATTAACGTTTAGAGTTTTCTGTTTATTTACATGACTAAGATCAACAATAAGTTATATAAAAATGCACTGGTGTAATGATTAAGACCAACAATAAGTTATATAAAAATGCACTGGTATAATGTGCATGTGGTTGGTATTGCATATTTACATGAATAATGAATAAGGCCGTTAGGTTGTATGAGAATGCAAATTAATTATTTGTGAAATTATGTATAGTGTACACCTTGATAAGTTGATCATCATCTGATCTTGGCATGATGTTATTTGCTACCTATGCTATACAGTACTGTAGTTTTTGGATTCGTTTAATACTTTCTGTCTTTTCGTACAGTAAATAAAGATTATAAAGTGTATGTTGAAACTTGAATGTTAACTAATGTTTAATTTCATTTGTTCATTTAATTATTTGTGTACACCTTGACCATCATCTGATCTTGGCATGCTATACCTTTTTGGAAAGCTCTATGTCTAAGCTACAAGACAACATATGAAAATTTCAGCTCTCTAGGTCTGTTTTTAAGGGTTTTAGAGCCAAAAAACAAACAAACCGAAGCTAAATTCATATAATAAAAGTTAGCGGTTAGCGTTAGCTTCCGCTATTTTTTTTAGCTGTTTAGCGGTTTAGCGTTACCGAAGTTAACTTTTTAGTTAGCAGATTAGCAGTTAGCGAAGCTAACTTTTCGTTTAGCTGTGCCCACCACTGATATACACATTCTACATAACAAGTCATAAGTGTTTTACGAAAATAGAAAAAAAACAAAAAAACAGTGACGTTGTGGGGTACGAGATAATGGTTCACACTCAGGATGGGATGGAGAAAGGAAACTCACAATGTGCTCTCTGTATACATGTTGTATTGGGTGTTCAGTGCAGCTTGGTGCTGGGAAGGCAGCATGGTTACAAGCGTGATGTAGAGAGAGCTGGTTGGTGAAGGTGCTCAGAGGAGGACCAGCTTGTGGGTCGCCATGGTCGCCGGCGGGAGCGAGGGCCGCCAGGCAGGAGTGGAGGAGAAGGAGGTGTTGCTTGCTGGTGGCTGTAGGTAGAAAAAGAGGTAGGTTACCGTTGTTGTGTTGTTGTTGAGATTGTCGGACCGTAGTCCGACACGGGCCTTTGCCTATAGGCGGCCTGTTTGGTGGTTCCGGCTGGAGCTCCAGGAGCAGCCAGACCGGATTGGGATTGGAGGTGGTCCCACCTGCAGATTGGAAGGATACTGCAGGTTGCAAGTGTGAGCGGACCCCCGATCAGTGGACGCTTACCACCAGCCCCCACTCTTGGACGTGGTCAGCTTCGGAGTGGCGCGCCCCCCGAACTGGGGTCCGCACTTGCTGGGAGAGGATGCTTTCTAAGCTATCTGGGTGGTGGGTATCGTGTGATGACCCGGAGTAGGTGGTGAATGTGGTCTGTATGGGCCTTTCGGGTTAGAGTGGCCGCTGGTGTTGTGTGTGTTTCTTGGGAGATTTGAGTTCTGTTTCGGAGGCTTTGTGTGACCTCGCAATCGAGGAGATAGTGTTCAAGTGGGTTGGCTGCTGGCTCCTGACAGTAGGTGCATTCCATGACGTCGTTTCCGATCATCTGCCAGGAGCACTTGTACCCTAGTCGTAGTCGATGAAGGCTGACTTGGGTTTGTCTTGAAGTTTTCTTGTCAGCGAAAGGTGGTTCCCCTTTTGTGGCCGCCAGGTACCATTTGGCTGATTGGGAACCAGCGTTGAGTGCATGAAGGAAGCTCTTTTTGATGTGGAGCTTGGTAGTCTTTCTGAGGTGATTCTTGATCTGTTGCACACTTGCTGGAACTTGGATGTGTACGCTACTAGAACGTGTAGCTGCCTTGGCTGCTTCGTCTGCCACGTCGTTTCCTCCGATCCCTACATGACTGGGAATCCAGTGTAAGACGACTGGTCGGTTTTGGCTTTGGAATTCCTGTAGCTGTGCGAGGATCGAGGTGATGATGTGGACGTTGTCTCTTGGTTGACTGTGTTGCAGCGCCTGCATAGCCGATTTCGAGTCCGTGTGAATTATGATGGACTTGTTGTGTTGTGTTGCAGCGTGTTGTAGGGCCTTTGAGATTGCTACCAGTTCTGTTTGTAGGGTGGAGCAGTCATTGGAAAGTCTCCATTGGAGGGTCTGACCTTGGGTGTAGAAGGCCGCTCCGGATCTATGATGTTTTGGGTCCACCGAGCCGTCTGTGAAGTATGATGCTGCATCAGCCGGTGTCTCGGTGGCTATGGCTTCGAGAGTTATTTTTTTGAGGTCCTCCTTCTGGAGGTTGGCTTTACTATCGCCTAGGTCGGTAAATTTGAGTGTGGCTGGTGGAGGGCTCCATGGTGGAGGAACAGCGTAACCATTGTCTCGTGTGTCTTGGTTGTTCTTGACGAGTGTTTCTGCTTGCAGGTGTCGGATGACCTCGCTTGCCTCGTGCGACCAGGTGGCCCCTCGCACTCTGTGGTCGAGGTGGAGGGAGGCACTGATTCGAATCTTGGCAACTGTGGGCTTGTCTGCTCTACAGATTTTGGCGAGGAGACCGGCTGTCACCTGCTTGACTCGTACTGCCAGGGGTGGTAGTTCGGTTTCCATTTGCAGATTGCAAATTCTGGTCCACATGGGTGCTCCGAGCATGGTCCTGAGAGCATTGTTTTGGATGACTTCTAGCTTAGCTATTTGGTCTTCTCTCAGTCCAATGAGTGCTGGAGCACTGTAATCTACCAGCGATCTGATGGCGGCTGTGTAGTAGGCTTTGAGCACATGAAGGTTTGCTCCTGCGGATTTGCTGGTGAGCGACCTCATTATATTGTGTCTGCTCTTCGTCCTGTGCCTGAGATACTCGAGTTGCGGCTTGAAGGTGAGTTTCTGGTCAAACCAGATTCCAAGACACTGGTGGGCGTTGGTCCAGACTACCGGCGTGTTTTGTATGGAGAGCATCTTGTCTGGTGTGTCTGTGCAGATGGCCATCGCTTTCGACTTGGCTGGATTTATCTTGAGTCCAAGTCTGTTGCACTCCTCTTCTATAAGTTGGAGTGCGTGTTGCGTGTTGGCTAGTCTGTTCGATCCTCTTACTATAAGCTGTAAGTCGTCTGCATAGCATAGGAGCTTGGCTGTTTGTCTGAAAGGAAGTTTGACTAGATTTTCCATCAGGACATTGAACAGCATTGGACTGAGGATGCCTCCTTGTGGGGTTCCGTTTTCATGGACCCTGTAGCTTGAGGTTGCTCCCTGAAAGCGTACTCGTGCTTCTCTCTGTGTGAGGTAGTTCTGGATCCACCCCAGCAACCTTCCTTTGACGCCTTTTTTAGCGAGCGTAGTTGTAATGGCCAATGGATTTGCTAGTTCGAAGGCTTTCTCCAGGTCGAGGAAGACCACCAGAGCTGGTTTGTTGTCCACTGTGCTGAGTATCTCGGCGATGTTGTTGCCTGTGCCGGTGTTCTCGGTGTAAGCAAAGATGTGAGGGTGTGGGCTGCCTACTTTCCACTTGAGTCGGTTGAGAGCCATTCTTTCTCCCGTCTTCGCTATGCAGCTGAGAAGGGAGATGGGCCTCGGTTTGTCTGGTTCTCTGGGCTTCGGAATGGGCTGTATATCTGCCTTCTTCCATTCCGGTGGGAGTCTTTGTGCTGTCCACGAGGCATTGATGGCTTGCAGCAAAGCCTCGTGTCCGGCTGTACCGGCATGAGAAAGCATGGAGTAGGTTATCCTGTCGGCCCCTGGTGCAGTGTCCTTGCTTCGTTTTAGCGACTTCTGGAGTTCTTGCTGGTTGAATGGTCTGTCAGTGTCATCTTCACTGTTGCAGGCCTCTTCGATCATCTGGAGTCTGACCTGTCGCAGACGCCGTTGTGTCTCCTCCGCCTGTCTCGGGAGGTTTTTCGTTGCTGCTCGGTCAGAGAACAATTTTGCAAGTCTCTCGGCTTCCTCTTCTGGGTTGGGATGGGTTGGTGGTGGTGGTGTTGCCTTCCCAGATGCCCTTCGGATCTGGGCCCACATCTTGCCAAGGGAGGTGTGCTCGTTCAGTTCGGAGCACCACTTGAGCCAGCTTACGTTTTTTATTTCTTCCTTCTCTTCCCTGGTATCCTTAACTATGACTTGCAGGAGATGTCTGTTTGTTGCCGTGGGATGTCTCCTGTAGTTTCTTCGGGCCATGTTCACTCTGTGGTTGAGTTCTTTCACCCTGGGACAGTAGTACCAGTAATCATTGTACTGTCTTGATGTGGGTTTTGTTTTTGGGATAGCCTCTTCTGCCGCTTGGTGAAACGCCTCGACCAATTGGTGGTGGAGGGTTGTCTCATCCACGGGTGCTGCGCCGGCCGGCTGTGATTTTTCGCGCCACTTAGCCAGGTGTTTCTTAAAGAGTCCCCAGTCTGCCTTTTGGGTATTGTATCTCCATCTCGGGGGGGGTGGAGTGGGGAGTTTGTTCACCTTCAGCGTTGTTAGGGTTGCGAAGTGGTCGCTGGTCAGCGTGGGGTGTATCTGCCAGGAGGCCGAAGGCTGTAGTGCACTGGAGACGAAGGTTAGATCTAGCCTTCCTCCCCTAATGTGGGTGGGCTCTCCGGTGTTCAGGAGGCCTCGTGGGTCACCACGAGGTCAGGTCTTATATAGCGGGGGTAGGCGTGGCTTAACAGTTGACCTCAGTCGTGTAAGGCGGCGTTGGTTGATCTAGACACGAGGTGCGGCTGGATTCGTGGGTCGGCTCGCCAGCGACAAACAGCGTTTGAAGGGGAGGAATCCACTACAATACTCCCCCTTCCCTCCAGGCGGTGTAGGAGACTTGTTGTCTGCAGGGTTGCATGGCACATGTGAGGCAGAACGGGCGGTGCATGCCACATGTGAGACATAACGGCGAGGGCGTGGATGAGCCGGCCGCTAGGGGAGACAACTGTCTAGACACACGAGATCTGTGGGAGAAGAGAGGGAGAAAAAGGGTGTGTGGGGGCGATGAATGTTGTGCTTATGTCGCTGCAGGGGGAGCGTCCTCATGGTCACTGGCTGGGATGACTAGGTCAGGGGGGACGTCAGGAGGAGGGTCTATGATAGGAGCAGGTTCTACAACAGCAGCAGGGTCCACGACAGCAGCAGGGTGTAGGACAGTAGCAGGGAGTGCCTGAGGGAAAAAAAAAACGGTGTGCGGGGGCGATGAATGCTGTGCTTCCCTCTCGGCAGGTACAGAGTCCTCAGATGCGCCTGCTGGGGTTGGTAGGACGTGGTGCTTGGGGCAGGAAGAGGAGCTGATGTCTGCTTAGAGAAGCAGTGCTGCTCTAACCTGAAGTGGAGAGACAGTAGCTGTAGAGCCGATGAGTGCTGCCTCTGTGTGGATAAGCCAGTCTTCCATGTTGCCTGAAGACTGGGAGAGTGAGGGGTCAATGGCTTCTGGGGTGCATGTGATATTTTGTCACACCAGGATGGGATGGTAAAGGAAACTCTGGGCGTTTCTGTATACATGTTGTATTGATGTACAATGCAGCTTGGTGTTGGAAGGCAGGCATGCTGCATGCGATTGAGTAGAGAGAGCTGGGTTGATGAGTGCTCAGAGGAGGACCAGCTAGGTCACATGGCCGGCGGGGAGCGAGAGCTGCCAGGTGAGGAGGAGGAGGCTGTTTTAGACTGGCTGTGGGTGTAGGAAAGAGAGGTAGGTCGGCACGGCATGGTCTTTTAGTTATGGGAGGTGAAAGAGATTATTAGGGTTGAAGGAAAGTGGTGAAACTGAAATACAGTAGGAGCAGGTATGAAATCTGGGCCTCAACCATCGCTTTCATCTTTCTTGCTGGTGTTTTATCTTTGTTCTGCTCCCCTGGGTCGTCAGACCTTTGTATTAATATTGGTTTATTTATATAATGCTTATTATTATTATTTTTTATTATTGTTGAGTTAGTGGTTCGCCCATGTCCTTGTGTAACTGGGAGGTAGCCCAATTTTTTTTTTACATGTTATTAAATGTTAAATGTTAGTTATGTTAGTTCAAAGGTACTCTCAGGAGGAGGCCTGCCAGGTTCTTAGTGGAGCTGGTAGGTCACTCTCATCTTTTATTCTCTCTATTAATGTTTTATGTGTATATGTGTATATTGAGGCAGGAGGTGGTTCAATTACTTCTTCCTGGCTGATGTAGCTGGGAGGGTAATCACATTATTGTTATTATTATATTTTTTTTCCGATGGAGTTAGTGAGCCCGCTCAGGCCCTTGTGTAGCTGGGAGGGTAGTCACATTATTTTTTTTTTATTTATTTTTTGCTAAGATGTTAGTTAAATGTTAAATGTTAGTTATGTTAGTCTAAAGGTACACTGTATGGAGAGGCCTGCCAGGTTCTTAGTGGAGCTGGTAGGTCACGCTCATCTTTTATTCTCTCTATTAATGTTTTATGTGTATATTGGGGCAGGAGATGGTTCAATTACTTTCTTCCTGGCTGATTTAAACCATCTGTGTTCTTGGAATTCTTCGTTGTCTATATTATTTATCCAGTTCTGATATGTTTCTGTGTTAAGTTCAGTCACTTTTTTCCAAATATTTGCAGCTTTGTTGTGTATTTCTACATTGATTGCTAAGAGGTTTGCTCTCTTGTGTAGCTTTCCATTATTGATGTGGTCTGTATATTTTATGTTATATATAAATCTGAGGGCTATATTTTATACTGTTTGTAACCTTTTAATGCTCGTTTTACTAAGGGTGTTCAATGGGATGGGTGGGTAGTCCATAATTGATTTGACAAGGGCAATATAAATCTTTCTTTTGTTATTAATGCTAAGGTTCTTAAAGGGTTTTATTTTTGATAATCTTATTCTTGCCTGTCGTTCTTTATCTTTTAAGTATGTTATATATCCTCTTTTTGTTAGTTTTAGTCCAAGCATCCTGCCTTCAGTGTCGTATGGGTATAGTTCCTGATCGACTATTACTGGACTTGTTTTGATCTTGGCTATTGGTATTATCTTGAATTTGTTCTTATTTGTCCTGATTTTCCATTTTTTCTCAAAATCATTTATATTTTTTATCGCTCTTACCGTGTAGAGTGCCATAAATTGGGTTGATTTTCCTGGGTATGATACTATTTGAGTAATATCATCAGCAAACATTACATATTCGCTAAAGGGGGTAAGTTGAGGTGTGTCTGAGGTATAAATTGTATATTGTGTTGGTGAAAGGCATCCTCCTTGAGGTACTCCACTCTCAAGATTAAACATAGTTCCCATAAAGTTTCCAATTTTAATTTGTGCTCTCCTATCATCTAAATAGTTACACAATATTCTTAGCAAGTATTCGTTAAGTCCCAGTTTTAATATTTTATATTTTAAGCCTAAATGCCAAACTTTATCAAAAGCCTTAGAAACGTCCCTTAAAATTATATTGATCTGGGTATCCTTGGTTTTTTCTATTGCAATTATTTCCGTTATTGTAGCTATTACAGTTAGGGTATTTTTATTGGGCACAAATCCATGTTGTCTATTGTTAGTTTTCCCATGTTGTGTTAAAAAGGCTATAAGTCTTGAATTTAAAATTTTTTCCAATAGTTCCCGGTAATTTCTAATAAAGATATTGGCCTGTAGTTTAATATTTCCTTATTGTCCTTACCCTCCTTGGGAATAAATATCATTTTAGCATATTTTAGTTTATCTGGAACGTAACCAGTTATTAAGCATGCGTTATAAATGTTTAATAGTGTTTTTAAGATGTTTTCAGGTAGATTCATGATCATATTTCGTGTAATACCTGTGAGCCCGGGGTTTTTTCCTTAAACTTCCTCAGACAGTGCATCATTTCTCCCATGGTTATTATTTGATTATTAGGTAATAAGTTATAGTCTATATATTGCTTTGGGGTGATTCTATGTATAAGTCTTCCCATTTCGTCTTCTATCCATTCTTCGTGTTCACTATCAAAATCTTCATTTTCCTCATCTGATATTTTAAAAACTTTTACCCATTCCCTTTTGAATGCTGACTCTTGTTCATTTTCCTCGTGCAGTTTTGTTCCATTTTGGTCTTTAATGTATGGTGTTTTTTGCTTGTTGTGCCCCATCATCTTGTTTATGGAAGTCCAAAATGTTTTTGTGTCTTTAGTCATGTCAGCCGCCATTATAATATCGTTCCATTTTTATTATTTGTTTCCTTACATGCGTCTCTTAATTTTATCTGTAGTGCTGTCTGTGTCGTATATAGCCATCTGTTACTGCCGTGTCTTTCCATATACCTGTGTATTTCATTGTAATGGGTTTGGATTAATTTAACTTCTTCTGGTAGTCTGTTGTTGGGTAATGTTCTAAAGTGTGAAGTAGGAGTGTGTTTGGTTATAGATGTTTTTATTGCTGAGTGCAGTCTGTCCATTTCGGAGTCTATATCTTCTGTTGTTTTCCCTTGTAATGTAGGTTAATCGAGTGGTGATTACCTAAGTCGTCTTTGAAGCTGTCCCAGTCTGTTTTACTCATTTTCAGTCTCTTTTTTATTGGTATCTGTATGGGGCTTGTTGACAGTGTTAGTATAATTGGTAGATGGTCACTGCCTGTAAGAGGTCCTTGTTTTATATGGTAATTGAAAAAGGCTTTGTTGTTGGTAAAAATTTTGTCTGGTGTCGATTGTGTATTGTGATTTCTCCAGGTTGGAAAGTTAGGACCTACAGTAGATGATTGATTTCCCTAGGTTTATTAATTGATTAAGGGCGTTTCCCACGACGTTATTATTTGTATTGTCAAAAATCCTATGTCTGGCGTTAGTCTCCTAAGATGTACATTGGATGACTATTGTTAGCCAATTTTAATAGGTCTCCTATAGGTAAGTAGGGTCGTCTCGGTGGCAGATAAGTAGTAGCAATAATTACGTCTCCTTGAGTTGTATTTATTTTTATTGCTAGAAATTCATCCAGGAAGTCATCGATTAGTTTAAATTTTAAGTTTCTTTTAACCGCTATAGCTACTCCGTCATTTTTCTCGCCCGATTTATTTCTTTGGTTTACATAATAGTTAAAGAGTTTTATGTTGTTGTTTTCTGTCTCACCGTGACTGTTTATTAGTATAATGTCAGGGTCAATTTCTTGATATATATTACTTAGGTTATTCTCTCGGTCTTCCAGTTTCTTACGTTGTGTTGTATTATTCTTAAAGTTCTTACTGTTTGTCTATTGTCCATTATTTCTTATACTTGGATTGTGGCAGTTGGAGTGGAGACCTATCGTCCTGTTTCCCGCTTCTGACTCTTCTAAACTCTGACGGGTCTACTATTTTAAAGTCATTGGTCGTAATCTTTAGTTTGTCGTAGTGATTAGTGACCAGACGTAATCTTCACTTAGGGATTTTTCTTGATATGTCCACTTGTATATCCCTCCTTCACAGTTTTTTGCTATTGTCCCTCCTGTTGGTCTCGATGTTGGGATTCCATGTTTTGTTGTAGTGATAACTTTTAATCCAATATCTTCAGCAGATTCAGGTTGTATATTGTGATCAGTTTCCATCTTATCTTCTCTCCTCCTACTCCTTTGTCTTATAGTCTGTCCTTTTGTTATTTCTATCTTCTCTTTGTCACTTCTAGTCATTTGTCTGGGATCTCTATCAGTCGCTTATGTTCCTTGTGTATCAGCTGTTGCTCCTTGCTCAAACCTTTGTTTGTCTAGCTGTAGTCTTTCTCTCAGTTCGCTTGCGTATGTTGCCTGAAATAGTTTTTCGGATTCTGGATTTTCTGGGAATATCATCTCTGGTAGGTTATTCAATTTAAACATTTTCCTTAATTCCTCATTGTATGATCCGGGTGCAATGATATTGTGCAGATGTGCATGGATCATACTAATCATTACCTTGTCATGTATTGGCTCACTTAAGTTTAATATGGTGGATTCTGGTCTGTGAGCCTCTTGGACCGCTCTCTTGGCTATTTCGACGTATGTCGTATCCATCTTGTCTTGTTCCTTTTTCCTTGTTTCTTGTTCCTTGTACTTTATCATGTGTTTTTTTATTGGGCATGCCATTGCTAACGTCCTGTGTCCTATGTATGCATTCCCGTTTCTCTTACAGTTGAGACAGCCAACATGTGTGTTATTA
Organism: Homarus americanus; assembly: GCF_018991925.1. Classification (NCBI taxonomy): domain Eukaryota; kingdom Metazoa; phylum Arthropoda; class Malacostraca; order Decapoda; family Nephropidae; genus Homarus; species Homarus americanus. The sequence goes on from NW_024715054.1 coordinate 28,130, forward strand.
CATTCAGTGTAGGTATGGTCGTCGCCTGCACAATCTGAGCAGTACTTTTTCTCTTTTTCTGGACAGTCTCTCGTTGTGTGTTCTTCATATTTGTAACAGGAAAAGCAAGTTTGCAGACTGATGAATGTTTCCTTCTTTATTTGATGAGGTGTTACTGACATGTTAAATATTAGAAAGCCCTGTTGTAAAACTTTTTCAGCCATTGAAACTTCTTCGAAGGTAATCTTGATTGTGTGTGTTGTGCGTTATGCAGAAGACCCGACAGCCGCACCCTTATTCACTACCTCCTAAGATGTCCCCACACTCAACGCTTCCGTGACGCCTGCTGGACCACCACTCCACGACCCCCTGACGGAGACACGATGATCCCCCCAATACTGGCCAGATATTTTGTAAATAATATTGATTATGTGTTAAAGGAACATCCTTCCTTCCTTAGGCTTTAGTAAGCCCCTTTATAATATTTATACTGTATATACTTTTCACACTTGCCAGATGATTCTGGTGTCATTGTACAGGGGTACCTAGTGACAGCACTTGGATCCCGCTTCCTCTATCAAGGAATAAACAATTGAAATTGAAATTGAATTGGTAATCTTGAAAACATGAGTGTAGTCTTTTATCTTGATGACTTCCTCGATCTTCATCCAACTGTTTTGGCGTTCCAATTCATCTTTCAGATCTTCAGATGTCTTCCTCCCGATCTCTTGGTCGACTTGACGAACGTAAACTGATCTTTTTGCTTTTTGATTTGGTGGCATGACAACAACAAGTCCTTCATTGTAAAATACATCTCTGGCTTCTTTTGAAAGGATTTTGTCTGAATCAAAGTCATCTTTACAGATTACTGTGAAACCTTCGTTGGTGCTAAATATTCTTGTTAGTGGGACTTGCAATTTGTTGTAAGTGATTTCTGCCACTTTTCCTCTTCCAATAGAGTGTCCCTTATCTCTATGTTTTATTCTAATGCTTGTAGTCATCTTCCTTGATTACATCCCAATCCTACCTATGACACAGGGCTCCTGCCTGGGAGCAGTGACCCCGCCCCCCCTCTTGGACGGGCGTCGGGCTCGTAGGGTTCTGCGCCCAGGTTAACTGTGACTATAGTTATGTCTAAAAAGTTGCCACCTACCGGTGACCCCCGGACAAGGGGTGCCCTGCACTCTCATAGGTTCCCTTGCCGGATCGACCGTATCGCTAAGTTCCGCCTCCCGTTCAAGGAACGGAGTGCATGAGGGGGATGAAAAAAGGAAAGAAGAGGACTTAGAGAGTAGAGACAGTCTACCTACCACGCCACGTTCGGTTAGCCAATCAGAGCACCGCAGTAAACGTGCATGTATCACGCCACCGTGGGACACCACTGATTGGCCAATCCAGGACGTAGACGCACGGGTAGTAGTCAAAATTTGGGGAGCCCAAATATATGTTTTTCAGAAGTTGGAATGTTTCGTACAATCTGTGATGATAATTGCACCGTCGCTATGTTGGGTAAGTACAATCACTAGGATTGAGTGTCCTATCACAACGAAGTTGCAGACTGCTCAAACAAGCAGCAGAACAGGCAAGTCTTCGCAGCTCCGGATCCAGCAGTCGAGGTAGGTCACCACGAGGTCAGGTCTTATATAGCGAGGGTAGGCGTGGCTTAATAGTTGACCTCAGTCGTGTAAGGCGGCGCTGGTTGACCTAGACACGAGATGCGGCTGGGTGCGGCTGGATTCGTGGGTCGGCTCGTCAGCGCCAAACAGCGTTTGTAGGGGAGGAATCCACAACAACGTGTTATACTCTTCCAAAATGTATTATAATATCCCGTAGTGAGACGTTAAACGTTGAGTGATTTATGTTATGTCATCCAACAAGATGTACAATTTTTTTTCAATAACCAATTATGGGTTATTGATGACTTTCTACCTTGTGGAAAGTTGGCAACACCCCTGTCTGACAACATGGCGTGACGGTGAGGAATTTGCGACGTCAACAATCAGTATCCTGTGTGCGGGTACCCCTCTGTGACAGCACAAGGATCTTACAGTGTTGCCACATACCTATGTGCTTCGATGTTTTGCAACACGTGGACCTTACACCTGTAGGGGTATCGAGATATTAATGTTGTCTAGCACTCAGGATGGAAGGAAACTCTAATGTGGTTTTCTTATATAATATAAGTTATATGATAAACAGTCTGGTGCTGGAGGTGCCGTGTGGTGAGGAGCTGCTCAGTAGAGACGTTCGGTAAGTAGCGTGTTGAAGGAGGTAGATGTGCAGGAGCTTCGTTAGAGAAGATGTTGCCTGTTGCTGGCCTCCTGGTTGAATGAATGCTGACAGCGTGGAGCTTGCTGGAGGAGGTGTTGCTTGTTCAGGAAGATGGGCAGAATGAATCTCAATGGAGAGACAGAGCTTATATACCCAGCAGCAACCGCCAGTCCTCTATGAATCATGTTGGGAAAACCCAGAAAGTCGCCGGTGACTAGTTTCGTTGCTAGGCTACCGTACCATCTGGCGTCAACTCTCGCTTGGTTGCTAGGATACGGCAGCGCGTCGGAATGCGATAAGCAGTTGTAGGGGAGACGTCCACTACAATACTCCCCCTCCCCTCCCGGCGCGGCGGGAGGCTGGATGTTGTCCGGGTTGTGTCCCACACATAACACATACCGGGCAGGTGTATGTACGACTCGACCGCTACGTGTAACAACTCCGTCCAGTGACACAAAACCTGTGGGAGAATTAGGAGGAGAAAGAGGGTTTGGGATTAGAGGAGGTTGTACAAGCAATGGTTGTTGTGCTCCTGCTGCTGCAGGGGCTGCGTCAGGAGGAGGGTCCATGGCAGGAGCAGGTTCTATGATAGAAGGGAGTCTATTACAGGTTCAGGTTCTATGACAGGAGGAGGGTCTATGACAGGAGCAGGTTCTATGATAGAAGGGAGGTTTATTACAGGTTCAGGTTCTATGACAGGAGCAGGTTGTACATGAGGGTGACAAGAGGGTGCCCAGAAATGTCGTGGGCGTGGTGTTGCTGCCGGTGGTAACTGCGGGTAGACTGGTGCAGGCGTAGTTTGTTTATGGTTCTGCTGGGCTGGGGGCCCGACGGGTAAGGCGGCCGGTTTGACTCGGTCTATGCTGACGGTGTCATGTCTGCCATTCTGGATAATTGTCAGGAACTTTGCTGAACGGGTAACCACCTGGAAGGGTTCATCGTAGGGGCGTTGTAATGGGTTGCGGTGAGCATCATGCCTGACGAAAACATACTCGGCTGTGAGTAGTGCAGGAGGGATGTGTTCAGGGCGCCAAGTAGGCTTGCGTGGAGCAGTAGCTCTGAATGCAGAAACTGCTTGTCGTAGCTTTTGGAGTAAGTCGTGACGAACGGCTGGAGTGGTTTGGTTGGGATCAGGAAGGAGTGAGAAATCCCCGGGTAGCCGAAGGGGCTCGCCTCGTGTCAGATCTGCTGGGCTACAGTCCATATCCTCCTTGTGTGACGCAGGGATGCCGAGGAGCACTAAGGGAAGCACATCAGTCCAGCTGTAAGGGTCGTGCTGTGCCTTGAGTGCGTCCTTCAGCTGCCGGTGAAAACGTTCTACCATGCCGTTGGCTTGAGGGTGGTATGCTGTAGTGCGTTGTCTAGACGTGCCGAGGAACTGTAGGAGGTGCTGCCAGAGTTGTGACTCAAACTGTACTCCTCGGTCAGTGATTACGGTTGCGGGGGGCCAAAACGGGAAACCCAACCGGACATGAAGGCGCGGACAGTAGTCTCTGCTGTAGCGTTGGGCATGGGAATTGTTTCTGTCCACCTGGTGAAACGGTCGATGCAGGTGAAGATGTAGGTGCTACCGTAGGATGATGGTAGAGGTCCCACGATGTCGAGGTGTACTACTTGAAAACGTCCTTTGGGAATAGGAAAGGCTTGTAAGGGGGCCCGTATGTGATGATGTATTTTGGAGGACTGGCAGGCCAGGCACTGGGCAGCCCATTTCTTAGTATCAGACTTGATGCCGGGCCAGACGACACGTTGCGTGAGGAGGCGCTGGGAGGCCCGCACACCCGGGTGGCTGAGACCATGGATGCGGTCGAAAACAGCGCGGCGGTGGACGTGAGGCACGAACGGTCTAGGCTGTCCACAGGATACGTCGCACCACAATTTTATCTTTGTGCCAGGAACAGGGAGTTCTTGGAGTATGAGGCCTGAGGGGGATGTCTTGTATGCTGCCAGGTCTTCGTCTTTCTCTTGAGCCGCGGCTAGCTGCCCATAATCAATGGGTGGAGATGAGGGAAGAATGTTGGATATACAACGAGAGAGGGCGTCGGCGATCTCGTTGTGGCTGCCTTTAATGTGTTGGACGTCGCTGGAGAACTCCGAGATGTAAGCCAAGTGGCGCAGGACACGAGGTGTATGTGACTGGGAAGCTGAAGCGAAGGCGTGGACGAGGGGCTTGTGATCAGTGAAGATGGTGAACTGACGGGCCTCGAGGAAGTGCTGGAAATGTCTGACAGCCAAGTATATGGCCAGGAGTTCTCGATCAAAAGTGCTGTACTTGAGGTGTGGTGGTTGAAGCCGTTGTGAGAAGAAAGCAACGGGCATGAAAATTTCGTTGATCTCCTGCTGTAAGACGGCGCCCACTGCAGTAGAAGAAGCGTCTGTTGTGAGAGTGGTCCGGGCGTTAGGTGCGGGGTGGGCCAGGAGGGTGAGGCGTGTGATGTGCTGTTTGATAGTGGTGAATGCCGTAGTAGCCTCTTGAGTCCACATGAGAGACTTGTGAGACTTCTTTGGGCGTCCCTTGAGAAGGTCGTGTAGGGGGGCTAGGACGGTGGCAGCTTTGTCAATGAAGCAGTGGTAGTAGTTGACTAAACCCAGGAATTCTTGGAGTTTCTTCGCCGTTTCAGGTTTGGGGAACTCCCTAATCGCAGTTATCTTCTGTGGTAGGTTTCAGGTTTGGGGAACTCCCTAATCGCAGTTATCTTCTGTGGTAGGGGTTGTATGCCACTGGGCGAGTCTCTGTGACCGAGGAAATCGATGGCCGAGGTTCCAAAGACGCACTTAGCAGGATGAACTTTCATGTAGTTGTTCTGCAGGCGTTGGAGAAGGAGTTGTAGGTGGTGGCGGTGCTCGGCAGGCGTCGAAGATGCGATGAGGATGTCGTCAATGTAGACGGTGGCAAAATCGAGGTCGCGAAGCATATGGTCCATGTACCTGTGGAAAGTCTGTGCTGCATTGCGTAAGCCAAAACTCATGAAAGTGTACTCGAAGAGTCCAAACGGAGTGGTGATGGCTGTCTTCTGGGTATCTGCCGGTGCTACTGGGATCTGGTGGAAGGCACGCTCCAAGTCGATCTTCGAGAAGATAGTCTTGCCATGAAGTTTGTGGTGAAAGTCCTGGACATGCGGAATAGGGTACCTGTCAGGTTTGGTGACAAGATTCAGGGCTCTGTAGTCGCCACACACCCTCTACTCGCCAAGTGTTTGCTTAGGAACCATGTGAAGAGGCGATGCCCAGGGACTCCTTGAAGGGCGAATGATGCCGTCTTGCAGTAGTTTGTTGAATTCTACTTTGGCTGTGTACAGGAGCTCAGGGCGCAGGCGGTGAGGGCGTGAAAAGACTGGTGGTCCTTTGGTTCCGATGTGGTGGAAAATTCCCGATGTAGGTGGTGGGCTTAGGGAGACTCGGGGTGAGAAAAGCTCCTTGAATTCGTCGAGCAGGGAGGAGAACTCGTTGGAAGGCGCAAGACAGGTGATAGTGTCCGTGTGTCTGGCACGGGAACCCTGGATCTTGCGTGCTGTAGGCTCATGGATGAGGCACAGATGACTTGGTTTGACGCCGAGCTTGTGGAAGGTGAGGAAGTCGAAACCAAGGATGGGTTGAGACACGTCTGCTATCACGAATAACCAACGCAGAGTCTTGGGCAGACCGAGGTCTAAGGCGAGGGTGCGTACACCGTAAGAGGCGATGGAGGTACCGTTGGCAGCGAACAGGTCATACGAGGGTTGCTTTGACTTGTGTCGTAGTGAGGGAGGGATGAGGCTGACCGATGAACCGGTGTCGATGAGGAACTTCTTGCCGGAGGTGCGGTCGGTGACGCGCAGTAATGAGACACCTGGAGGGACGGAGGCTGAGGCGTCTACCAGCCTCCGGTGTTGCCGTTTCCCGAATAGGTGCAATAGGGCTCACAGTTTCGAGCATTGCGGCCGAAAGTCTGGTGATACCAGCAGAGGGTATATTTGTTGTGCTGGGGGTTGGCTGCTGTGTGTCGGAACTTGTAGGGCGTAGTGTGTGAGTCAGGAACCGGCGCAGCAGCGGGTATGGAGGAGCAGAACTGCTCAATGGTGTCCGTCCTGCGGTTCAAAATTTGCAACAGGTCCTTGATGTCTTGTGAGGTATTGCTCGGCTGAGGGGTGTTGACCCGGCTTACAAGTTCGATAGTAGGTACTGGTGTGACCGTGGCGGCAAGGGGTGCAGCAGCGCACTCGTTAAAAATTCTATCTGCCGCGGTTGCATATAGTTCCGGTGTCGTAGAGTAATCTACTGTGGACAGGATGTTGCGTACTTCTGTGGGTAGCTTTTGTGCGTGAAGCTGGCGCAGGATAGAGTCGGGGAGTCTGTCTGTGTGACGGGAGTTCAGCCGAAACATCTCCTCCCAGAGACGTCCCGGGGTTGAGTTCCCGAGGGAGATAGAGGATAGATCTTGCAGGAGATTGGGGCTGGTCTGTTGATAACACGTCTTCAAGGCAGCCCGCAGGGTAGCGAATTTGTTGTCATCTGGAGGGTTGGAAATGGTTTGTGAGACCCGCGTGGCCACTTCCGTGGGCAAGGCACAGAGCAGGGCGCAATATTTTTGCTCGTCGGTCGCTCATGAGCCGGCGAGGGCTGCTTCCACATGGTCTAGCCAGTCCTCGACGTTGTGGTTGAAAGTCGGCAGAGAGATCCGTCCGTCCTCCATCCTGTGTGAGTGCTTTTCTCCGGGAGTCACCATTGTAGGGGTATCGAGATATTAATGTTGTCTAGCACTCAGGATGGAAGGAAACTCTAATGTGGTTTTCTTATATAATATAAGTTATATGATAGACAGTCTGGTGATGGAGGTGCCGTGTGGTGAGGAGCTGCTCAGTAGAGACGTTCGGTGAGTAGCGTGTTGAAGGAGGTAGATGTGCAGGAGCTTCGTTAGAGAAGATGTTGCCTGTTGCTGGCCTCCTTTTTGAATGAATGCTGAGAGCGTGGAGCTTGCTGGAGGAGGTGTTGCTTGTTCAGGAAGATGGGCAGAATGAATCTCAATGGAGAGACAGAACTTATATACCCAGCAGCAGCCGCCAGTCCTCTACGAATCATGTTGGGAAAACCCTGAAAGTCGCCGGTGACTAGTTTCGTTGCTAGGCTACCGTACCATCTGGCGTCAGCTCTCTCTTGGTTGCTAGGATACGGCAGCGCGTCGGAATGCGATACGCAGTTGTAGGGGAGACGTCCACTACACACCATTTAGACATCACAAGTTGTTTAAACAGTGTTTTGGCTGTTCGTGACTGCAGATTGTTTACTCCCCGTGTGTGCCCAGCAAGTCCTATATATACTGTACAGGGCTACCTGAGGTTTGGCACACAGAAGGACCTGCATCTCATCTGTGGTGGACGTATCCAGCAACCTCACAACCAGTGGTCAGCAATTTTGGTGGATAGGTGACTCCCCGGCCTTGAAGTGGACTCACCCGTCGCCATCTTGAAGCATCAATCAGTTGCTACGCAGCGGAGACAGCAACTGACAGCGCTGCGGCCATTGACCCACTCACCCCGACCTTGAGTCAGCTGTGACAGTGGGAGGGACGAATGCGTCTGACGGCTTCCGTTTTCTGCAACGACTCACACCTCCGTTTCTAGGTATTTTTAGGAACATTATAAATAAACCCACAGTTATATAGTAAACGACATAACTCTACATGGATAGTCGTCGGGTAGGGTATATTCTATGATAAGTTGTAGGGTTACGTGATATTATGTTGCCTAGCACTCAGGATGGTTGGATGGAAACACTGACAGTCTTTATTTACTGTAAAAAAAAAGTATTAAACTTTAATAATCGAAAAATTCCATTCACTCCAGCTGCAGTAGTTGAGCCTTCTCCGTTGCCCCGACGTGATGCTGGTTGCCTTTCATAAACATCAGCCTCTCAAAGTTGCCATCTGACAGGGTGGGTCTCTTGGCTCTCAAGATATCTTTGCCTATAAAGAATAGGCGCTCAACTGCAGCACTGGATGGGATGGCGGTGTTGTACTTGTTGAACAGGTCGCTCAAGACCTGCTCACCCAAGAAGGCAAGAAGGCGACGTCAGTCAGGACCTCCTTCAAGCCGGCCTCCAGCCAGGTATTCACCAAGTTCTGTGCCTTGGACTTCATTGACCTGTGGCTCCTGCTCTCCCGGGACTGAGTGATGCTGCTGAAGAAGTCATCTTCCTCATCCTCATTGCTGGTGTTGCTGCTGCCCTCTTCACTGGTCCCCATCAGGGCTCTCTCCACGACGGTCTCCATGGCGTTCTTTACCCTGGTGAGCTGGTTGTTATTATACTGCTCCAGCCAGAACAGGCGAAACTTGGGGTGGAAGGCAGCAGCTCCTGGTCTTCTAGGGGGAGCCCAAACCTTTTCGTGATGCCTGCCAGTATTGCGTCTACCAGAGGACTGCAGTATAGGAGACGTTTGGACTTGGCCTCCTTCAACTTCATAACGGTAGCCGCTACAGTTGGCAGAAGGCTCCCGAGATAGGCCTGGTCCTCCCCCAGGATCTTATCCAAGGCCTTGGCAACATTGGACATCACCTGGGCATACTCCGTCAGGAAGCCGACCTCAGAATCAGTGAAGGTCTGTAGCTTCAGCTGCATCATTACCCTGTGGATAGCTCCCCTGTTCTTCTCCAGCAGATTGTTGAGGACAACAACAGAGTCATAGTTCGAGTTCCATCTGGTACCGTTGGGGACCACCAGCCTCCTCTTCAACACATCCAGAATGCCGTCTGCAGCCACTGTGCTGCAGCTCTGCAGGTTCCACAGCGCCTGTGCCTTGGACATGGCCTTCCTGAAGGCCGACTTGAACGAAGCCCTCTCAAGAGCCTTGTCAGCATCCACGCTGGCTACCAAGTTGAAAATGTGGGCTGCGCATCTCATGTGCACTGGCTGGTTGAGGGCCAGGCCGCTGGACTCGTCAAGGGCGGCATCAACAGAGATGTACTCAACTTCGTCCATATCACCAGCCTCGGGATCCACGTCTAGGTCCACATTCTCGACGCCCTCCACGTCTGGATTGGCAGCAGGCTTAGGAATGTCTGGCAAGAGTTCAGCTTCAGTGCCAAACACAACAAACGCCTCGACGAAGTTGCTGCCGTTGTCCGTCGTGGTCCCGGCCACCTTGTCCTGCAGGTGGAACTTGTAATGGGTGTCCACCATGGCCTCGGAGAGAACATCAAAGGTGTGATGCCCTCTAAGCCGAGAGCAGGCCAGAACGGCGTGCTGTCTCTTGCGGGTCTTGGGTTTATTTATAATGTTCCTAAAAATACCTAGAAACGGAGGTGTGAGTCGTTGCAGAAAACGGAAGCCGTCAGACGCAGTCGTCCCTCCCACTGTCACAGCTGACTCAAGGTCGGGGTGAGTGGGTCAATGGCCGCAGTACTGTCAGTTGCTGTCTCCGCTGCGTAGCAACTGATTGATGCTTCAAGATGGCGAAGGAAGAGTCCACTTCAACGCTGGGTAGTCACCTATCCACCAAAATTGCTGACCACTGGTTATGAGGTTGCTGGATGCGTCCACCACAGATGAGATGCAGGTCCTTCTGTGTGTCAAACCTTCGGTTGCTCTGTATATATAGGACTTGCTGGGTACACACGGGGAGTAAACAATCTGCAGTCACGAACAGCCAAAACACTGTTTAAACAACTTGTGATGTCTAAATGGTGTAAGGTCCACGTGTTGCAAAACATCGGAGCACGTAGGTATGTGGCAACACTGTAAGATCCTTGTGCTGTCAAAGAGGGGTATCCGCGCACAGAATGCTGAATGTTGACGTCGCAAATTCGTCACCGTCACGCCATGTTGCCAGACAAGGGTGTTGCCAACTTTCCACAATGAAGAAAGTCATCAATAACTCATAATTGGTTATTGAAAAATAAATGTACATCTTGTTGGATGACATAACATAAATCACTCAACGTTTAACGTCTCAGTTCGGGATATTATAGTACATTTTGGAAGAGTATAACACGTCACTTTTTTTTTTTTTCTTAAAACACTTATGACTTGTTATGTAGAATGTGTAATATCAGTGGTGGGCACAGCTTAACGAAAAGTTAGCTTCGCTAACCGCTAATCTGCTAACTAAAAAGTTAACTTCGCTAATGCTAAACCGCTAAACAGCTACAAAAATTAGCGGAAGCTAATACTAACCGTTAACTTTTATTATAAGAATTTAGCTTATGTTTGTTTGTTTTTTGGCTCTAAAACCCTTAAAACCAGACCAAGAGAGCTGAAATTTACATATGTTGTCTTGTAGCTTAGTGTAAGGGCAGAAACGATCCTCCGACTAGTTACCGCTGCTAACCCGCTCGTTTGCTGGTGCAGACGACACTTGGGGTGGTTGGACGGAGGTGATAACGGCAGCAACCCTCTCCGCCGCGGGCAGATTCAACCCAGCCGCCATACCGTCAGTATCTAGCTACCCTGCTGTCCGTCAAATTCTGGCTGTGATCTCATCATAGGTCCTGGACTCGTGGGCTGTGTTCCCAGACCTTCACCTATCAACTGCCAACTCTCTGGTCATCTACCACTACCGCATACCACGACCATCAGTTCATCACATTCCGTCGGTGCCCCGGTGTTCTCCTGCCTTTTCAAGACGTTGCTGAGTGTGGAGCGAAGTGGACGCTTCCCTGCCCGGAGTGTGCATCACCGCGTTCCAGAACCTTCCCCCAGGGCCACTGCCGTAGGAAATATTTGTTCATTGTTTGATTCCATTAATTGCCGACTCCCCTTTATTGTTCGATTCTATCAATTGTTGACTCCATTTAATTGTTTGATTCCTTTAATTGTTGCTTCCATTAATTGTTTGACTCCCGTAATTATTTGATGTTTGTTGAGTGGTGTCAGAGTTTTGTGTTATATTTTTATAGTAAAGAGATGCCAATCTCTAACGGTTGTTTGTTATTCCTCGGAAAACCATGGTCCTTGACTTTCCTTTATTAAGATCCTGATTAGCCTGGTAAGGGATTTCTATCCCTAAGTCCTAGGCCTTTACACTTAAACATAGAGCTTTCCAAAAAGGTATAGCATGCCAAGATCAGATGATGGTCAAGGTGTACACAAATAATTAGATGAACAAATGAAATTAAACATTAGTTTACATTCAAGTTTCAACATACACTTTATAATCTTTATTTACTGTACGAAAAGACAGAAAGTATTAAACGAATCCAAAAACTATAGTACTGTATAGCATAGGTAGCAAATAGCATCATGCCAAGATCAGATGATGGTCAACTTATCAAGGTGTACACTGTACGTAATTTCACAAATAATTAATTTGCATTCTCATACAACCTATCGGCCTTATTCATTATTCATGTAAATATGCAATACCAACCACATACACATTATACCAGTGCATTTTTATATAAGTTATAGTTGGTCTTAATTATTACACCAGTGCACTTTTATATAAGTTAGTGTTGATCTTAGTCATGTAAATAAACAGAAAACTCTAAACTTTAATGAAAAGTAAGTTTTTAGAAAATTTTGTTTGGCGCAGTACTTAGCATAACCAAACATATTGACACAAAAAAAAATCCTAATTAAATTAACAAATAAATGAGAAATGTAATTATACATTAGTTTACCATTACATTCTATGATTCTTTAAACATA
>NW_024715054.1:45000-87559 GCF_018991925.1 Homarus americanus
CGTCCACAAGGTGACGCCGGATCACCAAGCCACACACCATTACCAGCCCCCATCATTGGTGGATGAGTGTCTAACTCAGTAGGGCTATTTGTGTGGTGGAATTAATCCACTGGGATCTCCAGAGTTCGTCGGATAGTACTCCATGGTGGCTGGACCCCATGGCTGTTGCTTGAGTATCACACCTGACGACTGAGTGTTGTAGTGGCAGTTGCCCTAGTATTTATGGTGCTAAATGACTATAATAGTTGTGTTCTTGAGTATGTCCACCCAGTAGGGTTGGAAGTGGTTATTGTATATGTCCACCCAGTAATGGTGTGAGTATGTTGAGCCTGAGGGCCTAGTATTAGATTTTGTCTGTTAGTACAAACCAATCCTTAATTCTAATTTCATATTCATGTTTAAATAAACTTTGTATTTGTATATTGTGTCTATTATTTACCTACAGTATTTACCGTTATTTCTTCCCTATTGCTTGATACTATCATTACACCTACCCACGAGCCTCCTATCGTCACGCTACCAATGGTGATAAATATAAGAGTAAAAGGAATTGTTACTGGCACACAGAGGCCCTCATAAATGGTGGGAGTTCAAGCCCTCGTAAATGGTGGCAGCGGTGGGATGTAATGAACATAGTATCGAGTTGGGAGGAATGACTGTGATACTGTAGTTTTTACTGAGTGATAACCATTTCTCTGTACGGGTATTTAATAACCATTCCACTGTAACTAATGAGTATTTCAGATGGCTAATAATTTTGTTCCATATTTTTCTGAGGTACAGCTTTTTGTGGTGGTTTGCAGAGAGTGAAATAAGTTCAAAGAAATACCTTGGAGTTAGGTTAGAAAAGTCTTGTTTAAAGTAAAAGGAAACCTGCAACAATAACTTGTAGAGTGTGAATAAGGTTCATTAATATTGGAAGAATTTTGATATGTAACAATCTGCCCAAATTTTTTTTTTCCGTTGTTAACTCTGTATTACTTACAGATAGTGAATACATGTTTGGGCCGTGGCACTAGTGTGAAATGTTTCCATCGTGGGAGTGCCCAGTGTTTTAATTCTGAGTGCTAACAGAAGCATTGCACTATATACAAAGGTTAAGTGGATGCTAATTCTGCACTTGTAATATTCTTTAGTTATGTGTTAGGTAGGATATATATTCCATTTACTTAATATCTCAGGGCATTTTACAGTTCCTACTATTAATATTTCTATGTATATGCTATAATCTTAAAGTTATTTTAACCAGGTGCTAACGGGTCATTATTTTGTGTAACGTATGTTATGTGAACTCTAATGCCAGTATACTTTCAGAATACAGTATTATATATGTGAGGACCTTATGGTGATAAGGTAATGATCTATGATCGTTAACACATATCGGTAATCATTGATCCCGGAATGCATGTCAGTCAAATCCACCGAAATTCGTTCTAGTGGTTTGCTTACGACTGGTAATTCTTGCCAACGTTGCGTAAGTCCCTTAGTTCCCTTGAACCTTTGACACGTCTCGCATGATGCTACATAATCAACACAATCTTTACGGTAGTTAGGCCAATAAAACAAATTAGCTACTCGGGTGATGGTCTTCCACCGTCCTAAATGACCTGAGGTGGCATTGTCATGCGCCAACTCTAATGCGGCTTTACGTAAATGTTGCAGGATTACGAGACAATACTTCAAGGCTTTATCGAGTTGTTCTTTTACTAGGTACAATACTCCATTTATTACTTCAAAGCTATCAACGGTGGCCTTTGGGTACTTATGTTGTGGAATTTTACCTCCTGCTAAATACTGTTTTAACTCTTGCCACCTGGGTTCTTTTTGTTGTTCTTTACCAAAGTCTGCCTGTGTGAAACCTTCTAGTGTGGGAAATTGAGCGGCAACATGGTCGTCCATGACTTTTCTCAAGGTTCTGACTGATAGACTTAATGCATCAGCCACTACATTAGCTCTACCGGGTTTATATTCAATGTTATAAGCGTAATCTCTCATTTCTAAGATCCAACGGTTCATTCGCTGACTTTTGATTTTCTTTCTAAAGACGGAGGTTAGAGGTTGGTGATCTGTCTTAATTGTAAACTGCGTACCCCAAAGAAAATGATGGAAGAACCTGCACGCTAACACAATGCCTAACGCTTCTTTATCTGTGGTGGAATAACGAGTTTCTGCCGGCTTTAACTTTCGAGAAAAATAACCCACCGGTCGTAAAGAGCCATCATCTTGTATCTGATTAAGGGAAGCGCCTACGCAGAAATTGCTGGCATCACTATGCAGTTCGAATGGTTTATAAATATCTGCCTTGACAAGAACTGGGTATGAAGCTAGTGCTTGCTTTAACTTCTGAAATGCTTCTTGACACTCATTAGACCATGCAAAATCAACAGTCTGTTTCGTTATTTCAGTGAGGGGGTAAGCTACTTTGGCAAACTCGGGAACATGTTTACGGTAAAATCCACACACACCCAAAAATTGGCGGACTTGTTTAACATTAGTTGGGGGTTTACAATCAGTCAAAGCCTGGACATTTTCTGGGTCAGGCTCAATGCCTCTCTCTGAAACTACATGTCCTAAGAATTTAACTTGCTTTTGGCCAAATTGACATTTAGACAAATTTAGTTTAATACCCATCTCTTCAAATCTCTCAAATACTCTGGTGAGTCTCTGCAACAAGGTGGGGAAGTCAGGAGCCCATACTATTACATCATCAAGATAGTTTCGTACCCAGTCTTCAACTGCTAATGGAGCTAATACTCGGTTTACTTCTCGAGTGAAAACGGCAGGACTAGCTGAGAGTCCAAACGGAAGGCGTGTGAACCTCCATAGATTGTACCCATCGCTAAAAGTAGTTAGATCTCGGCTGCTGTCGTTAAGGATGACCTGATAATATGCATCCTTCAAATCTAATGTGGCATAATATTTATTTCCCGCAGCTTTCTCTACTAATTCGTCAATTCGTGGCAAGGGTTGTATGTCGACCTTCAAATGCTTATTGACCGCTCGAAAATCTAAGCACATACGCTTCGAACCGTTGGGTTTTGTTACCAGAACAATGGGGGATAACCAGGCGGCAGTCGATGGTTCAATGATATTACGATCCCTCATATCTGTTATCATTTCTTTAATTATCTCTTTTGCTTTCTCGGGGTGTCTATACTGTGGTCCTCGGACAGGATTGTGGTTGGCGAGCTGAATGTTAGCGGGTATACCAGCAATTGACCCTATTTCATGTGGTCCTAGAACAAACAAGGAATCATGAGCTAGAATTACTTTCCGCAAATGTTTACGCATTTCTCGGTCTAGATGGTTCCACGGTTGGTTTCTAATTAACTCATTCAACTTCTCTTGTCTAGTGGTTCCGCCTTTTACTTCGTCACATTCCGGTATCATACTGTTGGAAATCTCTTGGACATGTCTTACCTTCTTTACTGTACCGTTGGGAATTCCGGCACAAATTACACAGTCAGAGGAGGGTACTCTCTGATCAGCACCTACATTTACTTTTACTTGGTTTGACGATCTCCTCTCCCCTTCTGTTTGAATGGCTAGGTGATGCGGTGTACAAAGGGAGAATTCAGTTGAAGACTTTACTTTACACAATTTGTCATAGACCTGTTGAATATGTCCCAAGTGATTTCCCTTAGTGTCAACATACGAGATTATCTCCTCTGGGATTAACTCATATTCGCCAATGACAGTGCCAACTCTCAAATACACTGATTTATCGGTACAATTACTTACTGGCAAATATATACGTGAATCTGGCTGTACTCTAACACATATCTCTGGTTGTTGGTTGAAACCTTTATGCGTGAATCGTACGCTCAGAATTTGACCTATCTCTACTTTCACCTTGATGGATAAGATCGGTGCATGGTGGCCTCGTACAATAGTCTTCCTATCAATATGGAGACTCTTCAACTGTGGTGGACAAGGTACATCGGGCTTTAATGACAATCTATTGACGCATTTGATTCCTTGCATGTGATCTCTCATTACTACTTTCCCATATTCATGTGACTGGCCTGCCCAAATGAAAAGTTTCCTTTTAAGTTCCCAGGTTACCCTGAATCTGCCAAGGAGATCTGCTCCGAATAGTAATTCTGCATTAAAGTATTTATCATCCACCACAATAGCATGGTGTCTGACTTTCAACTGGGGTGTTACTTGTACTGTTATGACTACTTTACCTTTAATTTTTAACTCATCTCCCGTAACACCCTGGTATCTATCTTTACAAGGTTTGATGGGTTGCAAATTCAAAGTTTTTACTAGACTCTCCTGAATTAAGGTGGCTTCACTACCTGTATCTATTAAAGCAAGACAGACACGTTCATTTACAGTAAACCAAATGCAAGGAGACACATTGGAAGGAACCCGCTTATGTCAATAGTTTGGATATTGCCGACGATTGGCGCGTCCAGGGCAGCGTTGACTGTTTCTCCGACATCCTACTTCTAAGCAATCCCAACATGAACGTGGGGGTGGATTTAAGGGGCAAGTAGAAGTATCATGATTCGGTGTTCGGCAATATGGACAGTAAGGTCCCTGTCGCTTTCCAACTAACTTTTTACGAGGACTTTCAAATAAGGCTACCGCGTGTTGATCTCGCTTACTACTGGTACCCCAAGCTCCTCCTGTTACGTTACATTCGGCCCTACTGGCTCTTTCATTCTTTATTGGAAGTTCTTGGTTCGCATGCTTGTGAACTGGCCGGATACCAGGATACCCAGTTCTGTTACTTCTCAGATAGATATGTCGGAGTTTCTCCAATTGTTCGGCCATCGTGTCTACTGGACAACAAGGGGAATAGTAAGATATCA
The DNA here is from genome assembly GCF_018991925.1 of Homarus americanus. Lineage (NCBI taxonomy): Eukaryota > Metazoa > Arthropoda > Malacostraca > Decapoda > Nephropidae > Homarus > Homarus americanus. The sequence goes on from NW_024715054.1 coordinate 49,824, forward strand.
ACTCCTCTTTCAACTGTTCTGGCAGTTTCTGGTACAATTTATCTTTCAACGTTTGTTCTTCACCTTCCCTGGGCCCATACCGGCAGAAAATGGTTGTGAGAGCCGATTTAATTTGGCCCAAAAAGCGCCGGGGATCATCTTCCAAATTGTACTCTAACCGCGCAAATTCCTGCCAAGCAACTTCCAGAGGGATTGGTTTCACAAACAATTTCCGCAAGGTTGCTTTAAGTTTATCCCAATCTTCCTCATCGGTACCGAGTTCTACTTGGACCATGTCTTCAATCTGCTGGTCCATGCGGTCGGTAGCTACATACCATCTATCCCTTGAGCTAACTGCGCAATACTCTACTCTCTTACAGAATTTAGTTAAGATGGTGTCTGCGTTGAGGCCAACGAGGTCGTCAAAGGACAGCCTCGGAATGTATTGGTGGTAATGGGGGCCAGGAGGTCGGCTGGGTATATCGTTAGGAGGGGGCAAAAGTGGAACCACGGCAGGAGGGGGCAAAAGGGGAACCACGACAGGACGAGAGAGAGAGAGAGAGAGAGAGGGAGAGAGAATTTGAAATTGATATCTCGTGTCAGACTTTCAAATTAAAACTAATTTGAAAGAAAAAAAAAATATTTATTTGGCAAAAGATTTAATATCTTGATTACTAAAATGGTTTAAACATTCACACTCTACAAGTTATTGTTGCAGGTTTCCTTTTACTTTAAACAAGACTTTTCTAACCTAACTCCAAGGTATTTCTTTGAACTTATTTCACTCTCTCTGCAAACCACCACAAAAAGCTGTACCTCAGAAAAATATGGAACAAAATTATTAGCAATCTGAAATACTCATTAGTTACAGTGGAATGGTTATTAAATACCCGTACAGAGAAATGGTTATCACTCAGTTAAAAACTACAGTATCACAGTCATTCCTCCCAACTCGATACTATGTTCATTACATCCCATCGCTGCCACCATTTATGAGGGCTTGAACTCCCACCATTTATGAGGGCCTCTGTGTGCCAGTAACAATTCCTTTTACTCTTATATTTATCACCATTGGTAGCGTGACGATAGGAGGCTCGTGGGTAGGTGTAATGATAGTATCAAGCAATAGGGAAGAAATAACGGTAAATACTGTAGGTAAATAATAGACACAATATACAAATACAAAGTTTATTTAAACATGAATATGAAATTAGAAGAAAGGATTGGTTTGTACTAACAGACGAAATCTAATACTAGGCCCTCAGGCTCAACATACTCACACCATTACTGGGTGGACATATACAATAACCACTTCCAACCCTACTGGGTGGACATACTCAAGAACACAACTATTATAGTCATTTAGCACCATAAATACTAGGGCAACTGCCACTACAACACTCAGTCGTCAGGTGTGATACTCAAGCAACAGCCATGGGGTCCAGCCACCATGGAGTACTATCCGACGAACTCTGGAGATCCCAGTTGATTAATTCCACCACACAAATAGCCCTACTGAGTTAGACACTCATCCACCAATGATGGGGGCTGGTAATGGTGTGTGGCTTGGTGATCCGGCGTCACCTCGTGGACCGAGCGTTAGGGCCAGACGAGCCAGCTATGGGGGCTATAGGTAGTCTGAAGTGTCTGACGGCCGGGTCTCACGAAGGTAACTGATCCTACTGGACCTCGGACATCTCCCCAGACATAGTGGATACGACATCCACGGCCTAGGCTGCGTTAGGGACCTGTATGGATGAAGGGACGGGCACTTACTAACCGGTGACAACATCATCACGTTTCACTAGGTTCACTCTATGCACATGTCACCTTTGGCAATAGGTCGTGTCAAGCCTGGATTGACGTGCATAATGGTGTCCCGACCCCTTTGTTGTCCTACAGACATTGCCAAGTGTTGGCTATCATCTCCCAGGACTTCCCAACACCGATTCTCGAGGTAAAATATGCCAACAGGGTGCACGAAAGGAGCAGCAACTATCCTGCTGCCGCCCTACCCCTACTTCTGGCCAGTGACACCTCTCCTTCGGTAGTTGTCCCTGCTGCTTCACGTCCCCACGCCTTGGCTCGCCTCCACGACAGTCACCGAGGAGCCGAGGCCACCAAACGGCGTGCAAGACAGACTGTGTTCCGGCCTGGCATCGACCCCGACATCTCCAATGCTGTCCATGCATGTAAGCCCTGCCAAGTACCACAACCCAGCCAGCAGTAGGAACCCTTCATGAGTGACGACAACCCCACCCGCCCCTTTGAGTCTGTGTCGGCCGACTTTTTCTGTGTGTCAGGAGAGTCCTTCCTGGTTATCGTCGACCGTCTTTCTAGTTGGCCGGTTGTCATCAAGTGCGGTAATGATACGACATCTGCCGCCACCATCAGCAAGTTCCGCCACTACTTCCATTACGTGGGCGCTCCTGCGCGCCTGCAAACCAACGGAGGGCCCCTGTTCACAAGCTGGGACTTTGCTGCGTTCCTCGACCGATGGGGAGTCCGGCATGTGTTATCACTGCCTCATTACCTGCAGTCCAATGGCCACACTGAGGCTGCTGTCAAATCCCTGAAGCACCTCATCCTCAAAGTGGCCCCTTCTGGGAATATTGACTGGGAGGCCTTCGACCAGGGTCTCCTTGAGCTCCGCAACACACCCAATTACACCGGACACTCCCCTGCCCAGGTCTTGTATGGATGCCTCCTCCGTTCTTGTGTCCCTGCTCACCCTCAATCCTTCTCCAAGGAGTGGCAGGCCAAGACAGAGGATTTTGATCGCCGAGCCGCCGAACGTATTCAAGACGTCGTCGCCCACCACAACGACCACGCCCGTCCTCTCCTTAGGTTGAGTGTCGGTACCCAAGTCCGCGTCCAGGACCCGACCTCCCTATGTTGGGACAAAGTGGGCGTAGTCATGGGTCTCTGTAGGTCATGGGACTACCAGGTGCGGTTACCCAGTGGTCGTGTGTGGTGGAGGAACCGCCGTTTTCTCTGCCCCGTAACACCTTCCACCGACCCCGTCACCAGTGCTGAGTCCCATATTCCCCCAGTGATCAAGCCCCTCGACGCTCAGAACGGATCCACAGGAAAAGGTCCGCTCAAGACTTTGTTATGAGCGCATAGGGGAGGTGTATGTATATTATGTATGCTGTATGTACACTATGTATGTACCCCATATATATACATTACTTCTCTAGTCAGTAGCGTGTGGCAATGCCCCTGTTTCATGTCACCACACGTTTAGATAAATGTGCCTGAGGACATCTGGAAGCTGCTAATGTACCACTTAACCACATGTCGCCTGAGAGGTCAGAGAAAGGTCAGTTGACCCATATAGAAGTGTAAGGACTACCCGCGCTTGTAAGCGCACCTTGTATATTTCCGTTAATAGGAACCTACAGAACTCTACAGGTGTTTATGTTCGCTCCTGTAGTTAGAACCAAGTACCCCGAACATCTCCAGAAGGTAGCAGCCAGCTGGCACTCCTGGTCTTCTAGGAGGAGCCCAAACCTTTTCGTGATGCCTGCCAGTATCACGTCTACCAGAGGACTGCAGTATAGGAAACGTTTGGATTTGGCCTCCTTTAACTTCATGACGGTGGCCGCTACAGTTGGCAGAAGGCTCCCGAGATAGGCCTTGTCCTCCCCCTGGATCTCATCCAAGGCCTTGGCAACATTGGACATTACCTGGGCATACTCCGTCAGGAAGCCGACCTCAGAATCAGTGAAGGTCTGCAGCTTCAGCTGCGTCATTACCCTGTGGATAGCTCCCCTGTTCTACTCCAGCAGATTGTTGAGGACAACAACAGAGTCATAGTTCGAGTTCCATCTGGTACCGTTGGGGACCACCAGCCTCCTCTTCAGCACATCCAGAATGCCGTCTGCAGCCACTGTGCTACGGCTCTGCAGGTTCCACAGCGCCTGTATCTTGGACATGGCCTTCCTGTAGGCCGACTTGAACGAAGTACTGTCAAGAGCCTTATCAGCATCCACGCTGGCTACCAAGTTAGAAAAGTGGGCTGTGCATCTCATGTGCACTGGCAGGTTGAGGCCCAGGCCGCTGGACTCGTCAAGGGCGGCATCAACAGAGATGTACTCAACTTCGTCCATATCACCAGCCTCGGGATCCACGTCCAGGTCCACATTCTCGACGCCCTCCACGTCTGGATCGGCAGCAGGCTCAGGAATGTCTGCGCAAACGCCTTGACGAAGTTGCTGCCGTTGTCCGTTGTGGTCCCGGGTCACCTTGTCCTGCAGGTGGAATTTGTAATGGGTGTCTACCATGGCCTCGGAGAGAACATCAAAGGTGTGATGCCCTCTAAGCCGAGAGCAGGCCAGAACGGCGTGATGTCTCTTGCGGGTCTTGGGGTCCAGCCAGTGTACATCCTTGAGCAATCTGTAATTAAAAATTTTAAATTGTAAAGAGACAAATCTATCTGTCAGGCCATTGAGGGAAGCAAACATGCCAAACACCATCAGATATACTCATTCACACTCACTACATGAGTCATTTTGTAGGCCAATGGAAAGGGACTGTACTTCTAAACGTGTCATAATTTGCAATGCCTCCCACGAAAAATATGAAAATATGAAAAAAATATGAAATACAGTATGCAATAATAATAATTTAATAAACTTTTATAATTTTAACCTCTTAACAATAAAAAAAGAAAAGAAAAAACACACAGCAATACAGAATCACAGTGGAAAAAAAATGACTTCTACAGTAATAACCATTGCAACATTAGCATTATATAAATAAACAAATTATATGAAAATATCAAAATACACAATTCATTTCAAGGGAAGTTATACAACAATACGAACTGCCACAACAAACTTCTATTGTGCTTCTAAACGTGTCATAACTTGCAATGCCTCCCACGAAAAATATGAAAACATGAAAAAAATATGAAATACGCCATATAATAATGCAATAAACTTGTATAATTTTAACCACGTAACAAAAAAAAAATACAGCAACACAGAATCTCTGAATCACAGTAAAAAAAGGAATTCTACAATAATAATCATTGCAACTTTAGCATTGTATGAATAATTAAAATAAGCAAATTGTATGAAAATATACAAAGAATTAATTTCAAAGGAAGTTATAAACTTTTATAACAATACGAATTGCCACAACAAACTCTTCTACTGTACTTCTAAACGTGTCATACCTTGCAATGCCTCTCACGAAAAGTATGAAAACATGAAAAAAATATGAAATACGCCATAATAATAATTTAATAAACTTGTATAATTTATAAATACCTTATAAGATACTCCTCCAGCTGTTTATGGCTGCCCAAGATCCTCCTGCCCAGGATCCTCCTGCCCAGGGTGCGGCGGGACATCGACGTCTTGCTGGGGTTCAGCATCTTGATCAGGCTGACAAAGGTTGGGGACTCCACTACATGCAGCAGTAGCATGTTGCAGACGAACAGATCCACAAGAATTAATTTCAAAGGAAGTTATAAACTTTTATAACAATACGAATTGCCACAACAAACTCTTCTACTGTACTTCTAAACGTGTCATACCTTGCAATGCCTCTCACGAAAAGTATGAAAACATGAAAAAAATATGAAATACGCCATAATAATAATTTAATAAACTTGTATAATTTATAAATACCTTATAAGATACTCCTCCAGCTGTTTATGGCTGCCCAAGATCCTCCTGCCCAGGATCCTCCTGCCCAGGGTGCGGCGGGACATCGACGTCTTGCTGGGGTTCAGCATCTTGATCAGGCTGACAAAGGTTGGGGACTCCACTACATGCAGCAGTAGCATGTTGCAGACGAACAGATCCACAATCCTTTTGTCCACCACAGACTGACAGACGCCAGTGCCAGCAGCTGATTGGCCAAACGCCTCGCCAATGGTGGGTTGGCGTGGTTTCTTTGCAGGTAGCCAAAACGACTGGCTGCTGCTCCTGCTACTGGCACCGCTACCAAAAGACTGCCTGTGTTTCCCACGGGAAGAACCAGCCTTGATCCTCTCCTCAAACTGGATGGCATGCGCTGGGTGTTTCCTTTTGACATGCGACTTCAAGTTGTAGAGGCTTGTCGCCTGCCGCTTGATGGTGGTCTCCTTGGGCTGGCACATGACGCACTGGAATTACAAGATGTTGGCATTCCTCTTATCCCTTGACTTAAGGCCAAAGTAGTCATCCAGGTGGGGCCACGGGCTCTGAGACTCCTGGGCCTGGCCCTCAGCCTGAGCGGCCTCCGCCTCAGCGGCCTCACTCACAGCCACTGCAGGCTCCTCAACACTGTCAACAGGCCCACCTGGCCCAGCATCGTCAGGCGGAACAAAAACGTCTTCACCTTCCATAACAATAAGCGATAACGTACGCTGCTGTTGCTGACACTGTAAGACTGCTTAGACTGTCTGTAACGTGACAACGTCGTAAGTGAACTGAACTCAGAACTGCGGAATTACACAATGCTGCTCAGCTGCTGCAGCGCAGCGTCGACAAATCATGTATTGTCACGTTTACACGTACTAACACGCAGTCAGCCAAGCGTGCCTGACTGGCTGTTGGAGACACGCGTCACACGCTTACAGCAGACAGGAACAAACATGTATAAATTTTGTGAGCGGACTTAAAGTTAGCGTAACTAAATTTAGCGGAAGCTAATTGGTCCGCTAATGGTTTCCAAAGTTAGCAAAAACGCTAATGTTCTGACGAGAAAGTTAGCTTCGCTAATTAGCTGTTAGCGGATTAGCGGAAGCGTGCCCACCACTGGTGTATATAGACCGGAATGTTGTTATCCGTTCCCACGGCTGTCACCTTATGAACTGGCCCTTTAACCGTTGATTCCTTCTGGGTTAATGAGGCTGGAACATGTAAAATTTTATAGGGTTTTAGTAGCGAAACCCAATTATCTGTTCTCTATTTATTGAGAACTTAATCACTGTAACTATGAGTGCTAAGATGAGGACGGAGGCTCTGTTAAGGAGCTTGTAGTGGACGTCTCCCCTACAACTGCGTATCCGCATTCCAATGCGACAGTATCCTAGCAACCAAACGAGCGGCCCAGGGGGGGGGGGGCGTCACCAGATGCCACAGTATCCTAGCAACCAGCCACCTGCTACGGCTTCCCTAGCAACGGAGTCAAGAAACCGGCGACTTCCCACGGATTTACTTCCGGCTGCTGTGTATATAAGCTCTGTCTCTCCATTGAGATTCATTCTGGCCTCGGTTCCTGAACACGCAACACCTCCTCCTCCGCCGCTGCCTGGCGGCCCTCACTTCTCCTCCGCCTGCCTGGCGGTTCTCGCTCCTGCCGGCGAGCATGGCGACCCACCAGCTGTCCTTCTCTGAGCGTCCTCACCAACCAGCTCTCTTATTCTACTCTACGTTCCTGAACACGCAACACCTCCTCCAAGCAAGCTCCTCGCTGTCCCGCTCTCATTCAACCTGGAGGCCAGCAACAGGCAACATCTTCTCTAACGAAGCTCCTGCACATCTTCCTCCTTCAGCACGCTACTCACCGAACGTGTCTACTGAGCAGCTCCTCACCACACGGCATCTCCAGCACCAGACTGTCTACCATATAACTTATATCATATAAGAAAACCACCACCTTAGAGTTTCCATCCATCCATCCTGAGTGCTAGACAACATAATATCACGTAACCCTACAAGCTCTTCTAAATACGTCCGGTTGGTGTGAGGTGTTGAGTGACAATCCCGGGGCACCGTCTCTTATATCCTGACCTTAACAGTCTTAGGGCCGCACCTCAAGGAACTTACCCATCACATGATGTGACCATGTCACCTCATAGCCAGTGGAAAGTTACACGGGGTGATATGATTATATAAACCCAATGTACTGCCCTGACATTTATTTAAGAACTAAGGGGCTAATACACCACACTGTGAGGTGTGCACCACTTGGGGGCTCTAGCACGAATACTTAAGTATTAACAATGAGCAGGTGCCTTGGCCAGGGTAAGTAATGGAAAAATAAAAGTGAAAAGAGATAGCCCTCCTACCACGTCAGGAAAGACAACAGTTAGCACTTCCTCCGCAGGTGTGTGGGTCACTCACACGGACTGTGGGAAGAGAAGGCTTACATCGTCAGTCCTGTGCGTTCGTGAGGTGTCAAAATTTCAAATATATGGAAGGTGAGCTGTGTCACGTTTATATAATTGCTGTATCACAGCGTTTCGGGGAGTGGTTGGGTTGAAATGTCTGGTTAGGTATCACCAGGTATCGGTGCAGGCGCACACGAGTCCGGGAAGGTAGTGGCGTTTGGGCCACGCGCTGTTTGAATGGTGGAGTGTTTAACGGTCCACCCTTAGCGGTCAGTTGCTGTTCCAGTCAGTCGGTCCGTTCCCTCCGTTGTCCAGTGTTCACAGCTCTTTTTTTTTTTTAAGATTTGTAGGAATATTACCTACGCGGACCTTAAGCAAAAATACAGGTCCACCCACTGCTGGGATAAAACACCAGTATCTTTTTAGTTAACTGTACAGCTCCACCACTAGCATGGGGGTGGATGCTCAGTAAGAAACTGTAGGGTTTCTTGAGAGTAGTTGGTGGTAGCATTTTGGCAACCTTCTCTGCTGTGATAGGGGGTTGTATGTTTCTCCTAGCTAATTGTGTTCCAGGGCACTCTATGAGGTAGTGCTGCAGTGAGTTTTCTGCTCCGCTATCGCAGGTCTTGCACATGCGCTGCTCTGCTGGTACTTGTACATTGATTTCCCATATGCATGGGTATTCCAGTCTCAGTCGGTGAAAGATGGCTTCTTCTCTTTTTGTTATATCCTTTATGAGTGGTAGTCTCTCATAATTCGTGACCAGATAGTACCACCTGGCCGATCGTGATACTGGTGTTAATCTTCTATGTTTGTCTATTTTCCACTGGGCAGCTCGTGTTATTGTGGTCTTCTTTATCTGCTCCTGACTGGGCGGGATGTTCATCTCAATGTTTTGCTGTCCAAACGCAGCCTTGGCAGCAGCATCAGCTCGTTCATTCCCTGGGATTTCGATATGACTGGGTACCCAGTTAATGATAACTTGCCGATCTAGTAGTTTTAACCCTTGCAGTATGCCAACAACGGATGTTATGAGATGAATGTTGTCTCTAGGCTCTATGCATTGTAGTGCTTCAATAGCACATTGCGAGTCAGTGTGTATTACAACGCCTTGTTGACTATTTATGGAAGCGTGTCTTAGGGCTCCAAGTATGGCAGTTAGCTCAACTTGCAAAGTAGAGCATCCATCTGAGGTTCTCCAAAGGGACGTGTTACCTCCTTCTATGGTGAAGGCTGCTCCTGCCTTCGTACTGGTGGGCTCTACGGAACCATCTGTGTAATACACTGTACTATTGTGTGGTGTTAGAGCCTTCATGTTTCTCTCTGTTACCTGTCGGAGCTCATGTGGGTTACAGTCAGCCTTTCTTGTCCCAGTTTGTAGAATGTTGAAGACTGCTGGCGGGGACTCCCATGGTGCTGGGGTGCTGTAGTCTGGACTCATTGTATCAGGTCCTTTGCTGAGGATTGTGTCCTTCAATTCCAGTCGATTTACAGCGTCAGCTGCACACAATAGCCATGTTTTCTTGTTAAAGACATGTCAGTTAAGGTTCAGTGCTCGTAAATGTCCATTCTTGATGTCACTTTCCAGAGCCCTGGTAATCAGTTTTGTTGCAAAGCACGCTGTTAATCGTTCCGCCCTGGTTTGGAGAGATGTGAGACCTGTGTCCATGTGAAAGGTTTCAATTTTTGTCCACATAGGTGCCTTGACAATGACCTCATAGCATTATTCTGGGCAACCTCCGATTTCTCCCACTGCCACTCAGACAGTGTGTTAAGAGCCGGTGTCGCATAGTCTGTTAATGATCGAATGGCGTGTATATATAGCGGTCTTAGGACTACATGTCCCGCACCAACCGTGGGTCCTGTCATGGCTCTCATCATGTTGACTCTCTTGCCCATTCGGTCTCTTAGATAGTTTATCTCATTGTCAAATTTAAGGCCTTTGTCAATCTAGATGCCCAGGTATTTGTATACATTGACCCATTGTAGGGCAATACCTTGTATTTGCAGTTGTGTCACCGGCTCATTGTGTCCAATCCTCATGACTTTCGATTTTGAGATTGATATCTTGAGCCCGAGACTCATACATTCTTCACTGATGAGGTCTAGCGCTCTTTGGACTTTGCTGATCTGGTTTCTGTCTTTTACTGTCAGTGCTAAGTCATCAGCATAGCATAGCAGTTTGGTACCCTCTTGAAAGGGGAGCCGACACAAGTTTTCCATGAGGATGTTGAAGAAAGGTGGACAAAGAACTCCTCCTTGTGGTGTGCCATTTTCCAGTCTTTTGTGATCTGAGACTTGTCCTTGATAGATAACTCTTGCTGTTCTGTTTTGGAGATAGTCAGCAATCCAAGCCAGTAGGCATCTCTTGACGCCTTTCCGGGCCAGAGTGGTTACAATGGCCTGTGCATTTGCCATCTCAAATGCTTTCTCTAGATCAAGGAATACTACGAGTGCCTTATTTTGACCAATCGATCCCAGGAGAGTGGCCAAACTGTGTGCAGTGCTGGGACCTTTGGTGAATCCAAAGATATTGTGGTGAAGTGGTCCAGTTTTCAAGAGGAGTCGTCTAAGGACCATCCATTCGGCGGTTTTACAGATGCATGCTGTTAGTGATATCGGTCTGAAATTCTGGGGATCATTGGGTTTGGTAATAGGAACAATGTTTGCTCTTTTCCAAGCTGATGGGAGTTTGCCTGCTGACCCTGATGCGTTGATAACTGTTAGGGGAGCAAGTTCACCAGCACGTCCTGTATTGCTGAGCAATGAATAGGTTATATCATCACTGCCAGGGGCGGTGTTTTTGCTTGTTATCCTGGCCCTTCTGATTTCTTCTACAGTAAACAGACAGTCTGTAGTGTCAGTTTGTTCAATTGCATGTCTGAGTACTACTTCTCTCTCCAGTTGTACGTGCTGTAGATGAAGTCTTATTTCAGGAGGTAGTTTAGCTGATGACGAGCGTTCTGCAAAGTGCTCTGCCAAGCGATTTGCTTCCTGTAGTGGCTGGGGGTGGGCTGGAGCTCTGGGCAGTTTTCCTGTTGCTATCCTGAGTTTTCTCCAGAGTTCACTCAGGATGGTGTGTGCATTAAAGGTTGCACACCACTCGAGCTATTTGTCTTCCCTAATTCTCTGAGTAATTTGACGAGCATGTTGGACAGCAGCTCTCAAGAGTTTCACTCCCTCGGGGGAAGGGCACTGTCGAAGATGTCTTCTGAATGTGTTGATTCTGTGATTCTTTTCTCTGACTTCGTCATTGTAGAACCAGTAGTCTTTGTTTTTGGTATTGTTTTCTTTGCTGTGTGTTGTATGGCATCAGTAAGGTCCTGGTTTAGTTGGTCAATATCTTCTGCTGGTTCATAGTTCGAATACCATTTTTGGAGTTCATCTTGATATACGATCCAATTTGCTCTCTTGGTATTCCATCTGGGTGGCAGATGTGGGGGAGGAGAGAGTAGCTACACCCTCAAAGTAGTTGTCGTTGCAAAGTGGTCACTGGTTAGTTCATCATCTACCTCCCACTGAGCTACTGGAACGAGCTCAGTGGAGATGAATGTGAGGTCCAATGTTCCTCCCAGTATGTGTGTTGTTCCCCAGTATTAATGAGCGTTATTTCTGGTAACATCTGTCAGCAGTTCCACTAGGTGATGACCATCCTGGTTCATTGTTGTGGTCGGATTGATCGTTGGATGGTAGGCATTGAAGTCCCAAGCAAGAGCACAAGTTCCTGTGTTGCTTGTGTCAGTATTTCACCGGCTTCTTGTCGTTTGGGTGGTGGTTTATTGATATTGTATACTATAAGACTGTCGTTTGCCAGGTGTATCCGAACAGCTTGTGCCTCTACTCCATCTCCACAGTGAACTGGTTCTACTTCTGAACTGGGGATGGTCGCCCTGACGAGAATCATGTTGCCATGGGAGTTGGGCCCTTTTGGTACTGAGTACCGTTGGTATCCAGGCAAGCGGAATTGTTTATGTTTGGACATCAGGGTTTCTTGCAGAATGAAGACATCATTATTTTTAGCTATGGCTGCTGCTTGTACAGTATGCCGTTTGTTGGACAGTCCTTGTACAGTCCACTGTGTTATCTTGAGATGACAAGGAGGTGGGGCTATTCTATCATTATCTCCTCGTCGCTGGTGCTGTAGTTGCTCTCGGCGTTCATGGTTGAGTCGCTCTCCTCCTCGTCCGTTAGGAATGGTGTGTTCATTAGTGGCTGTTTCTTGGGCACCTGCTCCAAGGGAGGAGCAGGAGGTGGAATTCCGCTTGTTTTTGGAGGTATCTCGGGAGTTTTTTCTTCTCTCTTCAGGGTGTTGTCGCTCTCGTGTGTTTGCTGACGGTCTGTGCTTGTTGTTCTGTTCCTCGTGATCTGTTGCAAGAGGTTCGAGTTTCACGGTTTTGAGTGATTTCTCGGATGGTAAGTTCTTCTTCTTGTCTGATATCTGACTCAAGGGCTTCGTCTGTTCCACTTGTAGTTGAGCAGTTTTGGGGGTCTAGTCTTCCTGCATCTTTTCTGTGACCTGTGTCATAACTGCCTCCTCAGTGTTCTCGGTACTGTACATTGGAAACTGTATACCTGCAAGTGAGTATACCTTCATTATCTATTCATGCCAAACCAATTGTAAACTTATAAGACGATTTTACTGAATAATTATCAATAAATAAATATATTAATCAATCACTTTATAAGAGTTGTAATAATGCGTATGTAACTGCCATAGGCGGACCTGTGTCGTCTGGTGGTGTCTGGCAACATACCTATGCCTGTGAACTTTTACTTTCCTCAACAGTTTTCTCTCCTCACAACTTCCACTTCCCTAACGGTCTTAATTCTTGTTTAATGACCCACAGGATGCCAAGTTCCTAGTTTGCCGCCTAGTATTGTTAAAGTTATTGGGTAATTTACGCCAGGACTCACCCCTTGAACCATCCGCCAATAGGAATATCAACTCAGGAAAACACCTTTGTGGTTGGTTACATTGACTAGCACAAGAGAAAGTGGGTTAAAGATCAAGGGGTAAGAAACAGTTGCTAAGCAGTCATATTGTGAATCAAACATTCAGGAGCCTACATGTATTTTGTGTATCTATATTATTTTGTTGTGCAAAATAGATATACATATAGGGAAATTCGTACACTTCTGGTATATATATATATATATATATATATATATATATATATATATATATATATATATATATATATATATATATATATATATATTCAGTTTTCATAAGCTCCTGCAATGATATTACATTGGCTAATTCCCTATTCTAGTTCAGATATCAGACGAGCATTAAACATCTCAAGTTGTCTCAACAAATCCCACAAAAGAGCAAATTCTGGCAACTGTTGTAGGAGAGAGGAGGACGTGCCGCCCCCACACCGTGTTGGGTCGTATCTCGTGTTAGCAGTGAGCGAGACTCAGTGTGAAACTCAGGTTGTGGGTGGATGAGGTGGGCCGGTGAGGATGTGAGTGACTACAAAAGAATGCAGTGTTCAGGTAAATGATTGCTCTCTTCTGTTTTACTTTGTGACCAGCCCAGAGATAGAGCGGTGGGAATGTATTAACTGCTGGTGCATGCCCAGTACTTGCCAACAGTGCGTAACAGAGGCGTGACCGATCGCCCAAGCGGCTAACGAGCCGATCAGTGGTGAAATGGATAAAAGTAAAGTAAAAAGTAAAAGATCCTCACGGTTATAACGCCCAGCACAGTGTATCAAGGCTCAGGTTAAGTTGCAATTGATTATTACTAGTCGTGTTCAGGGAACTCGCCTCTAGTAAAAAAAAATACCTCGAGCAAGGTCTTTATGTACAAATGCATGAATTCGTGTCAGTCAGAATTGTTTTGTCTTCAGTTGTGTGATAAACATACGGCGAAATAGTGAAGTTAACGCCTTACGCACCTGGATGTAAAGTGCTTTATTACTTTGCTCAATCCTCTTCGCCATTAATCGACATTTTAGCCACCTAGCGGTCGGTCAAGTCTGTTACGCACTTTTGACAAGTACTGGGAGCTGAACCTGAGCCAGTGTTGGTCAAGTCTGGGTCTTTAATAAGCTTACGCTCTGTACCTTTACAACATTCCCTGGCTTGTTCACTCAAGAGTTCACAACTCTCACTCGAAAAAAGTTTGCCCTGGCAATTATTATTTTTTTTAGTTTTGCCACTTACAACGACTAGTTTAGTGAGCACTGTCAAAAGGAACCCTTAAAACTATAACTAGGAAAAAATATGTTGGTGAATTTTTTCACAAGCAGACAAGTGAAAACCGGAAATATAATCAATCCATTGTTTACCATTATGAGATGTATCAAGTGAAACATGTATATAGAACGAGTAGCAAGATCACTAAATTACAAGATGTAACCGCGAGACTAAGATTAGTATATAAGTACCTCTGACAGTATATCCCTCAAGCAGATGTGAATAAAACAAAATGTAAAGTGTGTGGTCAAACATATGGCCACACACTCGAACTGTACGTCCTTGACTGTGTGTAGAATGAACCTTTTAGGGACAGGTCCAAGCACAATGCGTGCGAAATGGCACAAACTTTATATCTCGTGGCAATATAGCCGACATATTAAGATCGTATGCACTTTTTTGCAATCAGTAGTTTTATCATTTCCCATGTATAGAACCAAACGCACAATATCTCTCACGAAAACAAATTGTGGCCAGGAATATCAGGCGTATTCTTCGTTGCCCCAAAACACATAATATTAATGCTACTAGTCTCCGCCTACTGACTTCAGTACTGATGACATTGTTGGCATTGTTGACCACCAAGAACACGCCAACAGCGCTGCCGGCCAGCCCAAATTATCGTACACCGATGTCAAAATTATGGTTTTTCCTCGAAATTATAATGGTACCTGCATATAAGTACATGTTATGGTGCAGTAAACACCCCTATATTATTACAAGCAAGTTTATATTAACAAATTTAGTTTTAGTTTAACAAATATATTGACAAGGTTTGGAGTACAGTTTGCCTATTCTAAGTAATTCAGCCAGGTCTTGACACGAGGGTGGTATTGTAGTGTACGGTATGTGGCCAGTTGTCAATTCTCTTTAGTTGTCTATTGTTTCTTTGTATGGGCTCACAAACGTACGTACATGTAGATATCTCACACTCAGGAATGAGGTAGAATAGAAACTCACAATGCGTTTTCTGTATATATATATATATATATATATATATATATATATATATATATATATATATATATATATATATATATATATATATATATATATATATATAAGAACATAAGAAAATAAGGAGTCTGCAATAGGCCGGTTGGCCTGTGCATGGCAGCTCCTGTCGAGAGTTACTA
Source organism: Homarus americanus (assembly GCF_018991925.1). NCBI lineage: Eukaryota > Metazoa > Arthropoda > Malacostraca > Decapoda > Nephropidae > Homarus > Homarus americanus. The sequence goes on from NW_024715054.1 coordinate 65,193, forward strand.
CCACTCTCTATCATCCATGAATCTATCTAGCCTCCTTTTGAAACTTTCCAGAGTTCCCGCACTTACTACAAAGTTGCTAAGCTTGTTCCAATCGTCCACCACCCTATTTGTGAACCAGTTTCTGCCTATCTCCCTCCTAAACCTAAACTTATCCAACTTGAATCCGTTGCTCCGAGTCCTATCCTGCTCGGATATTATAAGAACTTTATCTATATCCTCTTTATTGATTCCTTTCACCCACTTAAATACTTCTATCATATCTCCCCGCACTCTTCGTCTTTCTAGGGAATGCAAGTTAAGTTTCTTTAACCTATCCTGATATGGAAGGTTTCTAAGTCCCGGACTCATTTTTGTCATTCTTCGCTGCACCGACTCTAGTGAATTTATATCCATTCTATAATAGGGGCACCAGAACTGAACCGCATAATCGAGGTGCGGCCTAACTAGCGCAAGATATAGTTGCAATAAGACCTCTGCACTCTTGTTACTTACACTTCTAGATATAAAACCCAATACTCTGTTTGCCTTATTTCGAACATTAACGCACTGTTTTCTAGGCCGTAGGTCCGGGCTTACAAGTACCCCTAGGTCTCTTTCACAAGTCGACTTCTCTAGGTTGATGTTGTTAAGGCTGTATACATTATAAGTATTTGTTCTTCCAATATTAAGTACGCTGCACTTGCTGGTGTTGAATTTCATTTGCCATTTTTCAGACCACCCCTGCAGTTTATTTAGATCCTCCTGTAATGCATTTGCATCCTGCCCTGAATTAATTTGCCGCCCTATTTTGGTGTCATCCGCAAACTTGCTTATGTCACTGCTGATCCCAGTATCTAAATCGTTTATGTAGATTATGAACAAGAGTGGGCCTAGTACTGACCCCTGGGGAACCCCACTGGTTACACGGCCCCACTCAGATTTAACACCATCTACGCTGACCTTCTGCGTTCTATCGGTGAGCCCATGATTTTATCCAATTTAAAACTTTCCCCTCGATACCATGAGCCTTAATTTTTCTCAGAAACCTCTGATGCGGTACTCTGTCAAATGCTTTGCTAAAGTCTAAGTAAATAACATCGTAATTTTCGTCATTATCTACTACCTCGAAGACTTTCCTAAAAAACGTTAGCAGATTTGTTAGACAAGATTTTCCCTTTGTAAACCCATGTTGAGAGTCATAGACTAATTTGCTTTTCTCTATATTTCATGTAGATCTACAATGAAAACGTGGATAAGATAAATCTTGATAAATCAATAAACCTTATTGATGGTCAGTTCAAAACTGATAATATGTTACATAAATTTATTTGTCAGTGGCCCAAGGTTAGAAATGGTTTGAAAACCTTTGATCTAGATGTATGATAGTTATTTAGTGGGTCCCTTATTTTTGACCTGACCTGAGTAGTCACGTCGCCTCCCTTCTCTTAAGCTCCTCTACGTGTGTGTTGGTGTGTGGATTAGTGGATGACCTCATTATGACCTGACCTCATGTTTAATAAGGTCACCCTGTATATTTACGCCTGTCTCTGTCCATGTAATCCAGTTGCCTCTAAAGATGTCTTGAGTAAAGACGAAAGCTAAGGTGCTCTGTTGTTTCCCTTTTCCCCGTGTGATTTTATCAAGATATATATATATATATATATATATATATATATATATATATATATATATATATATATATATATATATATATATATATATATATATATATATATATATATGCAAGTAAATCACTGTAGGTGCGCGTGATCTAGGTATATGCTGATAACCACAAGGAAAGAAAAAAACACGAAGTTCCCAAGCGCTTTCATGTAATTCACATCTTCAGGGGTGAGTACAGACTAAAGAGAAATACAAACCAAGGTGTATATATACAGAGGAGGGTGAGACCAGGTCCACAATGGTCAGGTATTAGGTAATGACCCTACTAATCTTTAAATAGCACACAGCGGTTGGTGGTCAGGTCAGATGGTAAGGTGACCCGACCTTCTCACCTGGTTACAAATCTTCTTAATTACAAAATTGTCCAGTTTGTACATGCCATTACTCAAATTCATGTTGAATGCTTCGGTATGTTTAATAAGACTAGATTCTATGATGTTCCTACTATCAATTGAATTACAAGGTAATATTGAGGAGGCATTATCCCAGTCAATGCAATGCTTGTTATCCCTCAAATGAACAAACAGAGCATTGGATTCCTGGCCTGTCCTAACACTGTATTTGTGTTGTTTAATTCTAGTTGCAAGATCTTTACCTGTCTGGCCTAAGTAAAACATATTACATTCCTTGCAAGGAACTTTATAAATGCAACCAATTGTGTTGTTGGGGGAGTTCTTGATTAACATTTGTTTAACAGTGCATGATTTTTTAAATGCCACATTGACGTTCCAGGTTTTTAGTTGTGAAGGAATGTGTGAGAAATTTTTGTGAAATGGTAATATTAAGATATTCTTATGGTCATGGGTGGGCTTGGGATCAGTTCTATAAAAAGTTTTCTTAGTAATGTTTAGGCATTTGTCTATGAAAGATCTAGGGTATTTAAGGTTTGAGCCAATATTATATATATATTTGTATTCCTCATCAATGAATTCCGGACTGCAAATTCTCAAAGCACGTAAAAACATTGTTGTAAATACTGACTGTTTGACTTTATTATGGTGGGCAGAATAATAATGAATGTATGAACACACATTAGTTGGTTTTCTATAAATACTGAACTTAAAAGTGTTACCTATTCTGTGTATCAGACAGTCTAGGACCTTTGTAAAGAGTGATGTTACATCAAAACTGACCAGTTTAAAATCATAATTAATGTCAGGTGACCCGGCCTTCTCACCTGGTTACAAATCTTCTTAATTTCAAAATTGTCCAGCTTGTACATGCCGTTACTCAAATTCATGTTGAATGCTTCGGTATGTTTAATAAGACTAGATTCTATGATGTTCCTACTATTGTATGTATATTATGTATGCTGTATTATATATTATGTATGTATATTATGTATGTGCTCCATTTATATATATTATTTATTCAGCCTAGCTAGCAGCGTGTGGCAATGTAATTACCATGTCCCACATGCTTAATTAATGTGCCTGGCGACACATGGAAGCTGTTAATGTATCACTTGCCATACGTCGTCTATAGAGCAGTTGACCAGCAGACAGGTTGAGGAGCGCTACTTCCCTTGTGTACATATCTCTTAACCAGTAAATCGAACCTACAAAATTATACAGGTGTTTGTGTTCGCTCCTGTATATTGAACTTATTACCCAGAACACGAACAACTATCAATTGAATTACATGGTAATATTGAGGAGGCATTATCCCAGTCAATGCAATGCTTGTTATCCCTCAAATGAACAAACAGAGCATTGGATTCCTGGCCTGTCCTAACACTGTATTTGTGTTGTTTAATTCTAGTTGCAAGATCTTTACCTATCTGGCCTAACCAGGTGAGAAGGCCGGGTCACCTGACCACCTGACCTGACCACCAACCGTTGTGTGCTATTTAAAGATTAGTAGGGTCATTACCTAATACCTGACCATTGTGGACCTGGTCTCACCCTCCTCTGTATATATACACCTTGGTTTGTATTTCTCTCTCTCTAGTCTGTACTCACCCCTGAAGATGTGATTTACACGAAAGCGCTTGGGAACTTCGTGTTTTCTTCTTTCCTTGTGGTTATCAGGTTATCAGCATATATATATATATATATATATATATATATATATATATATATATATATATATATATATATATATATATATATATATATATATATATATATATATATATATATATATATATATATATATATATATATACACATATATATATATATAACAAAAAGAGGATATATAATATATAATCCTCTTTTTGTTAGTTTTAGTCCAAGCATCCTGCCTTCAGTGTCGTATGGGTATAGTTCCTGGTCGATTATTACTGGATTTGTTTTGATCTTGGCTATTGGTATTATCTTGAATTTGTTCTTATTTGTCCTGATTTTCCATTTTTTCTCAAAGTCATTTATATTTTTTATCGCTCTTACCGTGTAGAGTGCCATAAATTGGGTTGATTTTCCTGGGTATGATACTATTTGAGTAATATCATCAGCAAACATTACATATTCGCTAAAGGGGGTGGGTTGAGGTGTGTCTGAGGTATAAATTGTATATAGTGTTGGAGAAAGGCATCCTCCTTGAGGTAGTTCACTGAACCGGTTGGTTAATTCCAAGTTAACCAGGTCGGTACACATATATTATATTGGCCTTTAGTAACGAAACCCAATTGAAGTTTCTTCTTTTATTAAAAAGTATTATTTGAATAATTCCTGAGTGTAGATCAACCGTAAGTTCCACTATTTATGAATGTGATGAGAAAGGGACGGCGTCTATGTAAATAGACGGGAATCAACGTCCGTTCGATATTAGTTTGTGAGTGAGACTGACTAAAGGCGTCGCATGGAGTGCTGTTACATATTTGCTGACTATCGTCAAATGGGCTTCTGCCTCTTGGGGAAGCTACCGTTCACGTGATCAGTTCATGTCCTCATAGTTAGTGGAAACTTACAGGGGATGAATCTGAATATAAATCAGATGTAAATAACCTATTTATATAGCACGTCTGTTGATGAGACAGGGGCCATTACATCGCTCGGTCACCTACCAGCCAAGCTCCGTGAGGCCTAAATAAGCCCACAGGGTACAGTACATCCTATACAACCCTAACCGTGTTATAAACATAGGTGTAGACACTAAGCTGGGGATTCTACTACTGTTGGGGTTTTATCTACTACAGGGGTCCTATACTTTAGTGTCTTACGGGTTAAAATGTTATGAACAATTTTCATCTTGGATAATACTGACCTATAATAACATGGCAACTTATTATTTAAATCAGCAAATTTTGTCTCTTTCAAGAATGCAGTGAACTTTAATTTCTCTGAAACAATTTGAATATCCTTTACAGTGAAATTCATGACAGGAGCCTTGTAATAACCTTTCACAACTAGCTGCTTAACACCATCATGGCATTTTAAAATAACAGTAGTAATATTTGGAAAGAATAAATACTGCACATTGTGGAGATGAGCGTGAAACACAGTTTTGACACTAACTGGCCTATAACTGCATTGCGCAAGTGCTGTGCTGTGGTTTGTATGACTGCTAATTCACATATTCCCTCTGCAGCAGGAATAAACGCGAACATATAGGCTGGACATACGTGTAGGTGTAGATATGACGACTTACACCGCGAGAGTACCTCAGGATCATCTAATGCCAATAAAGAATATTCTTCATTTACCAGTAAAAGTTCTTTAGGCCTATCCAGAGTATACAGTGTGTCGTTAACAAACCAGGGGAAGGGTTCTAAATGCCATGCATTAAGCTGATGTTGCCCTCGCATAGGGATGTGGATGAGAATAGCATTGTGCGTGAGAGTCGACTCCAACAGAGGGTAATAATATTCTACCTCATTATCATTAAAAATAGGAGTTAAGTTTTACTGCAACTTGGCAATCTGTAAAGCGTCAAGAAGCGTCTGCACAGGCACAAGCTTTGCGTCCACATGCCCTATCCCTGCATCTACTATGCTGTCAATTAGTTCGTTCTTACAGATAACAACCTTCTGAATTGAAATTTCTGCAGCATGCAAATATTCCGTGAAATAAAGGAGCCACTCTAACGTCGGGATTGACTTCTGTAACTTATTAACAACCCTCGATACTTGGTTAGACCCCGATATTATTGCATTGACCTTTGATTCTAAAGCAGTAATCGCATGGAAAGTTTGAGAGATAACACGATTCTGCTGAGATACAGTTTGATCGACAATGTTCATTCCGTCCCCCAATTTAGCTACATCGTCGGCCGTTGCCGTGCCAAACAGAGTGCTCTGGATAAGACCCACAAAATTAAATAAACATCTTTTTCGTCGTGTCTGAGAACGCATTTCTTTTGCAAGATCAACTTCAGACGCTGGTAATCTTTTTCCAACAGCGACGAGAAGCTTGCGAAGGTTCATGAGACGAAAGTGTAGAAGGTCAATAGTTTGTGTAACCATCGTCGATACATTAGGAGCTGAACTGAGATCCTGTAGGATGTCCAATGCTGATTGTAGTTGCATGTCGACGTTTTCCATCTGACGGGGAAGTTGGAGCAGTCCATGTAACTCATACTTGATGTTCACCACGTCCTCCACTATGAGAACGCGTCCAAGGGGTGCAACAAGCGCACATGGTTTGAGGACGGATGTGGACATATCTGTCAACACAACGGTGCCACAACACAGTAGAGGCATCACAATGATGTTCCAAGCCATTTTGTAAGAGATTACACTCGTTTTAATATCTACTTGCAGAACTAAGTTTCATACAATAATCATTAGGCACACTCTACTTCTGTACAGTCTGTAAAGAGGTGTCTATCACATCATTATCAACTGCGGGCAATAAATTCTCATGGGTCTTCTTAAGACGGTTCGCATGCACGACATCTGCAATCTGTGCGTTAGGCTTCCAAATTTTAAATTTGTTGCCTGTTTCTTTAGCAATAATGCGGAATGGACCCGAAAACTTAGCCGAAAGCTTGGAGCTCCTTTCAGGTTCTCTTACGATAACAGCATCTCCTACGTCTAACATGACAGGTTTAGCATGTTTATGTTGCTTGACCATCATTTCAGCACGTGACGCTGCTAAATGTGATCGTACTTGGGTATGAATATCCGTAAAAACACAGATTTGTTTTGCCGCGAAATCATCCATATTATAAACAGGGTTCGGCGTATCCGTAAGTATATCATAAGGTTGACGTTTATCTGTACCATATACAATGTAGTAGGGTGATTTGCCCGTAGAGCTATTAATCGACCCATTAATGGACGCTGCGACATGGGGTAACCAATCTTCCCATGTGTATTGCAAATCACACACAATCGGGCGAAGTATCTCCAGGATCTTGCGATTGGTTCTCTCAACAAGGCCATTAGCCTGTGGATGATAAGCTGTCACAAAACTTTGCTTAATTCCATATTGTGCACATATTTGCGCTACTAGCTGATTCTTGAACTCTGTCCCATTATCAGAGAGAAGAACTTTAGGCGTAGTATATAGACATATAAGATTCATCACTAATGCATAGGCCACCGAATCGGCTGTTTTATCTTCTAGTGGGACCAAGATCACGAATCTAGAAAAATGATTCACACAGACTAAGACGTACGCTGATCCCTGATGACTCCTCAGGAGTTGTAACAAGTCAATAGCGACTGTGTCAAACGGACGGTCTGGTGTAGGATATTGTAGAATCTGGGCCGGTGATCCTGTAGAACCTTTATGTTGAGCACACGCCAGACATTTAGCAATGTGTAATTCTATGTCTTTCTTCATAGTGTTCCAAAAATACTTCTTTCTTACTTCCGCCAAGCATTTGTCACGACCCTGGTGACCTGCCTGTGGAACATCATGGAACAATGCTATAATCGTTTCACACAACGTGCTAGGTATGACTATTTGAGAAACAATACCCTCTGGCGTCTTTTTCGACCTATGGAGTATGTTTTGTCGTAATTCAAACTGACTTAAGGGAAGAATTAATTTGGGGAGTTTAACATCCTTTCCCGATTCGAGAGCAAAAATGACTGCTGATGATAATGGGTCGCGTCGTTGCTCATCCTCCAGTTGTGAAAGAGTGAACGTTGATACAGGCATCACTGGTGCTCTATTTCTTGACAAAACGTCAGCGTCAACATTCGCCCTTCCCGGTAAATACCTGAACTCGGGGTCAAATTCCTGAATTGTCAGATACCAGCGTGCTAATCTGCCTGATAGGTTTCTGCCATGGAACAGCTCAGTTACTGCCGCATGATCCGTAAAGACAGTTATCTTATATCCAAAGATAATGTCCTTAAACTTTTTAAGTGCCCACACAACGGCTAACGTTTCCAAATGCATTACCAAATAACGTGTTTCAGCATCAATAAGTTTACGACTTGCAAAGGCTATCACTCTAAACTTTCCACGAGTATCCTCTTGCATGAGTACAGCTCCGATTCCACGTCCAGAAGCATCAGTACACAGGGTGAAAAGTTGAGTGTAGTCTGGGAATGCTAGAACAGGGGCATTGGTAAGCACTATCTTCAATGCCGCAAAACTATTTTCGTGTTCAGCATCCCATATAAACATTGCATCTTTCTTTAGCAACCTTGTTAGGGGCGATGCCAAAGTTGCATAGTTCTTGATAAAAGAACGATAATATCCAGATAAGCCAAGAAAACTACGCACATGATCAACTGAGGTAGGACGCGGGAACTGAGATACAGCTTTCACTTTATCATCTACTGTATGTATGCCCTCACCGTCAACTACATGACCAAGGAAATGGATTCTGGATTTTAAAAACTCACATTTAGAAAGTTTAATTTTAAGACCTGCTGTGGAAAGATTTTCCAACACTTCAAGCAGTTTAGTCAGATGGGCATCCACATCCTTCCTGACTACTATAAGATCATCCAAATAAGCCCAGACTGTGGTACTAGGGTGTGTCATACGGAGGCGAATTTTTTTTTTTGAGTTTGAAAAATCGGCCCATGGTATTAATGATGTAGTTCTATGTGCAGAATCATGTGATATCTTCAGATTTGAAAAGTTTTCATTCTTTGCTAGGTAAATTTTAACTTGAAATCTTATGAAAATTCAGTATTCCCACCCTTTTACCAACACCACTAAATAGCTTATTTAAAGTAAAGTAAATGTATCAGGTTAATTTATTAGGATGAAAATGATCCAGAATAGTGAAACGAATGATCTTGACACATTTATTAAATTTAATATTCCTTTAGAAAACAAAATCATCAAATACAAAAACCGGTTTTACTACTACGACCCGGTGTTGCTGCACACCATAGAGAACATGTCTTTCTTGCTTCTGTTTCTACTCATCACCTCCCTGCTGACCACCTGAGCTCGGATGTAGCCTTCCCTCCTCTCCTGGCTGTACACGTGACTGCTGGCCTCGCTCACTTGCTGTACACAACTCTATACTCTGGGTGCGAGGGCCAGGCAGGGACATGCATGGGGTTGTCCAGGAAAACTCTGACTTGAACATTGGTGAGGCTGCAGGTAAGAGGGGGCTCACTGCCAGCCTGGATGTTATCCAGATCTATGAGATCAGTGAGGGTCTTGGCACCTAGATTGACTTCAGGAGTCTTCCTGACCCTGAAGAATCGTCACCAACTGATTCGTCATGCCCAGATCCTCTCATAAGTCTCATATCCAAGATCTTTGACTGCCACTCTTCTCTCCTCCTCATCCTTACTGCAGAGCATTGTCTGCAGAACTGCCTCGGGATGAGCATACCAGGAAGATCTCCTCACAGTCTGCTCCACAATCTGAACAACCTTCCTTGGCTGACTCCTCAGGGCTCAAGCTGGAAAGAACATGCCTGGACCTTCGGAGAACGATGACTTGACCTTGGTGTTGAACCAATTTGGAAAGTAGACACTCACGATGAATTGGACAATAAGTCTCAGGTTGTGAAGCTGGTTCCCTTTCAGTTTATGATGAGCGACCCAAATTCTGCAGAACCTGAGAGCCGTTTAGCCAGGCCACTGAAAGTGAGACTGGACCTATCTGCAGGTAAGCAAGTCTATCAGGCATGACCCCAGTTTTGATGGCACTGCAAATCATGTAACCATAGTACTGGTCAGTACTCAGGTCGTCAATGACAGTATGTGCAAGCTCAACGAGTGGAGGGCCAACTGTGATTTTTTCAAAGCTCGGATTTATTTCTAACTCAGTGGCAGAGCCCAGCATCTTGCCAAGAGGACCAGACTATCTGTTGTTTGAAAGAGTCTTGCCATCCAGCTCCTGGATCAGATGTCTGAGTAGCAACTCGTTGGTGTGGAGGTCACAAACAATCCAGACCAGCTCCCTCCCAATCTTCCGCTCTATCCACTGTATGACCCCCCCTTGCCACCCTGTGTTCGTGTTGGTGCTGTCCCCTCCAATGGCCTGCAGGGTCTGGTCTACGTTCCTCTCTCTGAGCCAGTTCACAATGTTATCTGCCACTATCTCAGCTGGTTTCCTGATGTCATCTTTCTCTGGAGTGAAATGCCACAAATACTTCCCTCCTGGTTCACTGCAGTAGGAGTAGTGTTCCTCCTTCACCATGGCAGGGAACAACTTGTCAGAATCTCCAACTTTCATGAACACTTTAGTGTCATCCCTTCTCCCATCAAAGAACAAACAATTGATTCCATTTTCTCTTATCCCTTATCAAACTCCTCTTCTAGGTTACTGACAAGTTTCTCCTGAGCTCTCCTTACTTTGTTATGATCTATCACCAGGTGAACATCATCAGGTGTTATCAAACCACCGTCAATCCAGGCAGCTGTTGCTATCTCTGCAGTTTCTCTGAGACCAGTGTGGTGTCGCATGCTGGCCAGAGCTATGCTCGGGATATCTTTCCTATTTCGAATCTTATGCCTGGAAGGTTTGGGATCATTATTTTCTGGGTTAGGGACAAAGTCACCATTCTCCTGGTCAGCACTCGGATCAGCCATGGGAAGTCATTAAACTCTGAATCAGCTTGACTCCAATCATCGGCCTTTTTACCTCACCCTGGGCCTTCTCAAGTCTCTTTTCCTCGGCAACTCTTCTCCTCTTCTGTCTCTCTGTGGCAGCCTCCTGTCTCTTGGACTCCGGAATATCTTGGCTAGAAATCATGAGAGCCCCTATACTGCCAGTCTTCTCTCTGTGCTTTGACAAATGCCAGTTCGATCACAGGAATCTTCAGTTCACGCTTGCAAATACAGGAGATGTGGGCCTCGGATTTACAGTCACGATCGCATCCAAACTCAGGACAGAGAACAATTGGGCACTTGCAAGTAATTATGTCAAATAACTGGTCCAGTTGCTTGGCAAAGCTGTCCTTAACTGCAAGTTTTCCTCTCCCAAGAGAGATATCTCTTGCCTTTTCCCAACTGGCTAGCAGTCTCTCACTAATCTTCTTCTGACTTGTTATGACTGGAGGCTTGAACTGAGCGTTAGCCAGAGTGTACTGTGCCAAGACAGCTTTGGTCATATCACTGGCAATGTCTTTGTTTGTGTAAGTTCTTTGGTTCTTTTCACTGATTTGCCTGATTAAAACACCGTATCTCAAAACATCTCTCAATGTAGGCAACTCCGACTTCAGGAGCTCTCTACCAGGCCAAGATAGTGACTGAGATGGCTGGATTTTTGGTTCCTCGTCCTGACACAAGCAGCCATCGCAAATATTATCAACTTATAAATGCATCAGAATCTGAAACAGAAAAAATATTGTTAGTTGGGTTGTTAAAGAATGAAGTCAGAAAGCAATGTTCAATATTTAATTGTAATGCACTAATGCAGCTGTACGTTAGATTTTCGATAAATTTCACGCTAAAATTTACCTAGCAAAAGGTTGCAAAATATTGAAACTGAATTTATTTTCTGTTTATATACACTAAAATCTACCAAAAAAGTGATGGGCCATTAGTTTTAGCTGATCTTCCCTCCTATGACACACCCTACTGTGGTACCAATCAATCTGGCAAACAGGGTGTTGATCATTCTTTGAAATATTAGTGGGGTATTCCTGAGACCAAATGGCATCCGGAGGAACTCAAAGTGGCCCAGGGGCGTACTGAATGCCGTTACCTCTCGTGATTTCTCATCGAGTGGCATCTGCCAATAACCACTAAGCAAATCTAAGTTGCTAAATACAGCATTATCCTTGCCTAAGGACTGCAATATGTCGCTCAAGACAGGCATAGGGTACCTATCTGGGATCGTTTTTTCATTAACGCGCCTGAAATCAATAACAGGGAGCCATCCACCATCCTTTTTCGGGACGAGGAATAATGGGCTATTAAAAGGGGACTTAGAATGTTTAATAACATTCTCATCCAACATATCTTGCACCATATCCTGAACTACAGCTCACTGGCTATGAGGTAGTCCATAAGCTGGTACGTAGATAGGATTTGTTCCCTCCTTTAATGCTATATGATGGGATGTTAAGTCTGTCTGACCTAGCTTTTCCCCTGGCAAGGCTACAATATTTCTGTAGTCAGCAAGCAGCTCTAAAAGGCAATTTTTGCCCTGAGGATGATCGATCACCTTAACATGTGGCGCTAATTGATCTATCTTCTCTTGCCTAGTCTGTTGGGATTGAGTAACAATACTACCAATTGGGAATTTTGTAGGCTGTACTTCGACATTGTTGTGATATACTAGAAAATCACACAAATAACATCCTTTCTTTAATATTCGTTGAACGCCTGTTCTATTCAGAACTAGTACGTCTGTCAGACCACCAGGTCGTATCGTGCTTAATGTCGACTCGCACGACAATCCTTTTACCTTGTATGTTTCCTGGAGACATACAACATCAGTGCCTGTATACACGTCAGGTAATTCGACAGTTGCTTTGGTGAATTCCTCATTCTTGTAATGGAGAGTACTCTTCAAAACTGCAGGTACGATCTTCCAACTGTTGCTGCTATAATCACGCTGGGAAAGTGAGGATGTGAGGTCTTGTGTTAGTTCTGACACATTTTCCGCCTTCCTCTGAGTGGGAATGGTGGACAACACTTTTGACCTAGCGGTGAGCAAAGGTGCAGAATGACGCATAGCGCTGTAGGAAACACTTTTAAACGTAATAGTATTATTACGTGGATGAACATCTATTTTATGCGTTCTAAGGGTTGGGAGACCAAGTAACCCGTCAGCTGGCAAGTTAAACTGCTGAACCACATAAAAGTCCACGCAGAAGGGAGCACCACGCCTTGAGAATCTGAGTGGTAATGTCACCATTCCGTTAATGCTCAACTGTGTGCCAGATACTCCTTCGAGATCGGCGTCAGTAGGTCTCCATTTGAAATCACGGTGAGGGAATTTATGTTGTAATTCCTGATAGGATGTCAAGGCCAAAACATTCGCGCAAGCACCCGTATCAATATCAAGAGCCAATCTTGTACTATCCACTCTCACCGGCACTGACAACACTTCCACCTTACTTAGCGCCGCTACTAACGAGGCTGCTATAGAAGTGTTGTGGGGCGAAGCAGGAAACAATGTACCTGTCCTTCTTCTTGTTGTGACGGGCGCCGGTCTTCCCCCGACTTCTTGTCTTGGGAACGATGCTGTTTACACTTCTGCGCCACCTGGGGTACACCATAGTCTAAATTCCTGACCTTTGGAGATGTTCGGGGTACTTAGTTCTAACTACAGGAGCGAACACAAACACCTGTAGAGTTTTGTAGGTTCTATTTAATGGAATATACAAGGGTGCGCTTACAAGCACAGGTAGTCCCTACACTCTCTAATGGGTCAACTGACCTCTCCCTGACCTCTCAGGCGACATGTGGCAAGTGGTACATTAGCAGCTTCCAGATGTCGCCAGGCACGTTATCTAAGCGTGTGGTGACATGAAACAAGGGTTTTGCCACACGCTACTGACTAGAGAAGTAATGTATATAAGTAGAGTACATGCATGGTATACATACAACATACATAATATACATACAACCTTCAACACTAAGGTGCACTCTTCTGTGTTGTGAGTAGTCGACTTGTGGAGTGCACACCACATGCATGATTTCTGGTTAGGTGGAGACGTTGCCTTAACCACCTCCGTGTATGACCTTGACGGCTGATTAGCACCTGTGGTCTCTGTTGTCTTAGCACCACCACCCTGGAGCTGAAAACAATCATCAATCAAATGGCCCCTTTTATTACAGTGGGTACATTTCATAGATCGACGTTGCTTGAAAGTTCGGTGTTGTGGTGCAATGGGAGCCAAGGGTGCCATGTGAGGCATCTGGGGTGGTGCCGTAGTCAGGGAGGGACGCGCCATCAAAGGTCTCGTAACCGTGGGACAAAGTTTGTTTGAGTAATCCACCATATCAAGAGGTGGTACAAACTGAACTTCCTGTGCCCGGTTGTATATAGGACGACGAACTACTAATTGGAAACTGATCAATTCGATCAGCGTTTCCACATTTATCGCTAACATTCTCCCATCCTGTTCGTACCAATTTGAATTTCTGAAGGTTGCTTGCATATCCTGTCGCACTTCCCCGGCAATATCAACTGCCACCATAGGTGTTTCTGCGTGAACCACTGGAGCACAACGATCCAGCCACATGAAGATCCACTGCATTTGGCCCAACTGGGACCTGCCCCCAAAAATTCCTATGAGGGTGCGCTTAAACTTTTCATAGTCAGGGGATGTTAAGCCATACGGATTTAAGTGATTGCTAACAAACGATCCCTGCGTAATGTGGGAACGCACAAACTACTTTTTATCCTCATCACTGGTAATTTTGGCATTGCGCATAGTGTCTTCACACACACGAATGAAATGCGCCACACTATAATCATCTTGACTCGTAAAATTATGTACGTGGTCGCCACGTGGCATCATATGAAATACATTGTCTGTGTTAGCTGACGCGGGAGCATTATTAGGTAAAGTGTTTGAGTAAGCCATTTTAGCATTAGAAGTTAGCAAGCCAGTACTTTTGCTCCTAACTGAAGGCTCAGTACTTTTACTCCTAAGTGAAGGCTCAGTTAATGGGGTGGGTAATGATAAATCAACCGACACACCGTCACCCGGAATAGGATTAGAAACTACCTGTACATGTCTAGGTGAGGTACGATATTGATTCCCCGACCGTAAAGTACAACGGTTTAAGTCGTCATACGATTTCTCAATTAACTGCTCACTACTATCTACCGAAACGTCCAACTGTGCTTCCGGCTTAAGTCCTAACTCAACCTCTGCAGAAGATACGGAACTTGTATCCTCTAATTGTAATTCATCAGCAACTACTTGTGCTAGGTGAGTAATGTCTTCGGATTTATACATTGGAAACTTTGAAAATTTATCCAATAAGTTTCAGTTTAGCCAGACAATGATTAACAGTAAGAGCAAAACTTGCCTCTCATGTACAGGAAATGATAAAAATTATAGTTAAAATAATTAAAATATGAATGATTAAACAGATAAGAAATAACTACTGCAAATTATATTACGTCAGTACACATGAATATACGAAAGACACTTATTTCAATGACATACCCTATCCGATGTCCTATCAATGTGGAGTTATGTCTCGAACGTGTTAATGTGTGTATAAACTATGTATACTTTTGAAATACCTAATACAGGAGTTATAGCGTCTGTATAGAAAACGCGATCCGTCCAAGCTGGTGGGGGTGGAGTCGGCTGGAGTCCCAAGGTCTCTGCGCGTGCCGCTGCTATGTGTATGTGAGGTTGCCCCTAGCAACCAGGGAGGCACGTTGCAAATGACGAACGTCGGGTGAGTCCACTTCACGACAGGGGAGTACTTCCACAGTACGATCAGATGCTGCTGAGTAAGCCGGATCGAGTCTCTTTCTATGTGCTGATACGATGTCGCCTAAACTGAATGTAAAATCTTCTGCAGTCCTGTATATACGGAGGACTGTCTGATGACACCGGAAATACTGCAATCAACGATCATGAAACCACACAGCCGTCCAGACACTTGTGAAAGTGTATGAGAATGTCTGCATCACTGTAGACCACACACAAGGGTAGACCGCTGACACGATGCTTTCTTCGCCGGGCCAGACTTGTTACTAACAGGGATTCCAACAGGCTGTATGATTTAATAACTCAGTTGCAGCTATTTTTAATAATTTTGCACCTCTTCTGGGCGACAGAATGAGAAGCACTCACGAAATATCGTCTCAATACGGGATATAGTCTTAACACTCGGAGTGTTTGTAACACGTCACTGTTTTTTGTTTCTATTGTTTTTACAAACACTGACGCCTTGGTACGTAGACTGATATGCCGTTTTCGTACCCACACAAGCTGCCACCTATGAACCGGTTGGTTAATTCCAAGTTAACCAGGTCGGTACACATATATTATATTGGGCTTTAGTAACGAAACCCAATTGAAGTTTCTTCTTTTATTAAAAAGTATTATTTGTATAATTCCTGAGTGTAGATCAACGTAAGTTCCACTATTTATGAGTGTGGTGAGAAAGGGAAGGCGTCTATGTAAATAAACATGAATCAACGTCCGTTCAATATTAGTTTGTGAGTGAGACTGACTAAAGGCGTCGCATGGAGCGCGCTTACATATTTGCTGACTATCGTCAATTGGGCTTCTCCCTCTTGGGGAAGCTACCGTTCACGTGATCAGTTCATGTCCTCCTCATAGTTAGTGGAAACTTACAGAGGGTGAATCTGAATATAAATCAGATGTAAATAACCCATTTATATAATACTTCTGTTGATGAGACAGGGGCCATTACACCATTCTCAAGATTAAACATAGTTCCCATAAAGTTTCCAATTTGAATTTGTGCTCTCCTATCATCTAAATAGTTACACAATATTCTTAGGAAGTGTTCTTTAAGTCCCAATTTTAATATTTTATGTTTTAAGCCTAAATGCCAAACTTTATCAAAAGCCTCAGAAACGTCCCTTAAAATTATATTGATCTGGTTCCCCTTGCTTTTTGCTATTGCAATTATTTCCGTTATTGTAGCTATTGCAGTTAGGGTATTTCTATTGGGCATAAATCCATGTTGTCTATTGTTAGTTTTCCCCTGTTGTGTTAAAAAGGTTACAAGTCTTGAATTTCAATTTTTTCCAGTAGTTTCCCGGTAATTTCTAATAAAGATATTGGCCTGTAGTTTAATATTTCCTTATTTTCCTTAATGGTCTCCCTGGCCAGCCAGGCCCGTATTTATACAATTCTGGAGCATCAGGATTTGTGCTACGAGAGCCAATCATAGAGGAGAATGCCAGAAGTACCCGGCACTCTGATCCTGGCGTTGTTACGTGTGCGTCCCACTGGGGAGTAGGTCTACCAGCATCGCTGGCTGTACGCTGATTGGCTGGTAGGCGCACGGGAGCTCAGTCGTCAGTTGTAGGGGACAGGATCCACTACAGTATCACTTCTCACTGCCACGCAGGACAGAGGTTCATACACAAAGAAATACATCATATTCATTAACAGTATATATGCTGACATTAGAAGAAAGTCGACGATGAAGAGGTGGATTAGAAGAAGGACCAACCCACCACAGCTGCTGTACAGCCGGCATCCCCTATTTTTCAGATACCAGCTGGATGGAAGACGTGAGCTATGCTGGACCCAACTAATGTACTGATGTTGTGATGTATAATAAAAAGATATGGAACCCCTAACATGAGAAGTAGGAGCACTTTTTATGTATTTTGAAGTATTTTCTCTGATTTTTGTTATTATTTACTACAAAGAATGTTTTTTTTAGTCACTTTTTTCTATGAGTTCATTTGATCAATGTTTTGCACTATGAAACACGATGTTGTAGCCATATTACTGACTGAGATGAATTATTATTTTGACATGGGCTGATAAGGAGATGTAACACCTGTTGTTGTTTTGATTTGCAAGTTTGTCTCGGATACAATGCTAGATATGAAGGATTTTTTCATTCTATGTTTACTTGCTATGCTTCCTTTTTTTTCCTGGCATAGAAGCTTTGATTTTGGCAGGAGGTATAGTGAGCTTTGTCAGATCAAACTAGCGCCAGTAGAAAAACATACACCTATGAGATTGTTGTTATCACCCCAGGGACTGTCTTACACACATGATATTGCTGTCTATATGTGTCATCAGTTCTCTTGATGGAAGCTTTGGTCTTGGCGGGAGGTGTAATGATTGAATATCAGACCAAAGCTTACAGCCCAGAATTACATCACATATAGCAGCAACTACACTACAGACCTCGTGGTGCCACCACATACCAGGTTGACACACCCCAAGACCCTAGGAACTTGACTTCGCCGTCTAATTACTTGAATTAGCAGGTGACCTCACCTGACCAAGACACCTGGGCATGACCACACCTGAACACGCTGTCCAGATCTAACCAGTTTAGTGATAATTGGTTAGAGGTCAAAAGCCGGCTGGGCCGACCCCATATAAAGGCCCTACAGCCCCATCCACGTTCATTCTCATTCCATTCGTGATTCTCATGAGACTATCATTCAGAGAGCTTGGTCATTGAGAGGTCATTCTGGTCACTCGCACAGAGTCACGCTCGTCCCCTCCCCCCCAGGTCGGGGAGACTTCACGACGTCACCAGCTAAGCAGAGCATCGCATACGAGAGCCCAGCCAAGCACCCACTGGGCCTACGTCAGGGTACACGTGAGTCTTGTCAGAACTATTCCTAGGGTGAGTTACCTACTGTGGGAAGTGTATTCATTCATGTGTGTCCGAGAGTCAGTGTCGAGTAACGTAACATAATGTGGAGTACCCCGATATAATAATGATATTAACGTGTTCATGTCATTGAGTGAATTAATAAATAGTTGTATTGAAGAGGTGTTTAACAAGTTGTCCCTTTGAGAATAGATATGTGTATTGACGTATAAGATGAGCGTATTGACGCTGAGTAAATAACAGCCCGGCCACCCTACCAAGTCCCTATCTTTACATTCCTACTCTCTATACTTCCTACTTATATGTAAATCTTCTTCTCGCTTATTTGTCTCATTATAACGTGGATAAGACAAATCTTGATAAAATCACACGGAGAAAAGGGAAATATACAGTGAACATACAAATTAATGTTTACAGTGGAGGTTACATAGATCTTGTGCGCTGAGGTGTTGAACAGCAGACACGTAGTGTAGTAACTCCCTTACAGATGGTGTTATGGGGGGCCTGACGTGGTGTAGTAATTTCCTCACAGAAGGTGTTATGAGGGACTTGGCGTGGTGTAGTAATTCCCTCACAGATGGTGTTATGAGGGACCTCACGTGGTGTAGTAATTCCCTCACAGATGGTGTTATGAGGGACCTCACGTGGTGTAGTAATTCCCTCACAGATGGTGTTATGAGGGGCATCACGTGGTGTAGTAATTCCCTCACAGATGGTGTTATGAGGGACCTCACGTGGTGTAGTAACTCCCTCACAGGTGGTGTTATGAGGGGCATCACGTGGTGTACGAATTCCCTCACAGATGGTGTTATGAGGGGCCTGACGTGGTGTAGTAATTCCCTCATATATGGTGTTATTAGGGACCTGACGTGGTGTAGTAATTCCCTCACAGATGGTGTTATAAGGGACCTGATGTGGTGTAGTAATTCCCTCACAGATGGTATTATATGAGTGAGGTGTGGTCCCAGGCCTTCCTATCGTGGACGGATTAGCACAACGCTGGTTGTTGTTGGGTCTCACAGGCAGTTATCACTGGGTACCTGGGACCTCACTGTGTGAAGGATTAACTTGGATACGACTCAACTGTTACTGTTGAGTTGTTCTCACTGACTTTAGCACTGTTCACCACTGTTCACCTCTGTTCAACACTGGTTCCATTCCTTTCCTAAATGAAATTGTAACTTCTGGCGAGATCTTGTTGATATTCCGGTGGGGAGGAGGAGTTCAGGGGAGGGAGTTGGTATGGGCCAACATAACAGTGACCTGGCTGCTCCCAGAGGAGCGCCAGGTACGTCTTGACCCATCATAATTGTGTTGTCAATGTTTACAAGTTATGACTTTTTTCCTGTGACTTTATTTCTGTTCACCACCCTTGTCACACCTCACCTCTCGTGACCTGACCTGACCTCACCGCATTTCTACAGGACCCAATGTCGCGGGCTTTCTAACCTTACAGGCATGGAAATACAATCGAATCCCTAGCTGATAAAAATTATGGTACATGGTACACAGTGTATGATACATGATACACAGACACCAAGTTATGGTATGCAATGCAACTCCGGCTGCCAAACTCTTTCTCGGGGAAAAGTTATTGTATGTCTCAATCAATCAAGACAGCGAGCGGGTGGGTTGGGTCAGGTCGTGTTGCGTCTCTGTAACAAAGCTTGCTCGGCATTCAGGCCTTCGATGTTGAGCGGAAGGAATTGGACATCAAGATCGTCTTAGTGATGTGAAAGTGTAAATCGATGCAGGATTTTTAATGCTAGATGCGATTGTATTTTTGAAAACTTAATTTCCACCGAGTTGGAGATACAGCCAAGGTCAGGAGGCCAACAACCACAAAATCACTGCCATATGACAAAGCTTTTATTTTATTTTTTACGGAGTCGTGGTCACAGCTGTGATAAAGGCCAAACAGGGAGTGTAGTACTGTGATTTTAGGCAAATCAATTCATAGTGTCATCAGTGACCGCGGAAGAAGTTGTAAATAACTTAAAGTAAATACAAACTGGCAAGCAAGCTGGAAAGGCACCGCTGCCAGCTGAAACCAAGTCGTGTTATAGGGGCCACAGAGACTTTAAATTTTATTTTGTTTGTGTGCTTTCTCATGGACTGAAACTGTGCCTACAATACACCATTCACAGGGAGATACAGTGTACACAGTGATAGCATAAGACAACTCTATAGGCAACAGGGGAGGTGGTTAAATCCAGCAGAGAGCAGCTAAGTACTGTTCTTTTTTTTCTCTTTATTTTTAAATAGGTGTAGATCTATACACGGTCTGCACCCCCTCCCACAACAACAACAACCATGAGTATGATATGTGATTACTGCAGGGGGACGTCGGATATGGAGGATACAGGATAGACTAATGCAACGTTTAGGAAGATGCGAACTGCCGTAAAGCATGAAGGCTGTTGCTGGTATTGTCCTGACTGCATAGTCAAGGTGAAAGAGGCGATTGCAAGCCAAAATGGAATGAGTTCCCTAGGGACGAAAATAGATGAAGCTGGAGCCCTGCTGGTTGCCAAACTAGAGCAAGTTGGGAAAGAGATCCTTGCCAAGACTGAGGAAGTAGCCAATAGAATGGAGGTGGTTGCTAAGAGGAGTTATGCTGAGGCCTTAGCAGGGCCACGGGGGGTGGCGGAGAGTAATGCAGGATCAGAACAGGTTCTACAGCAGCTAGGGACTCTGAAGAAGTGTGTTGAAGCAATTAAAATTAACTGTTAGGGGAGAGGAGGAACAACGGGAACGTTTCCAGCGCAGGAACAATGTAATAGTTTTTGGAGTCCTCGAGAGCCAGGAAGAGGGAACTCAGAGTTAGGTAACACACGATAAGATGCAGTTTCAAAATGTTTGTACAGAAGTTCTGAAGATGCCATCAACCCCATAGGATGTGAGGAGGCTGGGACAAAAGCAGGGGGATAAGCCTCGCCCCCTCAGGATCACACTAATGAGTGAGTAGGAGAAATGGGGGATTATTCGGCAGGCAAAAAATCTTTGCAAGGAGCGAGGCATCTCGAGGTGAATTCATTCACCCAGATCGCACGGTAATGCAGAGGGAACAGCACAAGAAGCTCCTGCAGGACTTGAAGTAGAAGAGGGAGGAGACAAGCAGGAACGGGTACGGGTGTGCATGGGTTATATTCAGGGGGAGGGTAGTGGAAGCAAGTGTGCTGACACAGGGCCAGGGGACAGCAGTGCACCCTCCACCCGCTCTAACCCCCACCCTGGAGGTGGCACCAGCTCCACCTACCAGACAGGAGGAGGCGAGCGCCGTGTAAACAATGACATTTCTAACCACACCCTGCAAACTACAGTGTACAGTACTTAGCAAATACTGCAGCTTCTGAGAATGGGGAGGGGGGGGGGTAGGGTTACTATTAGCGTCATGTACACTAATACTGACACGTTTCTTGATAAGAGAGAGGATCTTGAAACACTACTTAAACTACACCAACCAGATATTGTAGGAGTTGTAGAACTTTTTACTTTTACTTTTATCCTCTTCGCCACTGATCGGCTTGTTAGCCGCTTGGGCGATCGGTCACGACTCTTTTCCTTTATATTCTTCACCAAAAGGTCGGCTCGCTAGCCGCCCGGGCGATTGGTCACGTCTCTGTCACGCACTGTTGGCAAATACTGGGCATGCACCGGCTCCTGAATGTACCTGAACCCGCTCCAGTGTTGGTCAAGTCTTCTCTTGAAAGAGCTCACACTCGGTGCCGTCACAACACTTTCTGGTAGATTGTTCCAAGAGTTTACAACCCTCACTCCGAAAAAGTTTGCCCTCACGGTTTTCCGGACTTGCGGCTTCTTCAATCTTGAGCTATGACCCCTTGTGGGGCGAGCGTCCGCCAGCTCCAAGTAAGGACACTCAACTGAGTAGTGCCCCCTGAGATGCTTATAAACCTCAACTAGGTCCCCCCTTGCCCGTCTGTAGTATAAGCTAGGCAAGTTCAGGCGCTCCAATCTCGCAGGGTAGCTGAGATGCCGAAGTGCAGGCACCAGCTTGGTGGCCCTCCTTTGAACATTTTCAACCAACTGACAGTCCCTAGCATATCTCGGGGACCAGATGGGGTGACAGTACTCCAGATGGGGAAGCACTTCACTCCTGAAGATCGTC
>NW_024715055.1:0-7685 GCF_018991925.1 Homarus americanus
ACAACCCTCACTCCGAAAAAGTTTGCTCTCACGGTTTTCTGGACTTGCGGCTTCTTCAATCTTGAGCTGTGACCCCTTGTGGGGCGAGCGTCCGCCAGCTCCAAGTAAGGACACTCAACTGAGTAGTGCCCCCTGAGATGCTTATAAACCTCAACTAGGTCCCCCCTTGCCTGTCTGTAGTATAAGCTAGGCAAGTTCAGGCGCTCCAATCTCTCAGGGTAGCTGAGATGCCGAAGTGCAGGCACCAGTTTGGTGGCCCTCCTTTGAACATTTTCAACCAACTGACAGTCCCTAGCATATCTCGGGGACCAGATGGGATGACAGTACTCCAGATGGGGAAGCACTTCACTCCTGAAGATCGTCACGAGGGACGGACCGTCTAGGTATCTGAACGACCTTCTTATAAGACCCAATAATTTATTTGCCTGATTTACCTTCTTCTCACAATGGCCCGAGAACTTCAGCTCATTGTCAACATACACACCTAGGTCCTTCTCACACACAGTCTCAACTAGTACATTTTCTTCATCCTGTTGGGACATATGGTACGCCTCCTTACCGTTGGTACGCCCCAGGTGCATCCTCTTACACTTCGTGACATTGAATCTCAGCAGCCATTCCTTCGACCATTCCTGGAGCCCACAGAGGTCCTTCTGCAGCTCTTCACAGTCCGCTTGGTTCTTAATTTCCTGAAATAACTTGGCGTCATCGGCAAACATTTGTATGGAGGAGTGTACAACGTCAGGCATATCATTTATGAAACAAACAAACAACAGCGGGCCCAATACACTACCCTGCGGTACCCCACTTGTTACAGGTACAGATGACGATTTCGTGCCATTAATCACCACACATTGCTTGCGGTCATGTAGAAAGTCTTATCCACGCTAGGACATTTCCCCGAATTCCGTACCCTTCCAGTTTGATTTTCAGCCTTTCGTGGGGTACACTGTCGAAAGCCTTGGCAAAATCTAGGTAAATATTGTCGATATTACCACCCCGTTCTAGAATATGGGTCCAAATATCCAATACCTTGAGCAATTGTGTCAAGCAAGAGCGCCCCGGCATAAAACCGTGTTGGCAATCTTTTACAAGGTTGTTTCGTAGTAGATGTTCCATCGCTGCATCTCTGATAATACTCTCAAGCACTTTACATATTATGCTGGTCAGGCTCACCGGTCTATAGTTGTTCGTGGAGTGCCTATCGCCCTTCTTGAAGATAGGACTCACATAAGCCACTTTCCATTCACTGGGGACCATTTGTTCATCCAGGCATTTACAAAACAGAAACTTCAGGGGCTCTGCAAGCTCGTTGCACAGCTCCCTTAGCACTCTAGGATGCACCATGTCAGGTCCAGGACTCTTATGGACCTTTAGCCTGGACAGTTTATTTCTAATACCCTCCTCTGTGAACACAATGTGGGTCAGTGCTGTGTCGAACCGTCTGTCCTCAAACGCAGGAAGGTTAGTTGCATCCTCTCTTGTGAACACTGAGGAAAAGAAGCTGTTCAATGCCTCAGCTTTATCCTGGTCAGAATCTGCGTAACTACCATCTTCAAGCCTCAGGTCTGATATTCCTACTCGCGTTTTCAATTTCGACTTTGCATAGCGGTAAAACGCCTTTGGGTTTGACTTGACCTCGCGTGCAACCAGCCTTTGAAACTCCTTTTCAGCCCTCCTACACTCTATCTTTGCTTGGTTTCTGGCTCTTGCATACATCCTCCTGTCTTGCTCATCGTTTGACCCAACCCACGTCTTGAATTTCTGGGTTTTCTTCTTAATTTTGTCGACCGCCGCATGGTTCAGTGTGTAGTGATCCCCTCGTATTCTTAGAAGCACTGGGTTTGGTCTTGGGTATATATTTATCGATCAAATGGGTCATTTTACTAGTTATGATATTCAGCGTAGTGTCTGTGTTCTTGTACCTTAATAAGTCAGGCCAGTTGATACCCCTCATCCCTTCCCTCATCCCATTGTAATTTCCCTTATAATATTTGCACCTTGGCCTGGCCTTATCTTGAACTAGGTAACAGTTAAATCTGAATGACAACACTGTATGGTGACTGGTGCCAACTGGGGCAAGGTGTTCCAGTTTGGCCACCATACCCTCCTCGTTTGTTATGATGAGGTCAAGTGGCTTGGGTGTTTGTTCCCCTCTGTAATGTGTCGGGTCTCTCACATGTTGGAACAGAAAATTATCTCTCAGAGTTTCTACAAAAAGAGTAGCAGGATTATTCAAGTCATTCGGGTTTGACTCGTTTCTCCAGTCGATGTCGCCATAGTTAAAGTCCCCCATGATAAGGAGGTGGCTGGGGTTGAGCATCGCCGCATTGTTTATTAAGGTTCTTAAGTTCCTTTGATTTAGTGGGCCACAGTTCGGGGATCTGTAGATACACCCGACGATAAGTAAGTCCCCTCCCTTTAATTTAATTTTACACCACTTGGACTCTTCAAAAACATCCTCTCCCTGTACCCTCGCCTGGCTGGCTCTAAGGTCTTGCCTAGTGTAGATAACCACACCCCTCCTGCAGGATTCTTGAGTTAGGTTCGTAAATGAGTCATATCCAGCAATACTGAACTCACATTCCTCTGGGTCGATTCTCCTGTTCTTGTACAACAGTTCTACAACTCCTACAATATCTGGTTGGTGTACTCTTAGTAGTGTTTCAAACTCCTCCCTCTTATCAAGGAACGTGTCGGTATTAGTGTACATGACATTCAAGCCAGAATTTGTTCTCGGTAACGTCTCTGCTCTTAGTAATAAACCCGCTCCACCCACATTCTCAGAAGCTGCAGCATTTGCTAAGTACACTGTATTTTGCAGGGTGTGGTTAAGAATGTCATTGTTTACACGGCGCTCGTTCCCTCCTGTCCGGTAGGCTGAGCTGGTGCCGCCTCCCGGGTGGGGGGTTGAGTGGGTGGAGGGTGCACTGCTGCCCCCTGGCCCTGTGTCGGCACACTTGTTTCCACTACCCTCCCCCTGAGTATAACCCATGTGCACCTGTCCCCGTTCCTCCTCGACTCCTCCCTCTTCTGCTTCAAGTCCAGCAGGAGCTTCTTGTGCTGTTCCCTCTGCATTACCGTGCGGTCTGGGTGAATAAATACATCCCGAAATGCCTCGCTCCTTGCTAAGTTTTTTGCCTGCCGGATAACTTGCCATTTCTCCTCCTCACTCCCTAGTGTGATCCTGAGGGGGCGAGGCTTAGCCCCCTGCTTTTGTCCCAGTCTCCTCACATCCTGAGGGGTTGCTGGAATCTTCAGAACCTCTGTGCAAATATTTTGAAACAGCACCTTGTCGTGTGTTTCCTTACTCACAGTTCCCTCTGCCTGGCTCTCTGGGACTCCAAAAACTATTACATTGTTCCTGCGCTGGAGCCGTTCCTGGTGTTCCTCCTCTCCCCTAACAGTAGGTGCGTTAATTTTCATTTCTTCGACACACTTTTTCAGAGTCCCAATCTGCTGTAGAACCTGTACTGATTCTGCATTACTCTCCCCCCCCCCCCCCCCGTGGCCCTCCTAATACGTCCGCATAACTCCTCTTAGCAACCACCTCCATTCTATTAGCTACTTCCTCAGTCTTAGCAAGGATCTCTTTCTCAACTTGCTCCAGTTTGTCAACCAGCAGGGCTCCTGCTTCATCTATTTTCGTCCTTAGAGAACTCGTTCCCTTATGGATTGCAATCGCTTCATTCACCTTGACTATGCAGCCAGGGCAATACCAGCAACAGCCATCAAGCTTTACGGCAGTTAGTAACCTCCTGTAATAAAAAAAAAAATAATAATATTAATAATAATAATAATATTAATAATAATAATAATAATAATAATAATAATAATAATAATAATAATAATAATAATAATAATAATAATAAAAATAATTATTATAATAATAATAATAATAATAATAATAATAATAATAATAATAATAATAATAATAATAATAATAATAATAATAATAATAATAATAATAATAATAATAATAATAATAATAATAATAATAAAGAACTATAAAAAGTACAAAAATGTAAAAAAAATGATCACGAGTGAGAAACAATATATGTATGTTGTGTTGTCAATAGTAAGAGAAACAACTTAATACACTGCAATTGTGTGTAAATGAGGCAGAAATTCAGATCAGTAACCTCGGACTTAGTCAAAGTTTTCGTGATGCCTTATGGCAGCAGGTTCTACCATTAGACAATACATTATGCTTCTAATATCTTCCCAGACGGTAGTACAGTCGGAAACCATATTCTCTAGTCCACCTGGGTTGGTGCTGGAGGTTAGTACAGTGTCCTTTCTGGATGGGGGCCCACTCTAACTATCACGAGGCAACACACACAGTCATAGTACGGCTGTATAGATGACATTATGTATAAGTATTGTATATGGCAATTTATACTCTGCATTTTCTTCATTATATATGAACACAAAGAAAAATTACCATAGGTTGTAGTTAAGAAAGTATGAATGTAAATAAACACTTCCAAACCACCCAGTGAATCTACACAACGTTTACAGCGCTTGTGTGTGTGGGTGCCAGACCACGATGCTTCCACCACACCCCATCTATATCTATTACACTGGTCTACAAAAAAATATTTTTTTTTTCTGGCATGAAACCTTTTAACTGTTTTTTACTAACTTTAAGGTGCTGAATCCAAATCTGATCTCAGATTTGCTCCATCACGTAACGTGCCAGAAGTTACTGAGCTACCAGAGATTGAGAATATAGACCGGAATTCACCTGTTTCTACTGATGAAGATGAAGAGACTGATCTTTTCAAGCCATCTGGTGAAGATTGTAAAAAGCCAACGTTGTTTACTCAGTCAGAATTGAATGATCTGGTCAGAGATCTAAATTTGCCAAAACAGTCTGCTGAATTGTTAGCTTCCAGGCTTCAAGAGAAACGACTCTTAAAACCTGGCACGAGTGTCTCCTTTTATCGCAACAGAGAAGAGCAACTGCGGAAGTACTTTCATTCATATGACCAGCTTGTTTTTTTGTAATGATGTAGAAGGACTTCTTCTCTCCATGGGACTACCAGCATATGATAGTAAGGATTGGAGACTTTTTATTGACAGTTCTACAAGGAGCTTGAAATGTGTTCTTCTTCATAACGGAAACAAGTATGGTTCAATTCCAATCGGACATTCTGTACAAATTAAAGAAGATTATGAAAACATTAAGACTGTTCTAGAGAGGTTGCAATACCATGAATGGTTAATTTGTGTGGACTTGAAAATGGTAAAGTTTCTATTGGGCCAGCAAGGAGGGTACACAAAATACCCTGTTTTCTGTGCTACTGGGACAGCAGGGCTACAGCAGACCATTGGGTGAAAAAGAATTGGCCACCAAGACATAGTTTGACGCCTGGTGACAAGAATATCATTAACGATCCTCTGGTTGACAGGAAAAACATTGTCCTTCCTCCTCTGCACATAAAACTTGGTATCATGAAGCAATTCATCAAGGCTCTTGATCATAGTGGAGAGTGTTTCATATATATATGCTCAACCTTTCCAAGTCTTAGCGACGAGAAGAAAAAGGCAGGGATTTTTGATGGTCCTCAAATACGAACACTACTCAGAGATCCACACTTCCTTGCAACAATGACTGAGGCACAGGCAAGAACTTGGAATACTTTCTCTAATGTGGTGCGGAACTTCTTAGGGAACAAGAAAACGGACAACTATCAAGAAATTGTGGAAGAACTGCTCTTGAGTTTACAAGCACTTGGATGCAGAATGAGTATCAAGGTTCACTACTTACACAGTCACTTGGACGAGTTTCCAGAAAATCTGGGAGAAGTGAGCGAGGAGCAAGGGGAGCGCTTTCATCAAGACATTGAAGTAATGGAAGAACGTTACCAAGGTCGATGGGACTCGAACATGATGGCGGACTACTGCTGGAGTTTGATGAGAGACATTCCAGAAGCTGTACATAAGAGATCGGCCAAAAAGAGGAAGTTTATGTAACTGTAACTTGATCTTAATACTTGCACTATTTCTACCGTTCATTAATTGTTTTTTTTTTCACCCTTCAATGTTACATTTAAATATTATATGTGCATTAACTTTCCAATTTGATATTAAAAAATTTTTGGTTATAGAAAAATACAAATTATAATGCTGAAAAAATTTATGTGTACATGTTTAAACCGTCAATTTTGATCCGAAGGTGTACGTTTCCCAGCAAAAGTGCAATATGGTATATCTCAAAAACCTGATGTGATAGACAAAAACCAAATTCATATTTGGATTCTGCACCCCCAATTTACTTAAAATCCGTTTAAAAACCTTGTGCCAGAAAAATTGTGTTGACCTGTGTTATTTTACCTTCATTTGCATAACTATATGAAAATCGTGTTTAATTTAACTACATATTTTAAAAACCTTAAATTACATGTGGATCAGTCACTCCTCATTTGACACACTTACAGTGTAATACTTTGACCATCCCACCTGGGCACATGGAGGCCCACAGTAACTCTCACGGGGCAACATACGCACGAACACACAAGTTATGATATGAACCCTTCCAGGCTTCACGATCATTATCACGTTATGTTCATCATGCTCTGTATCTTGGTAACTAGTAATAGTATCAATACATGGAGGAAAATCTATATTAATATACTGTAATAGTGCATTTTATTGCAAACCGTATACAATCTCGTTTAAAGATTGGACGTAAGGGAAAGCACCAAACACACTGGAGTTACGAAATGAAAAACCGAAGCACATAGGAATGACAGACCTGACGTCGTGTGTAGGGAGGCCTGCCGTATCAGTGTGGACACGGTTGCTCAAAGGGTAAGTCGTATAAATCATCCTTGCATTTGTTGAGAAGAGTTAAATATATGCCATAAGCTTGTTGAACAGGCTTTGTGTGAAATATAACAGTCTATGACTGCTTTTAGTATCCTGGTGGTCCATAGGTAGCGTTCCCCGGTCACAGTCATGGGCTCGTGGGCCGTGGGCTCGAATCCTGGCGGGTTGAGGTGTTGATTGTATGCAGAAGTCCGCGTGCTTTATTGGGCTAATGAAATATATATATACATATATCTTGATAAAAATCACACGGGAAAAGGGAAACAACGGAGCACCTTAGCTTTCGTCTTTATTCAAGACATCTTCAGAGGCAACTGTGGATCTACATGAAATATACATATATATATATATAAATACATATATATATATATATATATATATATATATATATATATATATATATATATATATATATATATATATATATATATATATATATATACAATATATGTATATACTTTCCCTCACCCTAGCAAACTAGTTATAGTGGAGCGGTATAGCTAAAATTTTCATAGCAATTGTGGATTTAATGATGAAAGCACCAAATTTGGAACAGCGATGGAGTAATGGTATAGGAACATTTTCAGATATGGAACCACTCGATACTAGATTTGAGTGGCCGCTATAAATCAGGGGCGGATCCAGGAAAAAAATTCACGTTTCACCACGTTACTGTCTTAGTCCTGTGAGACCGTCCAATACTGCGAAGCAAAGGGAAATAATAGGCTATAGGAAGAAAGAAAAGGTCATACCCCAGTAATCACCTTGGACCAACCATTGTTTGCAATAGCCAAACAGATTCAGTGAAATTGGCCCGAAAATTATGGCGAAGAGAAATCTATTATGATTCT
>NW_024715056.1:0-35602 GCF_018991925.1 Homarus americanus
TGTAGTTTCATTCTTTTACTTTTTACTTAAATATTCTCTCCCTTGCCATGTTCCACCTGGTCTGTTTCAACTGGTCAGTGTTCCGCTTAGTCTCTGTTCCACCTGATATGTGGTCCACCAGGTCTATTTTACCTGTTGTCTTCCACCTCACCTGTCTTCCACCTTCACCTGCCTTCCACCTTCACCTGCCTTCCACATTACCTGTCTTCCCTCACCTGTCTTCCACCTCACCTGTCTTCCTTACCTGTCTTCTGCCTTGCATGCCCATCTTGCCTGTCTTCCACCTCCTGTCTTCCACCTTACCTGCCTTCCACCTCACCTGTCTTCCACCTTACCTGTCTTCCGGCTTACCTGTCTTCACCTCACCCCTGTCTTCCACCTTATATCTTCCCTCATCTGTCTTCCACCTCACCTGTCTTCCACCTCCACCTGTCTTCCACCTCTTACTGCCTTCCACCTCACCTGTCTTCCACCTTACCTACCTTCCACCTCCACCCCTGTCCACCTCACCTGTCTTCCCTCACCTGCCTTACCTTGCCTGTCTTCCACCTTACCTGTCTTCCGCCTTACCTGTCTTCCATACCTGTCTTCCACCTTACCTGTCTTCCACCTCCTGTCTTCCACCTTACCTGCCTTTCACCTCCCACCTGTCTTCCACCTTACCTGTCTTCCACCCTACCTGTCATCCACCTCACCCTGCTTTCCACCTTACCATCTTCCACCTGTCTTCCACACCTGTCTTCCACCTCCACCTGGCTCTTCCACCTTACCTGTGCTCCCTTACCTGTCTTCCACCCTACCTGTCATCACATACCTGTCTTCCACCATACCTGTCATCCACCTTACCTGTCTTCACGCACCTGTCTTCCACCTTACCTGTCTTCCACCTTACCTGTCTTCTGCTTACCTGTCTTCACACCTTACCTGTCTTCCACACCTCACCTGTCCATCCACCTTACCTGTCTTCCACCTTACCTGTCTTCCACCTTACCTGTCTTCCACCTCACCTGTCTTCCACCTTACCTGTCTTCCACCTTACCTGTCTTCCACCCTACCTGTCATCCACCTTACCTGTCTTCCACCTTACCTGTCTTCCACCTTACCTGTCTTCCACCTTACCTGTCTTCCACCTTACCTGTCTTCCACCTTACCTGTCTTCCACCTTACCTGTCTTCCACCTTACCTGTCTTCCACCTCACCTGTCTTCCACCTCACCTGTCTTTCCATTATTATTTCAGTAACTCCTTTCGTACTTCTGTGTATTGCCTCCTCCCTGAATCATTAAACCTCCCTCTCCTGCTCTGCCTTTTATAGCCTCCCTTGTTGTCGTAATTTAGTTCTTCTTGGATGATGATTTGGGAACCTCCAACTCAGTCACTTCCACCACCCAAAGCTGTGTGTGTGTGTGTGTGTGTGTGTGTCTGTTCTGGGCAGCTGAAACGGCACAATCGTTTTTCATCAAACTTGGTGAAAAAATCACAAAAACTCGTAGAGTGGAACAAACCTGGTCCCATGTTGATGGTTTCTTTAGGAAGCCATTACATAATCATTTTATTTAAGCTGGAAAACGATGCAAGTCTACGGACTTGGCGCACCCTCATTCGCTGTACGCTGTCACCCCACGATTGCAGTTATCGTATGGCTCCCTCCTCCTCCCCCTACTTTTTTTCTTAGCCTACTTTTTTTTATGTTGTTTGGATTAGTAAAGGAAGGAAGATGAGTAAATAGAAGAATAAAGAAGGGGGAAACAGAAAATAGTTAGAGATAACAGGTGGGGGGGGAGCTGAGATTCATCATGCGTCTGGATGCGCAGTTTCAACGTTACCAGACGAACTTACAGCTACAGTGTATACTTATTCCTATGGGTGACTGTACATGGAAAAAGAGAAGAGATAAAAAGATAATAACAGGAATGCATGGAGAAGATGACTACAATAGACACAGGGTGAAGATGGACAGTGATACTGACAGGAGGTTGACAAAAATAGACAGATTCATACATGCACAAATAGACAATATGGCAACTAACATGACAGACAGACAGCTGACTGACTGGTTCACATTAGACAAACAGGCAGACACACGCCAACAACGGATAAGACAGACAGATTTGACGACACAAAGAGTACAGACGGGCTTACATTCAAACACCATGCAGACGAGCAGACAGTTGGGATGGCAATAGACAGGACGGATAAACTTGAGACAGATAAGAAGGCATTTATAAACAAGAATAACACCAAATTGACCATAGCTGCGTCAGTGAGGGTAGGAGGTCTTACATCCACCAGCATAAATAATAAGACGCATTGAAAACTAACATCCTCGCGCGGAAAGAACATCGATGGTCGGTCAGTCATGTGAGATGGGCCTAACACTGACTAATGTATAAATGATGACTATGATGACTTAAGACAGGTGATGACTTAAGCAGATGTGAATAATCTAACCAGAATAAAGGTCACTTCTCTTCATAATAAAATTTATCTCGGAATTATCATCGATGATTCATAATATTTTTTTTTTTTATGATTTTAACCTCTGCTTATGGCAAATATTTCTTTAACTAATTATTCTAAGCTTTATTCTATTCCTTCTTATAGTATATTAGATACTTTAAGTATCACGACCACGACTATGATTATAACAATCACGACCATGATTATAACAACCAGGACCATGATTATAACAACCAGGACCATGTTTGTAACAACCACGACCATGATTATAACAACCACGACCATGATTATAACAACCACGACTATGATTATAACAACCACGACCATGATTATAACAACCACAACCATGATTATAACAACGACGACTATGATTATAGCACACACGACCATGATTATAACAAGCACGAATATGATTATAACAACCACGACTATGATCATCACCACGACCATAATTATAACAACCACGACCATGATTATAACAACACGACTATGATTATATCACCCAACCATGATTATAACAACCACAACTATGATTATAACTGCCACGACCATGATTATAACACCCAGGACCATGATTATATCAACCACGACCATGATTATAACAACCACGACTATGATTATAAAAACCACGACCATGATCATAACCACGACCATGATTATAACAATCACAATCATGATTATAACAACCACGACCATGATTATAAGAACCACGACTATGATTATAAAAACCACGACTATGATTATAACAACCACGAACATGATTATAACAACCAGGACCATGATTTTACAACCAGTACCATGATTATAACAACCACGACCATGAATATAACAACCACGACCATGATTATAACAACCACGACGATGATTATAACAACCACGACTATGATCATAACACCCACAACTATGATTATAACAACCACGACCATGATTATAACAACCACAACTATGATTATAACAACCACAACCACGATTGTAACAACCAACCCCATGATTATAACAACCACGACCATGATCATAACAACACGACTATGATTATATCACCCAACTATGATTATAACAGCCATGACTATGATTATAACAGCCACGACCATGATTATCACAACCAGAACCATGATTATAACAACCACGACCATGATTATAACAAGCACGACCATGATTATAGCAACCACGACTATGATTATATCACCCACGACCATGGTTATAACACCACGACTATGATTATAACAACCACGACCATGATCATAACCACGACCATGATTATAACAACCACAACTATGATTATAACAACACGACCGTGATTAACAACCACTACTATGATTATAACAACCACGACTAAGATTATAACAACCACGACCATGATTATGACAAACACAACCATGATTACAACAACCACGACCATGATTATAACAACCACGCCTATGATTATATCACCCTCGACCATGATTATAACACCACGACTATGATTATAACAACCACGACCATGATCATAACCACGACCATGAATATAACAACCACAACCATGATTATAACAACCCCGACCATGAATATAACAACCACGACCATGATTATAAAAACCGCGACCATGATTATAACAACCATGACTATGATCATAACAACCACGACTATGATTATAACAACCACGACCATGATTATAGCAACCAGGACTATGATTATATCACCCTCGACGCCAGTTATAACACCGCGACTATGAATTATAACCACCACGACTAAGATTATAACATCCGCCCGCAGTTATAACAACCACGACCAAGATTATAACAACTCAACCATGATTATAAACAACCACGACTATAATTATAACAACCACGAACATGATTATAACAACCACGACCATGATTATAGCAACCACGACTATGATTATATCACCCTCGACCATGATTATAACACCACGACTATGATTATAACAACCAGGACCATGGTTATAACAACCACAACCATGATTATAACAACACGACTATGATTATAACAACTACGACTATGATTATAACCACCACGACTAAGATTATAACATCCACGCCCATGATTATAACAACCACGACCATGATTATAACAAACTCAACCATGATTATAACAACCACGACTATAATTATAACAACCACGAACACGATTATAACAACCAGGACCATGATTATACAACCACGACCATGATTATAACAACCACGAACATGATTATAACAACCACGAAAATTATTATAACAACCACGACCATAATTATAACAACCACGACTATGAATATAAGAACCACGACTATGATTATAACAACAACGACCATGATTATAACAACCACGACCATGATTATAACAACCACAAACATGATTATAACAACCACGATCATGATTATAACAACCACGCCCATGATTATAACAACCACGACCATGATCATAACCACGACCATGATTATAAGAACCACGACCATGATTATAACAAGCACCACTATGATTATACCAACCACCACTATGATTATATCACCCACTACCATGATTGTAACAACCACGACTATTATTATAACAACCACGACTAAGATCATAACCACGACCATGATTATAACAACCACGACCATGACTATAACAACCACGTAAAATATTATAACAACCACGACTATTATAATAACCACGACCATGATTATAACAACCAGGTCCATGAGTGTAACAACCACGACCATAATTAAAACAACCACGCCCATGATTATAACAAACACAACTATGATCATAACAACCACGACTATGATCATAACAACCACGACCATGATTATAACCACAACGACCATTATTATAACAACCGCGATCATGATTATAACAACCACGACCATGATTATAACAACCACGACCATGATTATAACAACCACGACTATGATTATATCACCCAACCATGATTATAACAACCACGAATATGATTATAAGAACCACGACTATGATTACATCAA
Source organism: Homarus americanus (assembly GCF_018991925.1). Taxonomy (NCBI): domain Eukaryota; kingdom Metazoa; phylum Arthropoda; class Malacostraca; order Decapoda; family Nephropidae; genus Homarus; species Homarus americanus. The sequence continues at coordinate 5,404 of NW_024715056.1, forward strand.
CCACGACTAAGATTATAACAACCATGCCCATGATTATAACAACCACGACCATGATTATAACAATCAGGACCATGATTATACAACCAGGAACATGATTATAACAACCACGACCATGATCATAACAACCACGACCATTATTATAACAACCACGTCCATAATTATAACAACCACGCCCATGATTATAACAACCACGACAATGATAACAACAACCACGACTATGATCATAATAACCACGACCATGACTATAACAACCACGACTGTGATCACCTTGCGACCGCCGATTATAACAGCCACGACCCGTGATCACTTAACCCACGACCATGACGGTTATAACAAACACAACGATTATATCAACCACGACTTTTATCACAACAACCACGACTATGATCACCAGCTTAACCGACAATGATTATAACAGCCACGACCATGATTATAACAACACGACTATGATTATATCACCCCAACCATGATTATAACAACCACGACAATGTTTATAACAACCACGACCATGATTATATAACCATACTATGATTATATCACCCACTACCATGATTATAACAACCACGACTAGTATTATAACAACCGCGATTTATGAAGTCATAATCACGACCATGATTAACAACCGGAAAGCCATGATTATGACCAACCACGACCATATTACTAACAACCGACTATTATCCCCTTAACCGACCCGATTATAACAACCAGGTCCGCGATTGCGCCCAACAACCGACCATGATCATATCCACGAAAATGATTATAACAACCACGACCATGATTATAACAACCACAACTACCAGTTATAACAACTCATTTATGATCATAACCGACCATGATTATAACAACCACGACCGCTAATTATAACAACCGCGACTTCGCCAGTTATATCACCCAACCGCGTTATGGCAACCACGACTATGATGATTATAACTGCCAGCCATGATTATAACAGCCAGGACCATGATTATAACAGCCAGGACCGCCAGTTATAACAAGCGACAATGATTATATAACCCACGACTGATTATATCACCCAACACCATGATTATGACAGCCACGACCGCGATCTTAACAACCCACGATACGCGATTATAACAAAATGCAACCATGATTATGACAACAACGACCATGATTATAAGTCACGACTATGATTATAACGGCTTACGATAGATTGCCAACAACCATGCCCGCGGGTTATAACAACCACGACCGCGATTACCAACAACCGGAACCGCTGATTTTAGCCAGGACCATGATTATAACGACCACGTCATGATCATAACAACCACAGCCATTATTATAACAACCACGACCGTAATTATAACAACCGCCCCGTGATTGTAACAACCACGACAATGATAACAACAACCGCGACTATGATCATGTAACCACGACCATGACTTCCATAACAACCCGACCGCCCGGTTATAACAAGCACGACCGCGATTATAACATCACGACTGATTGTTACCCAGCCGCGATTATAACAACCACGACGCAATTCCCATAACAACCACCCACGATCGCGAACGTTATAACAACCAGGACCATGATTGCTAACAACCAGGACCATGATTATAACAACCCACGACCATGATTATAAGAATCACGACTATGATTATAACAACCACGACTAAGAGTATAACAACCATGCCCATGATTGTAACAACCACGACCATGATTATAACAACCGACCATTATTATAACAACCACGACCATGATTATAACAACACGACTTCGCAGTTATATCACCCAACCATGATTATAACAACCACGACTATGATTATAACAACCCGACCATGATTATAACAACCATGACCATGATTATAACAACCGACCGCTGATTATAACAACCGGCTATGATTACCTTAACAGCCACGAGCATGAAGTCATAACCCGACCGCTGATTATAAGAACCTGGCCATGATTATAACAACCAGGACCATCATTACAACAGCACAACCATGATCATAACCGACCATGATTATAACAACTACGACCGCCAGTTATAACAAGCACGACCCCGCCAGTTATAACAACCCACGACTATGATTATATCTACACCCATTACCATGATTATAACAACCACGACTATTATTACATAACAACCACGACTATGATCATAACCGACCATGATTATAACAACCACGACCATGACTATAACAACCACGACCGCTATTGCCAACAACCACGACTGCACCAGTCGCAACCACGACCACCATGATTACCAACAGCCACGACTATTATCATAACCGACAATGATTATAACAACCGGGTCCGCATATTGTAACAACCACGACCATAATTATAACAACCGCCCGCGATTATAACACCCACGACTGCTGATCATAACAACCACGACTATAGTCACCAACAACCACGACCGTGTTTATAACAACACGACTGTGATAATATCACCCAACCACATGATTATAACAACCACGACTATGATTACTGCCCGACCATGATTATAACAACCACGGCCAGGATTACCTTAACAACTGGGACCATGATTGCCTTAACTAAGGCCGCGATTATAACAACCAGGACGCCCCATAACCGACCTGATTGCCAACAACCGCTATGATTTATAACAACCACGACCATGATCATAACCTCGACCATGATTATAGAACCACAACCATGATTACTGCCAGCCAGGACCGCCCGGTGCCAACCACAACCAGCAGTCATAACCACGAGCCATGATTACTTAACAGCCACGACCATGATTGCCAAACCGCGACTATGATTATAACAGCGACTGCATGATTTATATCACCCACTACCATGATTATGAGCGCAACCCACATTGTATTACAACCGCCAGACTATGATCATAACCGACCGCGATTATAACAACCACGACCATGACTACCAACAACCACGACCGCTATTACTTAACAGCACGACTATTATAATAACCACGACCGCCGTTATAACAACCAGGTCCGCCCAGTTGTAACAACCACGACCATAATTACCAACAACCACGCCCGCGGTGCGAAAACAAACACGACTATGATCACCGCAACCACGACTATGATCGCCCAACAGCCACGACCATGAGTTCTTAACTGCCACGACCGTTATTACCAACAACCGCGATCGCAGTTATAACAACCGACCGCCAATTATAACAGCCACGACCTGATTATAACAACCACAACTACCGATTCATAACAACCCACGAGCATGATCATAACCGACCATGATTATAGAACCACAACCGCGATTATAACAACCGGACCCATGAATTACAACAACCACAACCATGATCATAACCACGACCAGCGATTATAGCAACCACGACCATGATTATAACAAGTACGATTCTGATTATAACAACCACGACTATGATTATATCACACCCACTACCAGTTACCAAGCAACCCACGACTATTATTATAACAGCCGACTATGATCCATAACCACGACCGCCAGTTACCAACAGCAGCAACCACGACCATGATTACATAACAACCACGACCGCCGATTATAACAACGAGCCATGATTATAACAACCGACTGTCTATCCGCCCAACCGACAATGTGATTATAACGCAACCAGGTCCATGATTGTAGCGCAACCGCACGACCGCCAATTATAACGACCGCCCGCCAGTTATAACAGCCACGACTATGATCATAACAACCACGACTATGATCTTAACAGCACGTGCATGATTATAACATGCATTATGATTGTATCACCCAGCCATGATTATAACAACCACGACTATGATTACCAACAACCGATATGATATAACAACCACGACCGGGATTATAACAGCAGGACCGCGGTTATAACAACCAGGCCATGATTACGCAACCGGACCTTGATTGCCAACAACCACGACCTGATTATAACGAAAGCCACAACTTTATGATTATAACAACCACGACCATGATCACGCTAACACTCGACCATGATTATAAGAACCGCAACCATGATTATAACAACCGGGACCATGATTGCATAACAACCACAACCATGATCATAACCGACCATGATTATAACAACCACGACCATGATTATAATAAACACGACTATGATTATAACAACCACGACTATGATTATATCACCCACTACCATGATTATAACAACCACGACTATTATTATACCAACCAAGACTATGATCATAACCGACCGCCGATTATAACAACCACGACCATGACATAACAGCCACGACCATATTATAACAACCCGACTATTATAATAACCGACCGTGATTATAACAACCGGGTCGCGGTTGTAAACAACCGACCGCATAATTATAACAACCACGCCCATGATTTAACAAACACGACTATGATCTGTAACAACTATACGACTATGATCGCAACAACCACGACCATGATTATAACGACCATTGGCCCATAACAACCGCGATCGCCCGATTATAACAACCGACCATAATTATAACAACCGACCGCGGTTATAACAACCAAGACTACATGATTATATCTTAACCGCGATTACTTAACAACCCGACGCAATTGTAGAGAACCCGCGACTATGATTGCATCAACCGACTAAAGATTATAACAACCACGCCCATGGTATAACAACCACGACCATTATTATAACAAACACAGCCGCGATTATAACATGCACGACTATGAGTTATATCACCCACGACCATGATTATATCAACCACGACTATGATTATAACAACCACGACCATTATTATAACAACCACGACCATGATTATAACAACCGCGACCGTGTTATAACAACCACGACCATGATTATAACAACCGACCATGATTATAACAACCACATTTTGTGGATCGCCCAACCCGACCGCGATTGTAACAACCCGGCCAAGCCAGTCATAACCCGACCATGATTATAGCAATCACAACCTTGATTATATCACACAACAACCACGACTATGATCATAACAACCCACGACCATGATTATAACAACCACGACCATGATTATAACAACACGACTATGATTATATCACCCACAACCATGATTATAACAACCACGACTATTATTATAACAATTACGACTATGATGATAACCACGACCATGATTATAACAACCACGACCATGATTATAACAACCACGACATATATTATAACAACCACGACTATTATCATAACCACGACCATGATTATAACAACCGGGTCCATGATTGCAACAACCACGACCATGATCATAACCACGAAAATGATTATAACAACCATGACCATGATTATAACAACCACTACTATGATTATTCAACCACGGCTATGATCATAACCACGACCATGATTATAACAACCACGACCAATATTATAACAACACGACTATGATTATATCACCCAACCATGATTATAGCAACCACGACTATGATTATAACTGCCACGACCATGACGAATTAGCCAAGACCATGATTATAACAACCAGACCAAGTGATTATAACAACCATAACGATGATAACAACACGACTATGATTATATCACCCAACACCATGATTATGACAACCACGACCATGATCATAACCACGACCATGATTATAACAATCACAACCATGATTATAACAACCACGACCATGGTTATAATAATAACGACTATGATTATAGCAACCACGACTAAGATTATAACAACCATGCCCATGATTATAACAACCACCACCATGATTATAACAACCAGGACCATGATTATGCAACCAGGACTATGATTATAACAACCAGGTCCATGATTGTAACAACCACGACCATAATTATAACAACCACGCCCATGATTATAACAAACACGACTATGATCATAACAACCACGACTATGATCATAACAACCACGACCATGATTATATCTACCACGACCATTATTATAACAACCGCGATCATGATTATAACAACCACGACCATAATAATAACAACCACGACCATGATTATAACAACCAAGACTATGATTATATCACCCAACCATGATTATAACAACCACGACTATGATTATGAGAACCACGACTATGATTACATCAACCACGATTAAGATTATAACAACCACGCCCATGATTATAACAACCACGACCATTATTATAACAAACACAACCATGATTATAACAACCACGACTATGATTATACCACGACTATGATTACATCAACCACGACTAAGATTATAACAACCACGCCCATGATTATAACAACCACGACCATTATTATAACAAACACAACCATGATTATAACAACCACGACCATGTTTATAACGACTGTGATCATAACCACGACCATGATTATAAGAACCACGACCAACGACCATGATTATAACAACCACGACCGTGATCATAACCACGACCATAATTATAACAATCACAACCTTGATTATATCAACCACGACTTTGATCACAACAACTACGACTATGATCATAACAACCACGACCATGATTATAACAACCACGACCATGATTATAACATCACGACTATGATTATATCACCCAACCATGATTATAATAACCACGACTATGATTATAACAACCACGACCATGATTATAACAACCACGACTATGATTATATCACCCACTACCATGATTATAACAACCACGACTATTATTATAACAACTACGACTATGATGATAACCACGACCATGATTATAACAATCACGACCATGATTATAACAACCACGACCATATTATAACAACCACGTCTATTATCATAACCACGACCATGATTATAACAACCAGGTCCATGATTGTAACAACCACGACCATGATCATAACTACGAAAATGATTATAACAACCATGACCATGATTATAACAACCACTACTATGATTATTCAACCACGGCTATGATCATAACCACGACCATGATTATAACAACCACGACCAATATTATAACAACACGACTATGTTTATATCACCCAACCATGATTATAGCAACCACGACTATGATTATAACTGCCACGACCATGATTATAACAGCCAGGACCATGATTATATCACCCAACACCATGATTATGACAACCACGACCATGATCATAACCACGACCATGATTATAACAATCACAACCATGATTATAACAACCACGACCATGATTATAATAATCACGACTATGATTATAGCAACCACGACTAAGATTATAACAACCATGCCCATGATTATAACAACCACGACCATGATTATAACAACCAGGACCATGATTATACAACCAGGACCATGATTATAACAACCACGACCATGATCATAACAACCACGACCATTATTATAACAACCACGACCATAATTATAACAACCACGCCCATGATTATAACAACCACGACAATGATAACAACAACCACGACTATGATCATAATAGCCACGACCATAACTATAACAACCACGACCATGATTATAACAACCACGACCATGATTATAACACCACGACTATGATTATATTACCCAACCATGATTATAACAACCACGACTATGATTATAACCACCAGGACCATGATTATAACAACCAGGACCATGATTATAACAACCACGACCATGATTATAACAACCACGACTGTGATCATAACCACGACCATGTTTATAACAACCACGACCGTGATCATAACCACGACCATGATTTTAACAATCACAACCTTGATTATATCAACCACGACTTTGATCACAACAACCACGACTATGATCATAACAACCACAACCATGATTATAACAACCACGACAATGATTATAACAACCACGACCATGATTATAACAACACGACTATGATTATATAACCCAACCATGATTATAACAACCACGACCATTATTATAACAACCACGACCATGATTATAATAACCACGATTATGATTATATCACCCACTACCATGATTATAACAACCACGACTATTATTATAACAACCACGACTATGATGATAACCACGACCATGATTATAACAACCACGACCATGATTATAACAACCACGACCATATTATAACAACCACGACTATTATCATAACCACGACCATGATTATAACAACCAGGTCCATGATTGTAACAACCATGACCATGATCATAACCACGAAAATGATTATAACAACCACGACCATGATTATAACAACCACTACTATGATTATTCAACCACGGCTATGATCATAACCACGACCATGATTATAACAACCACGCCTATGATTATATCACCCACTACCATGATTATAACAACCACGACTATTATAACAACCACGACAATGATCATAACCACGACCATGATTATAACAACCACGACCATGATTATAACAACCACGACCATATTATAACAACCACGACTATTATCATAACCACGACCATGATTATAACAACCAGGTCCATGATTGTAACAACCACGACCATAATTATAACAACCACGCCCATGATTATTACAACCACGACTATGATCATAACAACCACGACTAAGATCATAACAACCACGACCATGATTATAAGAACCACGACCATTATTATAACAACCGCGATCATGATTATAACAACCAGGACCATGATTATAACAACCACGACTATGATTATAAGAACCACGACTATGATTACATCAACCACGACTAAGATTATAACAACCATGCCCATGATTATAACAACCACGACCATGATTATAACAACCAGGACCATGATAATAATAATAAATAATACTAATAATAATTAACGGTTTATTGAAAGAGCTTGGCAGCCAGAAGGCTGAAAATATTCAGTTACATATTTGGGGAATGGGTTACGAATTACAAATAATATACAAGTAACATAAGTGACACAAATAAGACATATAATAACTAGATGGGGAAAAGCTCAAACTACAGTTCATTTCAACATAGTGATAGTGCAAGGAGTAGTGTTTACTGGGAGTGAATACACTGATTTATTACAAGTTATTGATAATTTTTACAATGGTTGGGACTGGGCTGTTCTTATAGCGATCAGTTCGTGCGTATGGGCTGGATGCGGTTGTGGTGTCGAACAGCAATTCTCGGACTAGGGATCTCAGGTGGTAGTAGGAGCCGGTGTCGGGGATGGTGTAGAAGCTTCTTACCAAATTTGCAGATGAGGTCGTGGTGATGGTCAGTGAGAGTCGAAAGGGTCAGTGTGTTGAGCGCTTCTTATACAACCAGGAACATGATTATAACAACCACGACCATGATCATAACAACCACGACCATTATTATAACAACCACGACCATGATTATAACAACCAGGACCATGATTACAACAACCACAACCATGATCATAACCACGACCAGATTTTAACAACCGACCATGATTATAACAACCACGACTATGATTATAACAACCACGACTATGATTATATCACCACTACCATTATAACAACCACGACTATTATTATAACAACCACGACTATGATCATAACCACGACCATGATTATAACAACCACGACCATGACTATAACAACCACGACCATATTATAACAACCACGACTATTATCATAACCACGACAATGATTATAACAACCAGGTCCATGATTGTAACAACCACGACCATAATTATAACAACCACGCCCATGATTATAACAACCACGACTATGATCATAACAACCACGACTATGATCATAACAACCACGACCATGATTATAACAACACGACTATGATTATATCACCCAACCATGATTATAACAACCACGACTATGATTATAACAACCACGACCATGATTATAACAACCACGACCCTGATTATAACAACCACAACTATGATTATAACAACCACGACCATGATCATAACCTCGACCATGATTATATGAACCACAACCATGATTATAACAAACAGGACCATGATTATAACAACCACAACCATGATCATAACCACGACCATGATTATAACAACCACGACCATGATTATAACAAGCACGACTATGATTATAACAACCACGACTATGATTATATCACCCACTACCATGATTATAACAACCACGACTATTATTAAAACAACCAAGACTATGATCATAACCACGACCATGATTATAACAACCACGACCATGAATATAACAACCACGACCATATTATAACAACCACGACAATTATAATAACCACGACCATATTATAACAACCACGACTATTATAATAACCACGACTATGATTATAACAACCACGTCCATGATTGTAACAACCACGACCATAATTATAACAACCACGCCCATGATTTTAACAAACACGACTATGATCATAACAACCACGACTATGATCATAGCAACCAGGACCATGATTATAACTACCACGACCATTATTATAACAACCGCAATCATGATTAAAACAACCACGACCATGATTATAACAACCACGACCATGATTATAACAACACGACTATGATTATATCACCCAACCATGATTATAACAACCACGACTATGATTATAAGAACCACGACTATGATTACATCAACCACGACTAAGATTATAACAACCACGCCCACGATTATAACAACCACGACCATTATTATAACAAACACAACCATGATTATAGCAACCACGACTATGATTATATCACCCACGACCATGATTATATCAACCACGAGTATGATTATAACAACCACGACCATGATTATAACAACCACGACCATGATTATTTCAACCACGACCATGATTATAACAACCACGACCATGATTATAACAACCACGACTGTGATCATAACCACGACCATGATTATAACAACCACGACCGTGATCATAACCACGACCATGATTATAACAATCACAACCTTGATTATATCAACCACGACTTTGATCACAACAACCACGACTATGATCATAACAACCACACCATGATTATAACAACCACGACCAACCACGACCATGATTATAACAACACGACTATGATTATATAACCCAACCATGATTATAACAACCACGACTATTATTATAACAACCACGACCATGATTATAACAACCACGATTATGATTATATCACCCACTACCATGATTATAACAACCACGACTATTATTAACAACCACGACTATGATGATAACCACGACCATGATTATAACAACCACGACCATGATTATAACAACCACGACCAGATATAACAACCACGACTGTAATGAGTGATTGTCAGACCAAACCTTACAGCCCAGAATTATGTCACATATAACAGCAAGTACACCACAGACCTCGTGGTACCACCGCATTCCAGGTTGACACACCTCAGGTCGACCCTAGGGACTTGACCTCGCTAATGACGTGAGCCGGTGACCTACAACCGCACCTAGCCAAGACACCTGGCCAGGACCACACCTGCACACAATTATCCAGATCAAACCAGTTTAGTGTTAATTGTTAGAGGTCAGAAGCCGGCTGGGCCGACCCCATATAAAGGCCCTACAGTCCCGTCCACGGGCATTCAATATTCCATATTCGGCATTCGAGATTCGATATTCGAGATTCCATTCGGGATTCCATTACGATTCTCATTCTGGTTGCTGTCATCTCTCTCCCGTTCGGGTCGTCACTCGGTTCACTAAGCAGAGTCACGCACGTCCCCTCCCCAGGTCGGGAGGGAGACCTCCCGACTAGACCACGGCATCGTCAGCTAAGCAGACTCTCCCTGTGATGGAGGCAGCCCAGCCAAGCATTCACTGGGCCTGCGTCAGGGTACACGTGAGTCTTGTCAGAACGTCCTAGGGTGAGTTACCTACTGTGGGAAGTGTATTCATTCAGGTGTGTCCGAGAGTCAGTGTCAAGTAACGTAAAGCATGATGTGTTAGTACCCCGATATAATAGTGATATTAATGTGTCCATGTCATTGAGTGAAGTAATAAATAGTTGTATCAAGAGGTGTTTAACAAGTTGTCCCTTTGAGAAGTAATATATGTGTATTGACATACGAGATAAGATAAGCGTAGTGACGCTGTCCAAATAACATCCAGGCCACGCTACCAAGTTTCCTATCTTTACATTCCTATACTCTATACTCTCTCCTATATATATATATCTTCCTCTTCTCTGTTTATTCTGTCTCATTACACGACCATATTATAACAACCACGACTATTATCATAACCACGACCATGATTATAACAACCAGGTCCATGATTGTAACAACCACGACCATGATCATAACAACGAAAATGATTATAACAACCACGACCATGATTATAACAACCACTACTATGATTATTCAACCACGGCTATGATTATATCACCCAACCATGATTATAGCAACCACGACTATGATTATAACTGCCACGACCATGATTATAACAGCCAGGACCATGATTATAACAACCAGGACCATGATTATAACAACCACGACTATGATTATATCACCCAACACCATGATTATGACAACCACGACCATGATCATAACCACGACCATGATTATAACAATCACAACCATGATTATAACAACCACGACCATAATTATCACAACCACGCCCATGATTATAACAACCACGACAATGATAACAACAACCACGACTATGATCATAATAACCACGACCATAACTATAACAACCACGACCATGATTATAACATCACGACTATGATTATATTACCCAACCATGATTATAACTACCACGACTATGATTATAACCACCAGGACCATGATTATAACAACCAAGACCATGATTATAACAACCAGGACCATGATTATAACCACCAGGACCATGATTATAACAACCATGCCCATGATTATAACAACCACGACCATGATTATAACGACCAGGACCATGATTATACAACCAGGACCATGATTATAACATCCACGACCATGATTATAAAAACAACGACCATTATTATAACAACCACGACCATGATTATAACAACACGACTATGATTATATCACCCAACCATGATTATAACAACCACGACTATGATTATACAACTACTACCATGATTATAACAACCAGGACCATGATTATAACAACCACGACCATGATTATAACAACCACAACTATGATTATAACAACCACGACCATGATCATAACCACGACCATGATTATAAGAACCACAACCATGATTATAACAACCAGGACCATGATTATAACAACCACGACCATGATTATAACAAGCACGACTATGATTATAACAACCACGACTATGATTATATCACCCACTACCATGATTATAACAACCACGACTATTATTATAACAACCACGACTATGATCATAACCACGACCATGATTATAACAACCACGACCATGACTATAACAACCACGACCATAATATAACAACCACGACTATTATCATAACCACGACCATGATTATAACAACCAGGTCCATGATTGTAACAACCACGACCATAATTATACAAACCACGCCCATGATTAAAACAACCACGACTATGATCATAACAACCACGACTATGATCATAACAACCACGACCATAATTATAACATCCACGACCATTATTATAACAACCGCGATCATGATTATAACAACCACGACCATGATTATAACGACCACGACCATGATTATGACAACCACGACTATGATTATATCACCCAACCATTATTATAAGAACCACGACTATGATTATAAGAACCACGACTATGATTACATCAACCACGACTAAGATTATAACAACCACGCCCATGATTATAACAACCACGACCATTATTATAACAAACACAACCGTGATTATAACAACCACGACTATGATTATATCACCCACGACCATGATTATATCAACCACGACTATGATTATAACAACCACGACCATGATTATAACAACCACGACGATGATTATAACAACCACGACCATGATTATATCAACCACGACCATGTTTATAACAACCACGACTGTGATCATAACCACGACCATGATTATAACAACCACGACCGTGATCATAACCACGACCATGATTATAACAATCACAACCTTGATTATATCAACCACGACTTTGATCACAACAACCACGACTATGATCATAACAACCACGACCATGATTATTACAACCACGACCATGATTATAACAACACGACTATGATTATATCACCCAACCATGAATATAACAACCACGACTATTATTATAACAACCACGACCATGATTATAACAACCACGACCGTGATTATAACAACCAGGACCATGATTACAACAACCAGGACCATGATTATAACAACCACGACCATGATTATAACAACCACGACCATGATTATAACAACCACAAGTATGATTATAACAACCACGACCATGATCATAACCACGACCATGATTATAAGAACCCACGACCATGATTATAACAACCACGACCGTGATCATAACCACGACCATGATTATAACAATCACAACCTTGATTATATCAACCACGACTTTGATCACAACAACCACGACTATGATCATAACAACCACGACCATGATTATTACAACCACGACCATGATTATAACAACACGACTATGATTATATCACCCAACCATGATTATAACAACCACGACTATTATTATAACAACCACGACCATGATTATAACAACCACGACCATGATTATAACAACCAGGACCATGATTACAACAAACAGGACCTTGATTAATACAACCACGACCATGATTATAACAACCACGACCATGATTATAACAACCACAAGTATGATTATAACAACCACGACCATGATCATAACCACGACCATGATTATAAGAACCACAACCATGATTATAACAACCAGGACCATAATTATAACAACCACAACCATGATCATAACCACGACCATGATTATAACAACCATGACCATGATTAAAACAAGCACGACTATGATTATAACAACCACGCCTATGATTATATCACCCACTACCATGATTATAACAACCACGACTATTATTATAACAACCACGACAATGATCAAAACCACGACCATGATAATAACAACGACGACCATGATTATAACAACCACGACCATATTATAACAACCACGACTATTATCATAACCACGACCATGATTATAAAAACCAGGTCCATGATTGTAACAACCACGACCATAATTATAACAACCACGCCCATGATTATAACAACCACGACTATGATCATAACAACCACGACTATGATCATAACAACCACGACCATGATTATGACAACCACGACCATTATTATAACAACCGCGATCTTGATTATAACAACCACGACCATGATTATAACAACCACGACTATGATTATATCACCCAACCATGATTATAACAACCACGACCATGATCATAACAATCAGGACCATGATTATACAACCAGGAACATATTTATAACAACCACGACCATGATCATAACAACCACGACCATTATTATAACAACCACGTCCATAATTATAACAACCACGCCCATGATTATAACAACCACGACAATGATAACAACAACCACGACTATGATCATAATAACCACGACCATGACTATAACAACCACGACCATGATTATAACAACCACGACCATGATTATAACATCACGACTATGATTATATTACCCAACCATGATTATAACAACCACGACTATGATTATATCCACCACGACCATGATTATAACAACCAGGACCATGATTATAACAACCACGACCATGATTATAACAACCACGACCATGATTATAAGAATCACGACTATGATTTTAACAACCATGACTAAAAGATTATAACAACCATGCCCATGATTATAACAACCACGACCATGATTACGCTTATCCAGGACCGCCTGATTATACAACCAGGACCGCCAGTTATAACAACCACGACCATGATTATAACAACCACGACCATTATTATAACAACCACGACCATGATTATAACAACACGACTCTGATTATATCACCCAACCATGATTATAACAACCGACTATGATTATAACAACCCACGACCATGATTATAACAACCAGGACCATGATTAGCAACCACGACCATGATTATAACAACCACAACTATGATTATAACAACCACGACCATGATCATAACCACGACCATGATTATAAGAACCACAACCGCCAGTTATAACAGCCAGGACCGCGTTTACAACAACCACAGCTATGATTATAACAACCACGACCATGATTATAACGACCACGACCATGATTATAACAACCACGACTATGATTATATCACCCAACCATTATTATAACAACCACAACTATGATTATAAGAACCACGACTATGATTACATCAACCACGACTAAGATTATAACAACCACGCCCATGATTATAACAATCACGACCATTATTATAACAAACACAACCATGATTATAACAACCACGACTATGATTATATCACCCACGACCATGATTATATCAACCACGACTATGATTATAACAACCACGACCATGATTATAACAACCACGACCATGATTATAACAACCACGACCATGATTATAACAACCACGACCATGTTTATAACAACCACGACTGTGATCATAACCACGACCATGATTATAAGAACCACGACCGTGATCATAACCACGACCATGATTATAACAGTCACAACCTTGATTATATCAACCACGACTTTGATCACAACAACCACGACTATGATCATAACAACCACGACCATGATTATAACAACCAGGACCATGATTATAACAACCACGACCATGATTATAACAACCACAACCATGATTATAACAACCACAAGTATGATTATAACAACTACGACCATGATCATAACCACGACCATGATTATAAGAACCACAACCATGATAATAACAACCAGGACCATAATTATAACAACCACCACCATGATCATAACCACGACCATGATTATAACAACCACGACCATGATTATAACAACACGACTATGATTATATCACCCAACCATGATTATAACAACCACGACTATGATTTTAACAACCACGACCATGATTATAACAACCACGACCATGATTATAACAACCAGGACCATGATTATAACAACCAGGACCATGATTATAACAACCACGACCATGATTATAACAACCACAACCATAATTATAATAACTACGACCATGATTATAATAACCACGACTATGATTATAACAACCACGACCATGATTATAACAACCACAACCATGATTATAACAACCACAACCATGATCATAACAACCACGACCATGATTATAACAACCACGACCCTGAGTATAACAACCACGACCCTGAGTATAAAATCCACCGCCCAGATTATAACAACCACGACAATGATCATAACAACCACGACTATGATCATAACAACCACGACTATGATTCTAACAACCACGATCATGATTATAACAAGAACGACCAAGATTCTAACAACCACGACCATGATTATAGCAACCAGGACCATGTCTATAACAACCACGCCCATGCTTATAACAACCATGCCCATGATTACAACAACCTCGACTATGATCATAACAACCACGACTATGATCATAATAACCACGACTATGATTATTACAACCACGACCATGAGTATAAGAACCAAGACTATGACTATATCACCCAACCATGATTATAACAACCAGGACCATGATTATAACAACCACGACCATGATTATAACAACCACGACTATGATTATAACAAGCACAACCAAGATTATAACAACCACTATGATTATATCACCCACGACCATGATTATAACAACCACGACCATGATTATACCACCAACGACCATAATTATAACAACAACGACCATGATTATAATAATCAAGACCGATTATGAGAACCACGACCATGATTATAACAGCCGACTATGATTATTACAACCACGACCATGATTATACCCGACCATAATTATAATAACTACGACCATGATTATAATAACCAAGACTATGATTATTAGAGCCACGACCATGATTATAACAACCACAACAGATTATAACACCACAACCATGATCACAACAACCACGACCATGATTATAACAACCACGACTCTGAGTTTAACAACCACGCCCGATTAAACAACCCGACTATGATTCTAACAACCCGACCATGATTATAACAAGAACGACCAAGATTATAACAACGACCTTGATTATAACAACCAGGACCATGGCTATAACAACCACGCCCATGCTTATACAACCGCCCGATTATAACAACCACGCTATGATCAAACAACCCACGACTATGATCATAACAAACACAACTATGTTTATATCACCACGACCGCCAGTTATAACAACCACGACTATGATCAACTACGACCATGATTATATCACCCAATCGCCAGTTATAACAACCACGACCTATAATTATAACAACCGACCATGATTATAACAAGAACGACCATGATTATAACAACCTGCCCACTCCGATTATAACAACCACGACTATGATCACAACAATCACGACTATGATCATAACAACCACGAATATGATTATAAAAACCACGACCATGATTATAACAAACCCGACTAAGTTATATCACCGACCCATGATTATAACAACCACAACCATGAATATAACACCAAAACCACGATCATAACAACCCACGACCATGATTATAACAAACATGACGATGAGGTTTATCAACAACTCCGTGATTTTAACAACCACGACTATGATCATAACAATCCACTATGATCATAACAACCACGAATATGATTATAAAACCCGACCATGATTATAACAAACACGACTATGATTATATCACCGAACCATGATTACAACAACCCAACCATGAATATAACAACCACAACCACGATCATAACAACCATGCCCATGTTACAACAACCTCGACTATGATCATAACAACCACGACTATGATCATAATAACCGACTATGATTATTACAACCGACCATGGGTATAACCACGACCATGATTATAACAACCGACTATGATTATATCACCCAACCATGATTATAACAACGACGACTATGACTATATCACCCAACCATGATTATAACAACAGGACCATGATTATAACAACCACGACCATGATTATAACAACCACGACCATGATTATAACAAGCACGATCATGATTATAACAACCACGACTATGATTATATCACCCACGACCATGATTATAACAACCCACGACTATGATTACCAACCACGACCATAATTATAACAACAACGACCATGATTATAATAATCAAGACCATGATTGACAACCACGACCATGATTATAACAGCCACGAACTGTCATTACTCACGACCATGATTATTACCACGACCATAATTATAATAACTACGACCATGATTATAATAACCAAGACTATGATTATTAGAGCCACGACCATGATTATAACAACCACAACCATGATTATAACAACCACAACCATGATCATAACAACCACGACCATGATTATAACAACCCGACTGAGTTTAACAACCGCCCATGATTAAACAACCACGACTATGATTCTAACAACAACGATCATGATTATAACAAGAACGACCAAGATTATAACAACCACGATCATGATTATAACAACCAGGACCATAACGCCTAACAACCACGCCCCTTAACAACAACCATGCCGCCCAGATTATAACAACCACGACTAGTCAAAACAACCACGACTATGATCATAACAACCATGACTATGATTATTACAACCACGACCATGAGTATAACAACCGACCATGATTATAACAGCCACGACTATGATTATATTACCCAACCATGATTATAACAACAACAACAACTATGATTATAACAACCACAACCGATTATAACAACCACGACGATAATCATAACCACGACCATGGATATAACAACCACAACCATGATTATAACAACCGCGACCATGATTATAACAACCACAACCATGATTATAACAACCGACCACCAGTTATAACAACCACGACTATGATTATAACAACCATGACCATGATTATAACAAGAACGACCATGATTATAACAACCGACCATGATTATAACAAGAACGACCATGATTATAACAACTAAGCCCGCGGTTATAACAACCGACTATGATCATAACAATCACGACTATGATCATAACAACTACGAATATGACTATATAAACCGACCTTGATTATAACACACACGACCATGATTATAACAAACACGACCATGATTATAACAACCACGACCATGACTATAACAACCACGACCATGATTATAACAACCACAACTATGTTTATATCACCCGACCATGATTATAACAACGACTATGATCATAACCGCGACCATGATTATATCACCCAACCATGATTATAACCACGACTATGATTATAACAACCACGTCTATGATTATAACCGACCATGATTATAACAACCACGACCATGCACAACCACAACTATGTTTATATCACCCACGACCATGATTATAACAACCGACTATGATCATAACTACGACCATGATTATATCACCCAACCTGATTATAACAACCGACTATGTTACACAACCGACCGCCAGTTATAACAAGAACGACCATGATTATAACAACCGACCATGATTATAACAAGAACGACCATGATTATAACAACCATGCCCGTGATTATAACAACCACGACTATGATCATAACAATCACGACTATAATCATAACAACCACGAATATGATTATAAACCACGACCATGATTATAACAACCACGACTATGTCACCCACCGATTATAACAACCACGACTATGATTATACCCAACCCATGATTATAACACCGACGACTATGACTATATCCCCCAACATGATTATAACAACCAGGACCATGATTATAACAACTACGACCAGTTACAACCGACCATGATTATAACAAGCACGACCATGATTATAACAACCACGACTATGATTATATCACCCATGACCGCCATTATAACAACCACGACTATGATTATACCACCCACGACCATAATTATAACAACAACGACCATGATTATAATAATCAAGACCATGATTATGACAACCACGACCATGATTATAACAGCCACGACTATGATTATTACAACCACGACCATGATTATTACTACCACGACCATAATTATAATAACTACGACCATGATTATAATAACCAAGACTATGATTATTAGAGCCACGACCATGATTATAACAACCACAACCATGAGTATAACAACCACAACCATGATCATAACAACCCGACCATGATTATAACAACCGACCCTGAGTTTAACAACCACGCCCGATTAAACAAACTATGATTCTAACAACACGACCATGATTATAACAAGAACGACCAAGATTATAACAACCGACCATGATTATAACACCAGGACCATGGCTATAACAACCACGCCCATGCTTATAACAACCATGCCCATGATTATAACCACGACTATGATCAAAACAACCACGACTATGATCATAACAACCATGACTATGATTATTACAACCACGCCGCGGTATAACAACCACGACCAGATTATAACAGCCACGACTATGATTATATCCCAACCGATGATTATAACAACAACAACAACTATGATATAACAACCACAACCATGATTATAACAACCACGACGATAATCATAACCGACCATGAATATAACAACCACAACCATGATTATAACACCGCAACCATGATTATAACAACCACAACCAGTTATAACAACCGACCATGATTATAACAACCACGACTATGATCATAACAACCACGACCATGATTATAACAACCACCACCAGTTATAACAACCGACCATGATTATAACAACCACGACTATGATTATAACAACCATGACCGCGATTATATCAAGAACGACCATGATTATAACAACCAAGCCCATGATTATAACAACCGACTATGATCATCAATCACGACTATGATCATAACAACTACGAATATGACTATATAAACCACGACCTTGATTATAACACACACGACCATGATTATAACAAAAACGACCATGATTATAACAACCACGACCATGACTATAACAACCACGACCATGATTTTAACAACCACAACTATGTTTATATCACCCACGACCATGATTATAACAACCACGACTATGATCATAACCGCGACCATGATTATATCACCAAACCATGATTATAACAACCACAACTATGATTATAACAACCACGTCTATGATTATAACAACCACGACCATGATTATAACAACCACGACCATGATTATAACAACCACAACTATGTTTATATCGCGACCATGATTATAACAACCTCGACTATGATCATAACTACGACCATGATTATATCCCAACCATGATTATAACAACCGACTATGATTACAACAACCACGACCATGATTATAACAAGAACGACCATGATTATAACAACCACGACCATGATTATAACAAGAACGATATGAATTTACTACCGCCATGATTATAACAACCGACTATGATCATAACAATCACGACTATGATCACAACAACCACGAATATGATTATAAAAACCACGACCATGATTATAACAACCACGACTATGATTATATCACCCACAACCATGATTATAACCGACTATGATTATATCACCCAACCATGATTATAACAACGACATTGACATCCCAACCATGATTATAACAACCAGGACCATGATTATAACAACTACGACCATGATTATAACAACCACGACCATGATTATAACAAGCACGACCATGATTATAACAACCACGACTATGTATATCACCCACGACCATGATTATAACAACCACGACTATGATTATACCACCCGACCATAATATATAACAACGACCATGATTATAATAATCAAGACCATGATTATAACCACGACCATGATTATAACGAACCGACTATGATTACTACAACCGACCATGATTATTACTACCGACCATAATTATAATACTTCGACCATGATTATAATAACCAAGACTATGATTATTAGAGCCACGACCATGATTATAACAACCACAACCATGAGTATAACAACCACAACCATGATCATAACAACCACGACCATGATTATAACAACCACGACCCTGAGTTTAACACCACGCCCGCGATTAAACAACCACGACTATGATTCTAACAACCACGACCATGATTATAACAAGAACGACCAAGATTATAACAACCACGACCACGATTATAACAACCAGGACCATGGCTATAACAACCACGCCCATTAATAACAACCATGCCCATGATTATAACAACCACGACTATGATCAAAACGCCACGACTATGATCATAACAACCATGACTATGATTGTACAACCGGCAACGAGTATAACAACCACGACCATGATTATAACAGCCACGACGATTTAAATCACAACCATGATTATAACAACAACAACAACTATAATAGCAACATCACAACCGCCCAGTTATAACACACCCGACGATAATCATAACCACGACCATGAATATAACAACCACAACCATGATTATAACAACCGCAACCATGATTATAACAACCACAACCATGATTATAACAACCACGACCATGATTATAACAACCACGACTATGATCATAACAACCACGACCATGATTATAACAACCACAACCATGATTATAACAACCACGACCATGATTATAACAACCACGACTATGATTATAACAACCATGACCATGATTATAACAAGAACGACCATGATTATAACAACCAAGCCCATGATTATAACAACCACCGCTATGATCATAACAATCACGACTATGATCATAACAACTACGAATATGACTATATAAACCACGACCTTGATTATAACACGCGACCATGATTATAACAAAACGACCGCCATTATAACAACCGACCATGACTATAACAACCCGACCGCCCAGTTTTTAACAACCACAACTATGTTTATATCCACCCGACCAGTTATAACAACCACGACTGATCATAACGACCGCGATTATATCCCAAACCATGATTATACAACCACCTGATTATAACAACCACGTCTATGATTATAACAACCACGACCATGATTATAACGACCATGATTATAACAACCACAACTATGTTTATATCACCCACGACCGCGATTATAACAACCTCGACTATGATCATAACTTCGACCATGATTATATCACCCAACCATGATTATAACAACCACGACTATGATTATAACAACACGACCATGATTATAACAGAACGACCATGATTATAACAACCAGCCGCCTGATTATAACAACCGACTATGATCATAACAATCACGACTATGATCATAACAACCACGAATATGATTATAAAAACCACGACCATGATTATAACAAACACGACTATGATTATATCAACCGCCATGATTATAACAACCACAACCAGATATAACAACCACAACCACGATCTAACAACCACGACCGCGATTATAACAAACATGACGATGAGTTACAACAACTCCCAGTGATTTTACACACGACTATGATCATAACAATATCGACTATGATCATAACAACCACGAATATGATTATAAACCGACCGACCAGTTTTATAAACACGACTATGATTATATCACCCACCATGATTGTAACAACCGACCATGATTATAAGAACAACGACCATGATTATAACAACCACAACTATGAATATATCACAACCGATTATAACAACCACGACTATGATTATAACGACAGCGACCATGATTATAATAATCACGACCATGATTATAAAAACCACGACCATGATTATCACAACCACGACTATGATTATATCGCAACAATGATTATAACAACAACGACTATGAGTATAACAACCACGATCATGATTATAATAACCACGGCTATGATTATATCACCAAACCAGGATTATAACAACCACTATGATTATATCTACCACGACCATAATTATAACAACCACGACTATCATTATAACGACCACGACCATGATTATATCAACCACGACCATGATTATAACAGCCACGACTATGATTGACTACAACCACGACCATTATTATCCTACCGACCATAATTATAATACTACGACAATGTTATATAGACGCTGTTATTAGAGCAGTTATAACAACCACAACGATTATAACAACCACAACCATGATCCACAACAACCGACCATGATTATAACAACGACTGGGTTTAACAACCACGCCCATGAACAAACAACCGACTATGATTCTAACAACACGACCATGATTATAACAAGAACGACCAAGATTATAACAACCACGACCATGATTACAACCCGGACCAGCTATAACAACCACGCCCGCAGCGCATAACAACCGCACATGCGTTTAACAACCACGACTACGATCAACAACCACGACTATGATCATAACAACCGCTGACTCTCAATTGTTACCACGACCATGGTATAACAATCACGACCGCTGATTATAACAGCCGACTATGATTATATCCGCAACCATGATTAACTAACAACAACGGCAACTACCATTACTCACAACCACGCCATGATTATAACAACCACAACCATGATCATAACAACCACGCCATGATTATAACAACCGACCTGAGTTTAACAACCACGCCCATGATTAAACAACCCGACTATGATTCCAACAACCACGACCATGATTATAACAAGAACGACCAAGATTATAACAACCACGACCATGATTATAACAACCAGGACCATGGCATAACACCGACCATGATTATAACAAACACGACCGCCAGTTATAACAACCACGACCATGATTATAATAACCACGACCATGATTATAACAACCACGAATATGATTATAACAACCACGACAATGATTATAACAACCATGACCGCGATAACAAACACGACCATGAATATAACAACTACGACCGCGATTATAACAATCTACGACTATGATTATAACAACCACGAACATGATTATAACACGACCATAATTATAAGAAGAACAACCGCCAGTTTTTGCTACCGACCATGATTAGAACAACCACGTCTATGATTATAACAACAACGGCCTTGATTATAACAACCCGACCATGATTTTTAACAACCCGACGCCAGTCATAACCACGACAATGATTATAACAACCACAACCATGATCACCGAACGCCAGTTATATCACCCAACCATGATTATAACAACCGACGACGTTATAACAACCGACAATGATTATAACAACCGACCATGATTATAACAGAACGACCATGATTATAACAACCACGACCACTGATTATAACAACCGACCGCCTGATTATAACAACCATGACTATGATTATAACAAGCACGACCAGCTATAACAACGACGACCATGATTATAACAACACGACAATGATTATAACAACCCGACCACGATCATAGCACGAAAATGATTACAGACCACAACCATGATTATAACAGCACGACGCCATGATTATAACAACCACAACACGGTCATAACAACCACGAACCTGATTATATACCGACCGTAATTATAACAACGACCATGATTATAACAACCACTATGATTATATTACCAACGGTTATAACGCAGCGACTATGATTGACGCAACCGACAGTGATTATTACAACCGACCATGATATAACCGACATGATTAACAACAGCCACGACCATGATTATAACAAGAACGACCACGATTATAACAACACGACCGCCAGTTAGAACAACAACGTCTATGATCATAACAACCACGACCATGATGATAACAACCCGACCATGAACATAACAGCCACGACTAAGTCATAACCACGACAATGATTATAACAACCACATCATTGATCACAACCACGACCTCAAGATTATATCACCCAACCATGATATAACAACCCGACTATGATTGCCAACAACAACGACCATGATTACAACAGAACGACCGCAGTTACAACAAACACGACCATGATTACCAACAGCCGACCAGATTGCCAACAACCAAGACTAGCCAGTTATAACAACCACGACCCGGCTACACTAACAACCAGCAGTTATAACAACCGACAACAGTTACCAACAACACGACCGCCGTTCACCAACCCGTCCGCCCGTTATTACAACCACAACCATGATTATAACAACACGACCCATGATTACCACGCCACGCACTCGATCACAACAACCACGAACATGATTGCAACAACCACGACCGCCCAGTTATAACAAAACCGACTGCAGTTATAACATCACGACTATGATTATATTACCACCCTGATTATAACAACAATGACTATGATTACTAACAACCACGGTGATTAGAACAACAAGCATGATTCATAACAAACGACCACAGTTACCTTAACCACGACCGCCAGTTATAACGGCAGGCATGATTATAGCGCTAGAACGGCCATGATTATAAGAACCGACTATGATTATAGCAACCACGAGCATGTGATTATAACAAGAACTGACCGATTATAACAACCACGACTGTGATTATATCACCAAACCATGATTATAACAACCGACTATCATTATAACGACACGACCGATTATATCCTTGACCATGATTATAACTACCACATTTATGATTATCACGCAACCATATTATAACAAGAAAGGCTATGATTATAACAACCACGACCATGATTATAACAACCGACCATGATTATAACAACGGACCAGCAGTTATAACACCCGACCATGAATATAACAACCGACCATGATTATAAACACCACGAGAATGATTATAACAACCACCATGATTATAACAACCACGACTATGATTGCATAACAATACGACGCAGTTATATCACCACCACAAGCCATAATTACTTGTCCTTTATGATCATGATTATGTGTAACATAAACTATGATTATAAGAGCCGACTATGATTATAACGAAAGCACAGCATGATCATAATAGCAATGAGACAAATCTCACATGAAGAATATTTATATATATAGGTAGAATACTTTAGTAAGAGGTAAAGAGAAGATTTTGGTGGCGTGGCCGTGATGAATATTTGCATATCGTATCTTATACGTCAATACACATCTATTACGTCTTAAGGGCAGATTCTCAAACACGCTTGTTACAACTCTTTATTAATTGAACATGACATGGACACGTGTATACCTTCTATTGAAGTTACTGGGACATTATATTTGCGTTGCTAGGACATCATATTACGTTTACTAGACGCACTCTGATTCTCAGACACAGCATGAATACTTCCATGCATGCTCATCCCGCGAGCTCTGTAGCTCCGTGACCTAGGGAAGGCCTAACCAGAGTGGTCTGGGGTTGTCTCTATGAAACCTTGGCTGGCGCCGGAGGTCTGGTCCTGACGAGAGCGACTGGGCGACCAGGCTAACTGCCTCAAGCCCTGACTCTCTCAAACGGGACTCGGGACGTGGTAGCTGGTCGCTTCTTGGTGCTCTCTCTCCTCTGTCCCCTCTCTGGCTCTCTGTCTGTGTCTCTCTCTGTCTGGGGGGACTAGGACGTCCTGTGTTGGGGAGGCAGGCCATCAGGTTGAGCTGTGGTGGGTGGGGCGGCAGGGTCTCCTTGACCAGCCTGTGTGTGAGAGGACCAGGTCTGGACTTTTCTTTCCAGATGTGGGATTCATTGTGGCCATGTATTTTGGGAGAAATCAGCCGATGCCTTCTTACATCTTTTGTTGTGGTGCATTTGTCACATGGGAGGAGCCTGGCTGATTGCAACCCTTGGTCAACGTGAGAGTTGCCACTTGACCTCCCTAATATTCAGGTCACGTCTGGACTGTTTTCAGAGATATAGCTGTGGTCTGACAACCCATCACTAAAATAACAGCCCACGATACATGATTATAACAACCACGTCCTGAGTATAACAACACACCCCATGATTAAAACAACACGACCTTGATTCTAACAACACCCACCATGGTTGCCGCGCAAAACGGCCAAGATTATAACGCCGACCGCGGTGCCTTAACAACCGCGGACCATGGCTATAACAACCGCTCGCGGCTTATAACAACCGCCCGCGGTTATAACAACGCAAACTATGATCAAACAACCCGCGACTGCGCCAGTCATAACAACCGACTGTAAGGTTTGCGCATTACGACCATGATTGTAACAGCGACCATGATTATAACAAGCCAAGACTGCCAGGTTATGTCGCAACCGCCAGTTATAACAGCGGCGACTATAACTACTGTCTTTAACCATATGAACATATCAACCGACCATGATTATAACCAATGCGACCGTTCTTTTGTGTTACAGTTATAACAACCACGCTTGTGTTTATATCACCGACCATGATTATAACAGCCGACTTCGCAAATTCATAACCACGACCATGATTATATCACCCAACCATAATTATAACAACCAAGACCATGATTGCGCGCAACCACGTCTGTGATTGTAACCCGACCATGATTATAACCCGTACCGGTTCTTGCAACACAACCTGTTTGTATGCCCACGACCGCCAGTTATAACAACTGCGACTATGATCATAACCGACCGCCCGATTATAATCACCCAGCAAGTTATAACCGACTATGCCAGATTGCCAGCCTTCTACCGGCCGCGAGATTGTAACAAGAAGGACCATGACTACATAACAATCCCGACCATGTGATTATAGCAAAAGAGCGACCGCTGGTTATAACAACTGCCCGCCAGTTATAACAGCATTTACTGGTCGCAACAATCGACTATGATCGCAACAACCACGAATATGATTATAAAAACCACGACAGATTATATACGTACGACCATAGTTTACTGCTCCGACCGACCGTTAAAACAACCCGCGACCATGATTGCAATAACCACTGACCATGATTACCAACGCCGTGCTGATTAAAACAATACCACGACCATGATTATAACGGCTGACGCGAAGTTATAACAACCCACAACTATGTTTTTATATCACCCGACGGTGATTATAACAACACGACTGCCGTGCGGCACGACCAGGTTATCACCCAACCATGATTATAACAACCGGCTATGATTATAACAACCGACCATGATTACCAACAAGAACGACCGCCAGTTATAACAACCGGCCGCCCAGTTATAACAAGAGCGACCACTGGTTATAACAACCATGCCCGCCGATTATAACAACCACGACTATGATCATAACAATCACGACTATGATCGCCGTAACAACACCACGAATATGATTATAAAAACACGATATGATTATAACAAGCACGACTATGATGTTGTCGCAACCGCGGTTATAACAACCACAACCACGATCCATAACCGAACATGATTATTACAATCGCGATACCGGTTATATCATCAACCGTAATTATAACGACACGACAAAGTATTATAACAACCCGACCCATGATCGCAACGACCGCCGCTTTAACGGTTTGTATCGCCTTCCGCTGATTCAACCAACCTCTAAACTATGATTATAACAACCACGATAGCGGTTATAACAACCGACGCTGATTATAACAGCAGAGATATGTGATTGCTAACAGGTGACCATGATTATAACAACCATGCCGCCAGTTATAGCCGACTACTGATCGCAACAACAATCACGACTACCAGTCGCCAACAACCTCGAATATGATTATAAAAACCGACCATGGTTAAAACAAACACGGCTATGATTATATCACCCCAACCGCAGTTATAACAACCACAGCAATACGTGGCGTT
>NW_024715057.1:0-20930 GCF_018991925.1 Homarus americanus
AACAAAGTCCCTTGATCAAGTATAACAAAGTCCCCTGGTTGAGTATAACAAAGTTACCTGATCAAGTATAACAAAGGCCCCTCATCGAGTATAACAAAGTCCATTGGTCAAGTAAAAAAAAGTTCCCTGGTCGAGTATAACAAAGTCCCTGATCGAGTATAACAATGTCCCCTGGTCGAGTATAGCAAAGTCCCCTGATCGAGTATAACAAAGCCTCCTGACCGAATATAACAAAGTCCCCTGATCGAGTATAACAAAGCCCCCTGGATGAGTATAACAAAGTTCCCTGATCGAGTATAAAAATGTCCCCTGATCGAGTATAACAAAGTCCCCTGGTCCAGTATAAAATTTTCCCTGACCGAGTATAACAAAGTCCCCTGGTTGAGTATAACAAAGTCCCCTGATCAAGTATAACATATGCCCTGATTTTGTATAACAAAGTCCTCTGGTCGAGAATAAAAAAGTCCCCTGATCGAGTATAACAAAGTCCCCTGGTCGAGTATAACAAAGTCCCCTCTTCGAGTATAACAAAGGCCCCTCATCGAGTATAACAAAGTCCATTGGTCAAGTATAAAAATGTTCCCTGGTCGAGTATAACAAAATCCCTTCATCGAGTATAACAAAGTCCCCTGGCTCGAGTATAGCAAAGTCCCCTGATCGAGTATAACAAAGCCTCCTGATCGAGTATAACAAAATCCCCTAATCGAGTATAACAAAGCCAACTGCTCGAGTATAACAAAGTCCCCTGATCGAGTATAACAAAGTCCCCTGATCGAGTATAACAAAGCCCCCTCGATGAGTATAACAAAATTCCCTGATCGAGTATAACAAAGTCCCTGATCGGTATAACAGGTACCGTTAAAGTATAACAAAGTCCCTGATCCCGAAATTACTTATCCCTAATCGAGAGTATAACAAGTCCCCTGATTTTCAATATAACACCAAACCCTGAACAGGTATAACAAGTCCCTGAACCGAGTATAACAAAAGTCCTGTTCGATATAACACTGTCCCTCATCGAGTATAACAAAAGTCCCCTGGTGGAGAGCAGCAAATTCACCTGGTCGAGAGTATAACAAAGTTTTTCTACTCCGGAAGGCATAACAAAAACCCTGGTCGATTATAACAAAGTCCCCTGATCGAGTATAACAAAGTCCCCTGGTTGAGTATAACAAAGTCCCCTGATCGAGTATAATTAAGTCCCCTGGGCCAGTATAACAAAGTCCCCTGATCAAGTATAACAAAGTCTCCTTGTTGAGTATAACAAAGTCCCTTGATCAAGTATAACAAAGGCCCCTCATCGAGTATAACAAAGTCCATTGGTCAAGTATAAAAAAGTTCCCTGGTCGATTATAACAAAGTCCCCTGATCGAGTATAACAAAGTCCCCTTGTCGAGTATAGCAAAGTCCCCTAATCGAGTATAACAAAGCCTCCTGATCGAGTATAACAAAGTCCCCTGATCGAGTATAACAAAGCCTCCTGGATGAGAATAACAAAGTTTAATCGAGAGTACTTAACAGTCCCCTGATCCCGGGTAACAAAAGTCCCCTGGTCAGTAACAAAGTCCCCTGATCTGAGAATAACTGGAGCCCTGGTTGAGTATAACAAAATTCACTTCAATTCAAAATATAGCTTATATCCCCTGACTGAGTATAACAAAGTCCTCTGGTCGAGAATAAAAAAGTCCCCTGATCGAGTATAACAAAGTCCCCTGGTTGAGTATAACAAAGTCCCCTCATCGAGTATAACAAAGGTCCCTCATCGAGTAAAACAATGTCCATTGGTCAAGTATAAAAAAGTTCCCTGGTCGAGTATAACAAAGTCCCCTGATCGAGTATAACAAAGTCCCCTGATAGAGTATAACAAAGCCCCCTCGATGAGTATAACAAAGTTCCCTGATCGAGTATAACAAAGTCCCCTGATCGAGTGTAACAAATTCCCCTGGGCCAGTATAACAAAGTCCCCTGTTCGAGTATAACATATCCCTTGATCGAGTATAACAACGTCTTCTGGCCCAGGTTAACAAAGTCCCCTGATCGAGATTAATAAAGTCCCCTGGTTGAGTATAACAAAGTCCTCTGATCAAGTATAACATATCCCCTGATTGATTATAACAAAGTCCCCTGATCGAGTATAACAAAGTCCCCTGATAGAGTATAACAAAGCCCCCTGGATGAGTATAACAACGTCTTCTGGCCCAGGTTAACAAAGTCCCCTGATCGAGATTAATAAAGTCCCCTGGTTGAGTATAACAAAGTCCTCTGATCAAGTATAACATATCCCCTGATTGATTATAACAAAGTCGCCTGATCGAGTATAACAAAGTCCCCTGATAGAGTATAACAAAGCCCCCTGGATGAGTATAACAAAGTCCCCTGGTCCAGTATAACAAAGTCCCCTGATCGAGAATAATAAAGTCCCCTGGTTGAGTATAACAAAGTCCCCTGATCGAGTATAACAAAGTTCCCTGATAGAGTATAACAAAGCCCCCTGGATGAGTATATAACAAAGTTCCCTAATTTATATAACAATGTCCCCGATCGAGTATAAAAACTTCCCCCGGCCAGTATAACAAAAGTCCTGATCGAGTGATAACATCCCCTGATCGAGTATAAATATATCCCCGATCGAGAATAACAGTCCCCTGGTCGAGTATAACAAAATTTTTCTAATCGAGTACAACAAAGGCCCCTGGTCGAGTATAACAAAGTCCCTGATCGAGTATAACAATGTCCCCTGGTTGAGTATAAATAAAGTCCCCAGGTCGAGTATATAGCAAAAAGTCCCCCATCGAAAGTATAACAAAGGCCCTCATCGAGTATGCTAACAAAAGTCTATTGGTCAAGTATAAAAAGTTCCCTGGTCGAAAGTATAACAGCACCGTGATCGAGAATAACAAAGTCCCTGGCTTCCAGTATAGCAAAGTCCCCTGATCGAGTATAACAAAGCCTCCTGATCGAGTATAACAAAGTCCCCTGATCGAGTATAACAAAGTCCCCTGATCGAATATAACAAAGCCCCCTGGATGAGCATAACAAAGTTCCCTGATCGAGTATAACAAATTCCCCTGATCGAGTATAACAATATCCCCTAATCGAGAATAACAAAGCCCCCTGCTCTAGTATAACAAAGTCCCCTGGTCGAGTATAACAAAGTTATCTAATCGAGCATAACAAAGTCCCCTGGTCGAGTATAACAAAGTCCTCTGATCAAGTATAACAAAGTCAACTGATCGAGTATAACAAAGTCCCCTAATCAAGTATAACAAAGTCCCCTGATCGAATATAACAAAGTCCCCTGATCGAGTATAACATATCTCCTGATCGAGTATAACAAAGTCCCCTGATCGAGTATAACAAAGTTCCCTGATAGAGTATAACAAAGCCCCCTGGATGAGTATAACAAAGTTCCCTGATCGAGTATAACAATGTCCCCTGATCGAGTATAACAAATTTCCCTGGACCAGTATAACAAAGTCCCCTGATCGAGTATAACATATCCCCTGATCGAGAATAACAAAGTCCCCTGGTCGAGTATAACAAAATTTTATAATCGAGCATAACAAAGGCCCCTGGTCGAGTATAACAAAGTCCCCTGATCGAGTATAACAATGTCCCCTGGTTGAGTATAACAAAGTCCCCAGGTCGAGTATAAAAAAGTCCCCTCATCGAGTATAACAAAGGCCCTTCATCGAGTATAACAAAGTCTATTGGTCAAGTATACAAAAGTTCCCTGGTCGAGTATAACAAAGTACCGTGATCGAGAATAACAAATTCCCCTGGTCGAGTATAGCAAAGTCCCCTGATCGAGTATAACAAAGCCTCCTGATCGAGTATAACAAAGTCCCTTGATCGAGTATAACAAAGTCCCCTGATCGAATATAACAAAGCCCCCTGGATGAGCATAACAAAGTTCCCTGATCGAGTATAACAAATTCCCCTGATCGAGTATAACAAAATCCCCTAATCGAGAATAACAAAGCCCCCTGCTCTAGTATAACAAAGTCCCCTGATCGAGTATAACAAAGTCCCCTGATCGAGTATAACAAAGCCCCCTGGATGAGTATAACAATGTTCCCTGATCGAGTATAACAACGTCCTCTGATCGAGTATAACAAAGTCCCCTGGTCCAGTATAACAAAGTCCCCTGATCGAGTATAACATATCCCCTGATCGAGTTTAACAACGTCTCCTGGCCCAGGTTAACAAAGTTGCCAGATGGAGCATAACAAAGTCCCCTAATCGATTATAACAAAGTCCCCTTGTCGAGTATAACAAAGGGCCCTGATCGAGTAAGACAAAGTCCTCTCATCGAGTACAACAAAGTCCCCTGATCCTAGTATAAAAAAGCCCCCTGGACGTGTATAACAAAGTCCCCTGAACCGAGTATAACAAAGTCCCCTGATCGAGTATAAAATATCCCCTGATCGAGTATAACAAAGTCCCTGGTGGAGAATAACAAAGTCCCCTGGTCGAGTATAACAAAGTTATCTAATCGAGCATAACAAAGTCCCCTGGTCGAGTATAACAAAGTCCTCTGATCAAGTATAACAAAGTCAACTGATCGAGTATAACAAAGTCCCCTAATCAAGTATAACAAAGTCCCCTGATCGAGTATAACAAAGTCCCCTGATCGAGTATAACATATCTCCTGATCGAGTATAAAAAAGTCCTCTGGTCGAGTATGACAAAGTCCCCTGATCGAGTATAACAAAGTCCCCTGGTCGAGTATAACAAAGTCCCCTAATCGAGTATAACAAAGTTCCCTATTTGAGTATAACAAAATCCCCTGATCGAGTATAACAAAATCCTCTGGATGAGTATAACAAAGTCCCTTGATCGAGTATAACATATCCCCTGAGCGAGTATAACAAAGTCCTCTCGTCGAGTGTAAAAAAGTCCCCTGATCTCTTATAACAAAGTACCCTAGTCGTGTATAAGAAAGTCCCCTAATCGCGTATAACAAAGTCCCTGGTGGAGTATAACAAAGTCCCCTGATCGAGTATAACATATCCCCTGATCGAGGATAACAAAGTCCCTGGTGGAGTATAACAAAGTCCCCTGATCGAGTATAACAAAGTATCCAGGTCGAGTATAACAAATTTTTCTAATCGAGTATAACAAAGGCCCCTGGTCGAATATAACAAAGTCCTTTCATCGTGTATAACAAAAGTCCCCTGATCGAGTATAACAAAGTCCCATTGATCGAGTATAAAAAAGTCCCCTGGCCCAGCATAACAAAGTCCCAGATCGAGCATAACAAAGTCCCCTGATCGATTATAACAAAGTCCCCTGGTCGAGTATAACAAATTCCCCTGATCGAGTATAAAAAAAGTCCCCTGGTCGAGTATAACAAAGTCCCCTGATCGAGTATAACAAAGCCCCTCATCGAGTATAACAAAATCCCCTATTCGAGTATACCAAAGCCCCCTGGACGAGTAAAACAAAGTTCCCTGTTCGAGTATAACAAAGTCCCATAATCGAGAATAACAAAGTCCCATAATCGAGTATAACAAAGTCCCCTGGTCCAGTATAACAAAGTCCCCTGATCGAGTATAACATATCCCCTGATCGAGTATTACAAAGTCTCCTGGCCCAGTATAACAAAGTCCCCAGGTCGAGCGTAACAAAGTCCCCTGATCGATTATAACAAAGTCGCCTGGTCGAGTATAACAATGGCCCTGGTCGAGTAAGACAAGGTTCCCTGATCGAGTATAACAAAGTCCCCTGACCGAGTATAACAAAGGCCTCTAGTTGAGTATAACAAAGTTCCCTGATCCTAGTATAACAAAGCCCCCTGGACGAGTATAACAAAGTCCCCTGATCGAGTATAACAAAGTCCCCTGATCGAATATAACAAAGTCTCCTGGTCCAGTATAACAAAGTCCCCTGATTGAGTATAACAAATCCCCTCATCGAGTATAACAACGTCTCCTGGAGCAGTATAACAAAGTCCAACGATCGAGCATAACAAAGTCCCCTGATCGATTATAACAAAGTCCCCTGGTCGAGTATAACAAAGGCCCTGATCGAGTAAGACAAAGTCCCCTGATCGAGTATAACAAAGTCCACTAATCGAGTATAACAAAGCCCCCTGGACGAGTATAACAAAGACCCCTGATCGAGTTTAACAAAGTCCCCTGATCGAGTATAACAAAGTCCCCTGGTTGAGTATAACAAAGTCCCATTGGTCGAGTATATAAAAGTCCCCTGGCCCAGTATAACAAAGTCTCAGATCGAGCATAACAAAGTCCCCTGATCGATTATAACAAAGTCCCTGGTCGAGTATAGCAAAGGGACCTGATAGAGTAAGACAAAGTCCCCTGATCGAGTATAACAAATTCCCCTAATCGATTATAACAAAGCCCCCTGGACGAGTATAACAAAGTCCCTTGATCGAGTATAACATATCCCCTGATCGAGTATTACCAAGTCTCCTGGCCAAGTATAAAAAAGTCCCCACATCGAGCATAACAAAGTCCCCTGATCGAGTATAACAAAGTCCCTTGATCGAGTATAACAAAGCCCCCTGTACGAGTATAACAAAGACCACTGATCGAGTATAACAAAGTCCCCTGATTGAGTATAACAAAGGCCCCTCGTCGAGTATAACAAAGTCCTCTGATCGAGTATAACAAAGTCCCCTGATCGAGTATAACATATCACCTAATCGAGTATAACAAAGTCCCCTCATCGAGTATAACAAAGTCCCCTGGTCCAGTATAAATAAGTCCCCTGATCGAGAATAACATATCCCCTGATCGAGTTTAACAAAGTCCCCTGATCGAGTATAACAAAGTCCCATGGTTGAGTATAGCAAAGTCCCATTGATCGAGTATACAAAAGTCCCGTGGCCCAGTATAACAAAGTCCCAGATCGAGCATAACTAAGTCCCCTGATCGATTATAACAAAGCCCCCTGGTAGAGTATAGCAAAGGGCCCTGATCGAGTAAGACAAAGTCCCCTGATCGAGTATAACAAAGTTCCCTAATCGAGTATAACAAAGCCCCCTGGATGAGTAAAACAAAGTTCCCTGATCGGGTATAAAAAAGTCTCATGATCGAGTATAACAAAGTACCCTGGTCCAGTATAACAAAGTCCCCTGATCGAGTATTACAAAGTCTCCTGGCCATGTATAACAAAGTCCCCAGATCGAGCATAACAAAGTCCCCTGATCGATTATAACAAAGTCCCCAGGTCGAGTATAACAAAGGCCCTGATCGAGTATAACAAAGTCCTTAGGTCGAGTATAACAAAGTCCCTTGATCGCGTATAACAAAGTCCCCTGGTCGTGTATAACAAATTCCCCTGATCGAGTATAACATATCCTCTCATCGAGTATATAACAGCGCCCCTAATCGAGGCAAGAAAGTCCCAGATCGAGTATAAATAAAGTCCTCTGATCGAGTATAACAAAGTCCCCGTTTGAGTATAACAAAGTCCCAGATCGAGCATAACAAGTCCCCTGATCAATTATAACAAAGTCCCCTGATCAATTATAACAAAGTTCCGGTCGAGGCAGCAAAGGGCCCTGATCGAGGTTATTATGAAAGTCCCCTTGGATCGAGTAGTATAACAGTCCCTAATCGAGTATAACAAAGCCCCTGGACGAGTATAACAAAGACCCTGATCGAGTTTAACAAAAGTCCTTGATCGAGTATAACAAAAAGTCCCCTGGTTGAGTATAACAGTCCCATTGGTCGAGTATATAAAAGTCCCCTGGCCCAGAATAACAAAGTCCCAGATCGAGCATAACAAAGTCCCCTGATCGATTATAACAAAGTCCCCTGGTCGAGTATAGCAAAGGGACCTCATCGAGTAAGATAAAGTCCCCTGATCGAGTATAACAAATTCCCCTAATCGATTATAACAAAGCCCCCATGGACGAGTATAACAAAGTTCCCTGATCGAGTATAACATATCCCCTGATCGAGTATTACCAAGTCTCCTGGCCAAGTATAACAAAGTCCCCACATCGAGCATAACAAAGTCCCCTGATCGAGTATAACAAAGTCCCCTGATCGAGTATAACAAAGCCCCCTGGACGAGTATAACAAAGACCCCTGATCGAGTATAACAAAGTCCCCTGATCGAGTATAACAAAGGCCCCTCGTCGAGTATAACAAAGTCCTCTGATCGAGTATAACAAAGTCCCCTGATCGAGTATAACATATCACCTGATCGAGGATAACAAAGTCCCCTCATCGAGTATAACAAAGTCCCCTGGTCCAGTATAAAAAAGTTCCCTGATTGAGTATAACATATCCCCTCATCGAGTAAAACAAAGTCCCCTGATCGAGTATAACAAAGTCCCCTGGTTGAGTACAACAAAGTCCCATTGATCGAGTATACAAAAGTCCCCTGGCCCAGTATAACAAAGTCCCAGATCGAGCATAACTAAGTCCCATGATCGATTATAGCAAAGTCCCCTGGTAGAGTATAGCAAAGGGCCCTCATCGAGTAAGACAAAGTCCCCTGATCGAGTATAACAAATTCCCCTAATCGATTATAACAAAGCCCCCTGGACGAGTATAACAAAGTTCCCTGATCGAGTATAACAAAGTCCCATGATCGAGTATGTAAAAAGTCTCATGATCGAGTATAACAAAGTACCCCTGGTCCAGTATAACAAAGTCCTGATCGGTATTACAAAGCCCTGGCCATGTATAACAAAGTCACCTGATCGATTATAACAAAGCCCTGGACGAGTATATAACAAAGTTCTGATCGAGTATAAAAGTCCTGATCGAGTATAACAAAGTCCCTGGTCCAGTATAACAAAGTCCCCTGATCGAGTATAACATATCCCTGATCGAGTATATTACCAAGTCTCCCACAATGTATAACAAAAGTCCCCATATCGAGCATAACAAAGTCCCCTGATCGATTATGCAACAAAATACCCTGGTCGAGTATAACAGGCCCTGATCGAGTAAGACAAAGTCCCCTGATCGAGTAAAACAAAAGCCCTTGGGACGAAAGTATACATAACAAAGTTCCCTGATCGAGTATAACAAAGTCCCATGATCGAGTATAACAAAGGCCCCTCGTCGAGTATAACAAAGTCCCCTTATCGAGTATAACAAAGTCCCCTGATCGAGTATAACAAAGGCCTCTGGTCGAGAATAATAAAGTCCCCTGATCGAGTTTAACAAAGTCCCCTGATCGAGTACAAAAAAGCCTCCTGGCCCAGTATAACAAAGTCCCCATATCGACCATAATAAAGTCCCCTCATCGAGTATAACAAAGCCCCCTGATCGAGTATAACAAGGTCCCCTGTTCGAGTATAACAAAGTCCCAGATCGAGCATAACAAAGTCCCCTGATCAATTATAACAAAGTCCACTGGTCGAGTATAGCAAAGGGCCCTGATCGAGCAAGACTAAGTCCCCTGATCGAGTATAACAAAGTCCCCTAATCGAGTATAACAAAGCCTTCTGGCCCAGTATAACAAAGTCCCCAAATCGAACATAATAAAGTCCCCTGATCGAGTATAACAAAGCCCCCTAGACGAGTATAACAAAGTCCCCTGATCGAGTATAACAAAGTCCCCTGATCGAGTATAACAAAGTCCCCTGGTCCAGTATAACAAATTCCCCTGATCGAGTATAACATATCCCTTGATCGAGTATAACAAAGTCGCCAGGCCCAGTATAACAAAGTCCCCAGATCGAGCATAACAAAGTCCCTCATCGATTATAACAAAGTCCCCTGATCGAGTATAACAAAGGCATCTGGTCGAGTATAACAAAGTCCCCTGGTCGAGCATAACATAGTCCCCTGATCGATTATAACAAAGTCCCCTGACCGAGTATAACAAATGCCTCTAGTCGAGTATAACAAAGCCCCCTGGTCGAGAATAACAAAGTCCCCTGATCCTAGTATAACAAAGCCCCCTCGACGAGTATAACAAATTCCCCAGATCGAGCATAACAAAGTCCCCTGATCGATTATAACAAAGTCCCCTGGTCGAGTATAACAAAGGCCCTGATCGAGTAAGACAAAGTCCCCTGATCGAGTATAACAAAGTCCCCTTATCGAGTATAACAAAGGCCCTGATCGAGTAAGACAAAGTCCCCTGATCGAGCAAGACAAAGTCCCCTGATCGAGTATAACATATCCCCTGATCGAGTATAACAAAGTCCCCTGATCGAGTAAGTATAACAAAAGTCCCCTGGTCCAGTATAACAAAGTCCCAGATCGAGCATAACCCAAGTCCCCTGGATCGATTATAACAAAGTCCCCTGGTAGAATATAGCAAAGGGTCCTGATCGAGTAAGACAAAGTCCCCTGATCGAGTATGACAAAGGCCTCTGGTCATGTATAATAAAGTCCCCTGATCGAGTTTAACAAAGTCCCCTGATCGAAAAGTACAAAAAGCCTCCTGTCCAATATAACAAAGTCCCCATAATCTCATAATAAAGTCCCCTCATCGAGTATAAACAAAGCCCCTGATCGAGTATAACAAAGTCCCCTGTTCGAGTATAACAAAGTCCCAGATCGAGCATAACAAAGTCCCCTGATCAATTATAACAAAGTCCACTGGTCGAGTATAGCAAAGGGCCCTGATCGAGTAAGACAAAGTCCCCTGATCGAGTATAACAAAGTCCCCTAATCGAGTATAACAAAGCCTCCTGGCCTAGTATAACAAAGTCCCCATATCGAACATAATAAAGTCCCCTGATCGAGTATAACAAAGCCCCCTAGACGAGTATAACAAAGTCCCCTGATCGAGTATAACAAAGTCCCCTGATCGAGTATAACAAAGTCCCCTGGTCCAGTATATCAAATTCCCCTGATCGAGTATAACATATCCCTTGATCGAGTATAACAAAGTCGCCAGGCCCAGTATAACAAAGTCCCCAGATCGAGCATAATAAAGTCCCTCATCGATTATAACAAAGTCCCCCGACCGAGTATAACAAAGGCCTCTGGTCGAGTATAACAAAGTCCCCTGGTCGAGCATAACATAGCGTCCCTCTTGATCGATTATAACAAAGTCCCTGACCGAGTATAACAACAAATGCCTCAGTCGAGTATAACAAAGCCCCCTGGTCGAGAATAACAAAGTCCTCTAATCCTAGTGTATAACAAAGCCCCTGACTAGTATAACAAAGTCCCTAGATCGAGTATAAATAAAGTCCCTGGTCGAGTATAACAAAGGCCCTGATCGAGTAAGACAAAGTCCCCTGATCGAGTATAACAAAGTCCCCTGATCGAGTATAACAAAGTCCCCTTGTCGAGTATAACAAAGGCCCTGATCGAGTAAGACAAAGTCCCCTGATCGAGCAAGACAAAGTCCCCTAATCGAGTATAACATATCCCCTGATCGAATATAACAAAGTCCCCTGATCGAGTATAACAAAGTCCCCTGGTCCAGTATAAAAAAGTCCCCTGATCGAGTATAACATCTCCCCTGATCGAGTATAACAAAGTCCCCTCATCGAGTATAACAAAGTCCCCTGGTCCAGAATAACAAAGTCCCAGATCGAGCATAACTAAGTCCCCTGATCGATTATAACAAAGTCCCCTGGTAGAATATAGCAAAGGGCCCTGATCGAGTAAGACAAAGTCCCCTGATCGAGTATGACAAATTCCCCTAATCGATTATAACAAAGCCCCCTGGACGAGTATAACAAAGTTCCCTGATCGAGTATAACAAAGTCCCATGATCGAGTATAACAAAGTCCCCTTTTCCAGTATAACAACGTCCTCTGATCGAGTATAACATATCCCATGATCGAGTATTACCAAGTCTCCTGGCCAAGTATAACAAAGTCCCCACATTGAGCATAACAAAGTCCCCTGATCGATAATAACAAAGTCCCCTGGTCGAGTATAACAAAGGCCCTGATCGAGTAAGACAATGTCCCCTGATCGAGTATAACAAAGCCCCTTGGACGAGTATAACAAAGACCCCTGATCGAGTATAACAAAATCCCCTGATCGAGTATAACAAAGGCCCCTCGTCGAGTATAACAAAGTCCCCTTATCGAGTATAACAAAGTCCCCTGATCGAGTATAACAAAGGCCTCTGGTCGAGTATAACAAAGTCCCCTGATCGAGTATAACAAAGTCCCCTGATCGAGTACAAAAAAGTCCCCTGGCCCAGTATAACAAAGTCCCCATATCGACCATAATAAAGTCCCCTGATCGAGTATAACAAAGTCCCCTGATCGAGTATGAAAAAAGCCCCCTAGACGAGTATAACAAAGTCCCCTGATCGAGTATAACAAAGTCCCCTGATCGAGTATAACAAAGTCCCCTGGTCCAGTATATCAAATTCCCCTGATCGAGTATAACATATCCCTTGATCGAGTATAACAAAGTCGCCAGGCCCAGTATAACAAAGTCCCCAGATCGAGCATAACAAAGTCCCTCATCGATTATAACAAAGTCCCCCGATCGAGTATAACAAAGGCCTCTGGTCGAGTATAACAAAGTCCCCTGGTCGAGCATAACATAGTCCCCTGATCGATTATAACAAAGTCCCCTGACCGAGTATAACAAATGCCTCTAGTCGAGTATAACAAAGTCCCCTGGTCGAGAATAACAAAGACCCTGATCCTAGTATAACAAAGCCCCCTCGACGAGTATAACAAAGTCCCCTGATCGAGTATAACAAAGTCCCCTGATCGAATATAACAAAGTCTCCTGGTCCAGAATAACAAAGTCCCCTGATTGAGTATAACATATCCCCTCATCGAGTATAACAACGTCTCCTGGCGCAGTATAACAAAGTCCAAAGATCGAGCATAAAGTCCCCTGATCGATTATAACAAAGTCCCCTGGTCGAGTATAACAAAGGCCCTGATCGAGTAAGACAAAGTCCCCTGATCGAGTATAACAAAGTCCCCTAATCGAGTATAATAAAGCCCCCTGGACGAGTATAACAAAGACCCCTGATCGAGTTTAACAAAGTCCCCTGATCGAGTATAACAAAGTCCCTGGTTGAGTATAACAAAGTCCCATTGGTCGAGTATAGTAAAGTCCCCTGGCCCTGTATAACAAAGTCCCAGATCGAGCATAACAAAGTCCCCTGATCGATTATAACAAAGTCCCCTGGTCGATTATAGCAAAGGGACCTGATCGAGTAAGACAAAGTCCCCTGATCGAGTATAACAAATTCCCGTAATCGATTATAACAAAGCCCCCTGAACGAGTATAACAAAGTCCCCTGATCGAGTATAACATATCCCCTGATCGAGTATTACCAAGTCTCCTGGCCAAGTATAACAAAGTCCCCACATCGAGCATAACAAAGTCCCCTGATCGAGTATAACAAAGTCCCCTGATCGAGTATAACAAAACCCCCTGAACGAGTATAACAAAGACCCCTGATAGAGTATAACAAAGTCCCCTGATCGAGTATAACAAAGGCCCCACGTCGAGTATAACAAAGTCCCCAGATCGAGTATAACAAAGTCCCATGGTTGAGTATAACAAAGTCCCATTGATCGAGTATACAAAAGTCCCGTGGCCCAGTATAACAAAGTTCCCTAATCGAGTATAACAAAGCCCCCTGAACGAGTATAACAAAGTTCCCTGGTCCAGTATAACAAAGTCCCCTGATCGAGTATTACAAAGTCTCCTGGCCAAGTATAACAAAGTCCCCAGATCGAGAATAACAAAGTCCCCTGATCGTTTATAACAAACTCCCCAGGTCGAGTATAACAAAGGCCCTGATCGAGTATAACAAAGTCCTCTGGTCGAGTATAAAAAAGTCCCTTGATCGCGTATAACAAAGTCCCCTGGTCGTCTATAACAAAGTCCCCTGATCAAGTATAACAAAGGCACCTCATTGAGTATAACAAAGTCCATTGGTCAAGTATATAAAAGTCCCCTGGTGGAGTATAAGCAAAGTCCCCTGGTGGAGTATAACAAAGTCCCCTGATCGAGTATAACAAAGTCTCCTGGTCGAGTATAACAAAGTTTTCTAATCGAGTATAACAAAGGCCCCTCGTCGAGTATAAAAAAGTCCTCTGATGAGTCGAGTATAACAATCACCTGATCCCCTGATCGAGTATAACAAAGTCCCCTCATCGAGTATAGCAAAGTCCATTGATCATATATAGGAAAGTCCACTCATCGAGTATAACAATGTCCCCCGATCGAGTATAACAAAGGCCTCTGGTCGAGTATGACAAAGTCCCCTGATCAAGTATAAAAAAGTCCCCTGGTCGAGTATAACAAAGTCCCCTAATCGAGTATAACAAAGTCCCCTGGTCGACTATAGCAAATTTCCCTGGTCGATTATAACATATCCTCTCATCGAGTATAACAAAGGCCCCTAATCGAGTATAACAAAGTCCCCAGATCGAGTATAACAAAGTCCCCTGATCGAGTATAACAAAGTCCCCTGATCGAGTATAACAAAGTCCCCTGTTCGAGTATAACAAAGTCCCAGATCGAGCATAACAATGTCCCCTGATCAATTATAACAAAGTCCCCTGGTCGAGTATAGCAAAGGGCCCTGATTGATTAAGACAAAGTCCCCTGATCGAGTATAACAAAGTCCCCTAATCGAGTATAACAAATTCCCCTGGACGAGTATAACAAAGACCCCTGATCGAGTTTAACAAAGTCCCCTGATCGAGTATAATAAAGTCCCCTGATCGAGTATAACATATCCCCTGATCGAGTATTACCAAGTCTCCTGGCCAAGTATAACAAAGTCCTCACATCGAGCATAACAAAGTCCCCTGATCGAGTATAACAAAGTCCCCTGATCGAGTATAA
Organism: Homarus americanus; assembly: GCF_018991925.1. Classification (NCBI taxonomy): domain Eukaryota; kingdom Metazoa; phylum Arthropoda; class Malacostraca; order Decapoda; family Nephropidae; genus Homarus; species Homarus americanus. Next base: position 14,739 of record NW_024715057.1, read on the forward strand.
GAAACCCCCTGGACGAGTATAACAAAGACCCCTGATCGAGTATAACAAAGTCCCCTGATCGAGTATAACAAAGGCCCCACGTCGACTATAACAAAGTCCTCTGATCGAGTATTACAAAGTCCCCTGATCGAGTATAACATATCACCTAATCGAGTATAACAAAGTCCCCTCATCGAGTATAACAAAGTCCCCTGGTCCAGTATAATAAAGTCCCCTGATCGAGTATAACATATCCCTTGATCGAGTATAACAAAGTCCCCTGATCGAGTATTACAAAGTCCCCTGGTTGAGTATAACAAAGTCCCATTGATCGAGTATACAAAAGTCCCCTGGCCCAGTATAACAAAGTCCCAAATCGAGCATAACTAAGTCCCCTGATCGATTATAACAAAGTCCCCTGGTAGAGTATAGCAAAGGGCCCTGATCGAGTAAGACAAAGTCCCCTGATCGAGTATAACAAAGTACCCTAATCGAGTATAACAAAGCCCCCTGGACGAGTATAACAAAGTTCCATAATCGGGTATAAAAAAGTCCCATGATCGAGTATAATAAAGTCCCCTGGTCCAGTATAACAAAGTCCCCTGATCGAGTATTACAAAGTCTCCTGGCCAAGTATAACAAAGTCCCCAGATCGAGCATAACAAAGTCCCCTGATCGATTATATCAAAGTCCCCAGGTCGAGTATAACAAAGGCCCTGATCGAGTATAACAAAGTCCTCTGGTCGAGTTTAAAAAAGTCCCTTGATCGCATATAACAAAGTCCCCTGGTCGTGTATAACAAAGTCCCTTGATCGAGTATAACAAAGGCACCTCATTGAGTATAACAAAGTCCATTGGTCAAGTATATAAAAGTCCCCTGGTCGAGTATAACAAAGTCCCCTGGTCGACTATAGCATATCCACTGATCGAATACAACAAAGTCCCTTGTGGAGTATAACAAAGTTTTCTAATCGAGTATAACAAAGGCCCCTCGTCGAGTATAACAAAGTCCTCTGATCGAGTATAACAAAATCCCCTGATCGAGTATAACATATCACCTGATCGAGTATAACAAAGTCCTCTGGTCGAGTATAACAAAGTCCCCTGATCGAGTATAACAAAGTCCCTTGTCGAGTATAACAATGTCCCCTGATCGAGTATAACAAAGTCCCCTCGTCGAGTATAGCAAAGTCCATTGGTCATATATAGGAAAGTCCACTCATCGAGTATAACAATGTCCCCCGATCGAGTATAACAAAGGCCTCTGGTCGAGTATGACAAAGTCCCCTGATCAAGCATAAAAAAGTCCCCTGGTCGAGTATAACAAAGTCCCCTAATCGAGTATAACAAAGTCCCCGGGTCGACTATAGCAAAGTCCCCTGATCGAGTATAACAAAGCCCCCTGGACAAGTATAACAAAGACCCCTGATCGAGTATAACAAAGTCCCCTAATCGAGTATAACAAAGTCCTCTGATCGAGTATAACAAAGTCCCCTGATCGAGTATAATATATCACCTAATCGAGTATAACAAACTCCCCTGGTCCAGTATAAAAAAGTCCCCTGATCGAGTATAACATATCCCCTGATCGAGTATAACAAAGTCCCCTGATCGAGTATAACAAAGTCCCCTGGTTGAGTATAACAAAGTCACATTGATCGAGTATACAAAAGTCCCCTGGCCCAGTATAACAAAGTCCCAGATCGAGCATAACTAAGTCCCCTGATCGATTATAACAAAGTCCCCTGGTCGAGTATAGCAAAGGGCCCTGATCGAGTAAGACAAAGTTCCCTGATCGAATATAACAAAGTCCCCTAATCGAGTATAACAAAGCCCCCTGGACGAGTATAACAAAGTTCCCTGATCGAGTATAAAAAAAGTCCCATGATCGAGTATAACAAAGTCCCCTGGTCCATTATAACAAAGTCCCCTGATCGAGTATTACAAAGTCTCCTGGCCAAGTATAACAAAGTCCCCAGATCGAGCATAACAAAGTCCCCTGATCGATTATAACAAAGTCCCCAGGTCGAGTATAACAAAGGCCCTGATCGGGTATAACAAAGTCCTCTGGTCGAGTATAAAAAAGTCCCTTGTCGAGTATAACTAAGTCCTCTGGTCGAGTATAACAAAGTTTTCTAATCGAGTATAACAAAGGCCCCTCGTCGAGTATAACAAAGTCCTCTGATCGAGTATACAAAATCCCCTGATCGAGTATAACATACCACCTGATCGAGTATAACAAAGTCCCCTGATCGAGTATAACAAAGTCCCTTGTCGAGTTTAACAAAGTCCTCTGGTCGAGTATAACAAAGTCCCCTGATCGAGTATAACAAAGTCCCTTGTCGAGTATAACTTTGTCCCCTGATCGAGTATAACAAAGTCCCCTCATCGAGTATAGCAAAGTCCATTGGTCATATATAGGAAAGTCCACTCATCGAGTATAACAATGTCCCCCGATCGAGTATAACAAAGGCCTCTGGTCGAGTATTACAAAGTCCCCTGATCAAGTATAAAAAAGTCCCCAGATCGAGCATAACAAAGTCCCCTGATCAATTATAACAAAGTCCCCTGGTCGAGTATAGCAAAGGGCCCTGATCGAGTAAGACAAAGTCCCCTGATCGAGTATAACAAAGTCCCATGATCGAGTATAACAAAGTCCCCTGGTCCAGTATAACAAAGTCCCCTGATCGAGTATTACAAAGTCTCCTGGCCAAGTATAACAAAGTCCCCTGGTCCAGTATAGCAAAGTCTCCTGATCGAGTATTACAAAGTCTCCTGGCCAAGTATAACAAAGTCCCCAGATCGAGCATAACAATGTCCCCTGATCGATTATAACAAAGTCCCCAGGTCGAGTATAACAAAGGCCCTAATCGAGTATAACAAAGTTCTCTGGTCGAGTATAAAAAAGTCCCCTGATCGAGTATAACAAAGTCCCCTGGTCAAGTATAACAAAGTCCCCTCATCGAGTATAACGAAGGCCCCTCATCGAGTATAACAAAGTCCATTGGTCAAGTATAAAAAAGTTCTCTGGTCGAGTATAACAAAGGCCCCTAATCGAGTATAACAAAGTCCCCTGATTGTGTATAACAAAGTCCCCTGATCGAGTATAACAAAGTCCTCTGATCGATTAAGACAAAGTCCCCTGATCGAGTATAAAAAGTCCCCTAATAGGAGTATAACAAAGCCCCCTGGACGAGTATAACAAAGTTCCCTGATCGGGTATAACAAAGTCCCATTATCGAGTATAACAAAGTCCCCTGGTCCAGTATAACAAAGTCCCCTGATCGAGTATAACATATCCCCTGATCGAGTATTACAAAGTCTCCTCGCCAAGTATAACAAAGTCCCCAGATCGAGCATAACAAAATCCCCTGATCGAGTAAGACAAAGTCTCCTGATCGAGTATAACAAAGTCCCCTGATCGAGTATAACAAAGCCCCCTGGACAAGTATAACAAAGACCCCTGCTCGAGCATAACAAAGTCCCCTAATCGAGTATAACATATCCCCTGATCGAATGTAACAAAGTCCCTGGTGGAGTATAACAAAGTCCCCTGATCGAGTATAACAAAGTCTCCTGGTCGAGTATAACAAAGTTTTCTAATCGAGTATAACAAAGGCCCCTCGTCGAGTATAACAAAGTCCTCTGATCGAGTATAACAAAGTCCCCTCATCGAGTATAACATATCACCTGATCGAGTATAACAAAGTCCCCTGATCGAGTATAACAAAGTCCCCTGGTCCAGTATAAAAAAGTCCCCTGATCGAGTATAACATATCCCCTGATCGAGTATAACAAAGTCTCCTGGCCGAGTATAACAAAGTCCCCAGATCGAGCATAACAAACTCCCCTGATCGATTATAACAAAGGCCCCTGGTCGAGAATAACAAAGTCCCCAGATCGAGCATAACAAAGTCTCCTAATCGATTATAACAAAGTCCCCCGGTCGAGTATAGCAAAGGGCCCTGATCGAGTAAGACAAAAGTCCCCTGATCGTGTATAACAAAGTCCCCTGATGGAGAATAACAAAGCCCCCCTGGATGAGTTTGACAAAGTTCCCTGATCGAGTATAACAACGTCCCCTGATCGAGTATAACAAAGTCTCCTGGTCCAGTATAACAAAGTCCCCTGATCGAGTATAACAAAGTCCCCTAATCGAGTATAAAAATTTCCCCTGGTCCAGTGTAACAAAGTCCCCTGATCGAGTATAACAAAGGCCCCTCGTCGAGTATAACAAAGTCCATTGGTCAAGTATAAAAACGTCCCCTGGTCGAGTATAACTAAGTCCCCTAATCGTGTATATCAAAGTCTCCTGGTCGAGTATAGCATATCCCCTGATCGAATATAACAAAGTCCCTGGTGGAGTATAACAAAGTCCACTGATCAAATATAACAAAGTCCCCTGATCGAGTATAACAAAGGCCCCACATCGAGTATATCAAACTCCATTGATCAAGTATAAAAAAGTCCCCTAGTCGAGTATAACAAAGTCCTCTGATCTAATATAACAAAGTCCCCTGATCAAGTATAACATATCCCCTGATCGAGTATAACAAAGTCCTCTGGTCGAGTATAACAAAGTCCCCTCATCGAGTATAACAAAGTCCCCTGGTTGAGTTTAGCAATGTCCCCTGATCGAGTATAACAAAGGCCCCTCATCGAGTATAGTAAAGTCCATTGGTGAAATATAGGAAAGTCCACTCATCGAGTATAACAAAGTCCCCCGATCGAGTATAACAATGGACTCTGGTCAAGTATGAGAAAGTCCCTTGATCAAGTATAAAAAAGTCCCCTGGTCTAGAATAACAAATTCCCCTAAACGAGTATAACAAAGTCCCCTGGTCGATTATAGCAAAGTCCCCGGGTCGAGTATAACAAAGTCCCTTGGTCGAGTATAACAAAGGCCCCTAATCGAGTATAGCAAAGTCCCCTGATCGAGAATAACAAAGTCCCCTGATAGAGTATAACAAAGTCCTCTGGTCGAATATAAAAAAGTCCCCTGATCGAGTATAACAAAGTCCCTTGGTCGAGTATAACAAAGTCCCCTCATCGAGTATAACAAAGTCCATTGATCAAGTATAAAAAAGTTCCCTGGTCGATTATAACAAAGTCCCCTAATCGAGTATAACAAAGTCCCATGATCGAGCATAACAAAGTCCCCTGATCGAGTATAACAAAGAATCCTGATCGAGTATAACAAAGTCCCCTAATCGAGTATAACAAAGCCCCTTGCTCGAGTATAACAAAGTCCCCTGGCCGAGTATTGCAAAGTCCCCTGATCGAGTATAACAAAGCCCCCTGATCCAGTATAACATATCCTCTGATCGAGTATAACAAAGTCCCCTGATCGAGTATAACAAAGCCCCCTTGGTCGAGTATAACAAAGTCCCCCTCATTGAGTATAACAAAGTCCATTGGTCAAGTATAAAAACGTCCCCTGGTCGAGTATAACAAAGTCCCCAGATCGAGTATAACAAAGGCCCCTCATTGAGTATAACAAAGTCCATTGGTCAAGTATAAAGAAGTCCCCTTGTCGAGTATAACAAAGTCCCTAATCGAGTATAACAAAGTCCCCTGATCGAGTATAACAAAGCACCCTGGACGAGTGTAACAAAGTCCCCTGATCGAGTATAACAAAGTCCCTAATCGAGTATAACAAAGTCCCCTGTTCCAATATAACAAAGACTCTGATCGAGTATAACATATCCCCTCATCGAGTATAACAAAGTCCATTGGTCAAGTATATAGCAAAAAGTCCCCTGGTCGAGTATAACAAAGTCCCCTAATCGAGTATAACAAAGTCCTCTGTTCGAGTATAAAAAAGTCCCCTGATCGAGTATAACAAAGCCGCCTTATCGAGTATAACAAAGTCCCCTGGTCGAGTATAACAAAGTCCCCTGTTCGAGTCTAACAAGGTCCCCTTATCGAGTGAGACAAAGTCCCCTGATCGAGAAACAAAGTCCCCTGATCGAGTTTAACATATCCTCTGATCGAGTATAACAAAGTCCCCTGATCGAGTATAACAAAGGCCCCTCATCGAGTATAGCAAAGTCCATTGGTCAAATATAGGAAAGTCCACTGATCGAGTATAACAAAGTCCCAGATCGAGCATAACAAAGTCCACTGATCGATTATAACAAAGTCCCCTGGTCGAGTATAGCAAAGGGCCATGATCGAGTGAAACAAAGTCCCCTGGTCAAGTATAACAAAGGC
>NW_024715058.1:0-17882 GCF_018991925.1 Homarus americanus
CTCTCTATCTCTCTCTCTCTCTGTTGACCTTTCTACAGTGTAGGGCTGCCAGCCCATATCTCCTGTCCCATGCCCTGAGCCTATCAAACTGTTCCCCAGATTTTCTGACGGGCATCCTCTCCACTCAGGCTGAACTAATAGCCTCTCAGCTGCCCTTCGTTGAGTGTGCCAAGTGGTTTCTGCCCCTTGCTTGTCTGCTGGGTGATTCCAGGTCTGCTCTCGAAGGATCGCATTTGACTAGGGGAAAATAAGCGACCCTCATCCTCCGAATACGAGGGTTAACATTCACACTTCAGGATGCAGGCTGTCCGCAGACATTCCAATGGATACCCAGTCATGTCGGTATCTTGGGAATGAGGTAGTAGATGGCCTTGCCAAGACTGGCTGACACAAGGCCACACCTGACTACGTTGTTCTTCGAACACTTTATGATTAGGACCCAAATTGCCGCAAACAGAGAGAAGCCTGGAAGCAGCCATCTCTGGACTCCCTCACCCACCCGGGTACGATGTCCTCCAAACTTCCTGACCTCGCATGTCTACGGAAAGGGTCGCGGAAAGTGATTTACGTTGCCTGCATCATCATTGGTTATACTGCGCTTTGGGAGATTGGTATCCCGCATCCCCGATAACGCTTCCAGCATTATAAGAACATAAGAACATAAGAAAAAATATGAGTCTGCACAGGCCGGCTGGCCTGCATGCAGCTCCTGTCGAGAGTTACTACCACTCTCTATCATCCATGAATCAATCTAGCCTCCTTTGAAATCCTTCCAGAGTCTGCACTACTACAGTTGCTGTTTGTTCCACTCCATCCACCACCCCATTTGTGAACCAGTTCCCATTCCTCCTCTAAACCTAAACTTATCCAACTTGAATCCGTTGGTTCGAGTCCCATCCCCGTTCTCGAAGGTTGCAAGAACTTTTATTCATATCCCTTTTTATTGATTCCTTTCTCACCCACTCTAATACTTCTATCATATTCCCGCACTCTTTCGTCTTTCTAGGGAATGCAGTTAAGTTTCTTTTTTAACCTATCCTGATATGGAAGGTTTCCTGAAGTCCCGAACTATTTTTTATTACCCCTTCGCTGCACCGACTTAGTGAATTTATATCCATTCTATAATAGCACCAGAATCAACCGCATAATCGAGGTGTGCGGCCCACCACGCAAGATATAATCGCAATAAGACCTCTGCACTCTTATTTTACACGTCTAGATATAAAAACCCAATACTCTGTTTGCCATATTTCGAACATTAACGCACTGTTTTCTAGGCCGTAGGTCCGGGGCTGGCACCCCTTTGTGTGTCTCTTTCATGTCGACTTTCTAGGTTGATGTTGTTAAGGTTGCATACATTGACTTCTCATTAAAACAAAGCCTTACATAAACGAAGGTTGGCCTTACGGAGTTGCGTACAATGTTAAACATCAACCGCTCGTAATAACTAACAATAATGTAAGTAGCTGCCTCAGGCTCAAGTGTCAACAAGAGAGTAATCTGTCCTTTAGGTGATAATACATAAGTTATGCCCGTCACTTGAATTTAATTACCTAATTATGCCATATCTAAGTTTCCAACACTTTGCTATAAGAGACTGACAAAGTGAATATATTAATTATGTATGACTGGTGGTTTGTACACACGTTAATTATATGTTGAATTTCACGATGACTGTATATTACCGGTTTGTGTTAATTGTTGTTATATCTAATTACAAGTGAGGTGATTAACTATGCAGGTGAGATTGTCATTCATTTCACTGCCAGGTGATTGAGTGTGTAAACTACCAGGGTTTATTAAAGTTGAGGTAATTTTAACCGTAACATCATTTCCTTTTAGTAATTCAATTTTGTTAACGGTTAAAATAACTCCAACCTTATTAATAATAACAAATTACTATTTTTTACGGTAGTTTAAATTTAATAATAACTACTTATGTTCACTTGACAGATTTCTAATGAGTATTTAGACCTTAACTAATCTCTCTTTTTTTATTATATCCTTAATCCAGTCTCTCCCTTCATCCTCTCTATCTCTCTCTCTCATTATATGTCATTCACCTCCCCTCTCCTTCCTCTCTATCTCTCTTTCATTATATCCTTTCATTCAGCAGTCTCCCTCTTCCCTCTCTCCTCTCTTACTCTCTCTTTCATTATATCTCCTCATTCAGTGTCTCCCTCTCTCTCTCTATCTCTCTTTCATTATAGCATCTCCTTCATTCAGTGCGTCTCCTCCCTCTTCTCTCTCTGGCCCTCTCTTTCATTATATCTCTTTCATCCAGTGCCCCTTCCCCTCTTCCTCTCATCTCCCTTTCATTATATCTCTCTTTCATTCAAAGTGTCTCCCTCCTTCCTCTCATCTCTCTCTTTCATTATACTCCTTTCCATTCAGTGTCTCCTCCCTCTTCCCTCTCTCTCTATCTCTTTCATTATATCCCCTTCCATTCAGTGTCCTCTCTCTCCTCTCTCTATTTCTCTTTCATTATATCTCTTTCATTCAGTGTCTCCCTCCTCTTCCTCTCTATCTCTCTCTTCATTATATCTCCTTCATTCAGTGTCTCCTCCTCTCTTCTCTCTCTATCTCTTTCCTTCATTCAGTTCTCCCTCCTCATTCCTCAAGCACTAGATACCTCACCCGGTTAATTAATTCACCACAAATGTCATTCAACTCCCCACATCATCTCATTGTTTATATAATTCATTGGGTCATACATACATATTTTGATAATTACTTCTCTCACTGCCCCCTGACAACATTATTACTCGATTCATCATAAATCATTAACTCTCTACTTTCAAGACACTTTATTATTTTAATTCTCTGTTAGTACTGGTGAGTTCTACCCTCCATATGTCCCAGACATTTAGGTAGTAATGTCATCGTGTTGGGTTTATTTGGTTTATAGAGTCAAAATATCCCAAGGTGTTTCAAATTAATCCATTAAACTCTACAAGTTCTTTACATGTCTAAGAACCTTTTTCTATTATAATTAATTTCCAAATATTCATTTTAATCATATAAACATAGCCGGAAAATTTTAAATCAGTAGCAAGTTTTCATTAATTTGTTATGTTTTGTTTCTCAAGTTTTTTTCAACAACACCAGAAAAAAGAACGCATGTAAATCAAAGCCTAATATTTAATTTAGTATCAAGAAATGAAGAACAAATATCAACAACGTTTATTTTATCATATTTTTTATATTTTTAGTATCAAGAATACACTTCACTGGGGACAAACTTTATTTAAGGTAACATTCTCATTACTATAAATAAATTCTCTAGAAAATTTGACTTCATGTCGAGAAACGAGTTGAAGGAGAGACTTGATGACTCAGCCAGGTGGAGGTAAAGCGGTTACAGGAGAAGTCATAGAGGTAAATGCTCGATGGTGCTTTTTGATGATTTTCTTGTCGCCGTTACTTGACTTTTACTCAATAAGTATATGCCGAGACAGATCACCAAGGGAAGGAAGAAGGGAGGAAGGAAGGAGACGATGTTTACCAGTTACCAAAAAAAGGAGAGAAACAGTATTATGACGGCCAGAAGACTATACTGTTTATGGAGAGGCTGAAGAATTAGTTTTTTACCAAAGGACAATATTTTCATTACAGTATTTCTATCGTTTTATAACATCTACGGAACAGTAACTTGCTTATCTTGTTTTAATGAAGGAGATGCTTTAACTGCTTTTACTACGGGACCCTACTACTAATATTTTATTTTACACCCTACATGATTACATCTTAACTCAGAGGGATCTCAACACAAGAGGTTATGGGTTGATTTATTTCACTAAAGTATAATTGTCGGCCTCAGAAAGCACTGCTATTGGTTGATAACTTCTCAAATCAAAGTGCACAAAGTAAAAACAAAAGTTATTTTCTGTTGTCGTCGAGGAATCTTTCTACGTATATTTATATTTCAGTTTGTTAAATTTTGATGTGAATAAATTTGTCTTTACGCTTCAAGCAACATTACAGGTATCGTGTCACGAAGTTTTCTATTTTGTGATAATGATAATCCAATTTCCATTTTTTTTTCTTTCTCTTTTTACTGAATAGATTTTTAGATTGTTCTCGAGGGGTTAGTTTATTGGGGCAATTCTCACATCCTCGTGCAAGTAAGGTGAAGAAGCAAGCTTACAGTGCCCATCTGGGAAGCATGTTGTCTATGTTGCCTTTATGACTCTGTGCATTAAGGGCGTAGTGCCTGAGGGTAATGGGTTTTGGCTGAAGCAAGTTAAGACAAGGACAGAATGATGGAATGTGTTAGAAAGTTCTGCACATTTCATCTAATTTGGAAAGTAATTGGTAAATACTGAGTTTTATTACTGCTGAATTTAACCAAGTTTCTACCTCCCATTCAGTGATGCTGCACAGCGCCGTGTAAATCTAAGTTGCTTAATATTAAAAGAACTGGAGGCCACGACTACAAATATCTTCCTCAGAGTTTAATATGATTACCCCATCAGTCAAGTCACTCTGTCAATGTATAGAGTTTGGTTTCACGTTACTGCTGTAGTATGAGGAATGATGGCGAGGTGTAGCTGATAAAGATAAAGTTTCTAAATTCCTACATATAAAGGTTTATTGTAATAGGCTCAAGGGCTTTTTATGGATTTTCTATTTGAGGACCTCTCTCTGCATTTTTCATCACAAACATTTTCGTTCTACGATTCATCAGGAAGGAGAGTAATTCTGTTTATCGCTCATGAGATGTAAATAGTGCGTAAATAGCTTTTTAGATTGATATTCACTGAGAGGTCACACTTTTTCCGACCTAAATTCTACTGTTCTAAAGCATTTGTAATTACTTAGTAAAATGGCTTACAACTTATAAGTGTACATAAAATAAAGCATATTTACATTTAAACCATAAATCTATTACTTTAAAAGACATTTATGGGAACAATTTATATGATTTATGTTTCTACTGAGAGTTAGGTAGTAGGTAGTAGGCAGCAGCCAAACAGGGAGGCATCACTACTGGGAAGATATTGGAAGCCATAATGTATTGTCTAATGGTAGACCCTGCCATATGGCATCGCTAGTGAAATTGTGACCTCAAGCCTCAGGGTTGTTCTGGTGTCCTTTAACCAGGCTGGATTGTTTATATTATATTGCCTTAGTAGCGAAACCCAATTGTCTGGTTATCCATTTATTTAGAACCTGCTATTGATACAATTCCAGAGTGTAAATCAACCGTAACTTCTCATCAGAAGTTATGAGTGTTAAGAGTATGACGAGGCTATGTAAATAGACCTGTTAAATACGTCCGACTTGTGTGAGTCGTTGGAGGAACAATGCCGTGAGTAGTGACCCAACTAAAATGACTTCTTCCTCTAGTCATGATATCAAACTACCGCCTGCTTTAGGGTGGGCCAGAGAGCTGCCATTTAACGCCTTAACTCAGCATAATATGACGCAGCCTGTAAGGACACCTTATCACGTGCTCTGAACATGTCACCACAGCTAGTGGAAAGTCATAGGGATGAATCAGTATGAGTAACTAAATGTAATTAACCCATTTATTAATCTTTTCTCTGTTTATGAAACATGGGCCATTACAAGGTTGGGTTGAACTGACTTAGCTCTCCTGCCTCATTTACACACAATCGCAGGGTTTCAATTGTTTCTCTAACTTTGACAAATACAACAAACATATATCGCTTTCTCACTACTGTATTAATCTTTTATTATTATATTAATATAATATATTATATTATATTATATTATATTGTATTATGTTATATTATTTATTTTAATATTTATTAATTTTATTATTATTATTATTATTATTATTATTATTATTATTATTATTATTATTATTAATATTATTATTATTATTATTATTATTATTATTATTAATATTATACTGCCCCAGGGCATGATGTGGGTCATTGACCTGTTCTGCTGGGCTAACTCTGGGCACTATTAATTTAGTAATCGAGGGACAGGTGTAACCACCACGTGCAATTCAGTACTGAATGTCGCCTTACAACAACACGACTGTATCCATTTTTACTACCGCCATCAATGTCAATACTGAGGCATGAAGATGAGGGCGGTCAAACTGGTCATTTATAGGATCATTTATGGAAGGTTTATCGGTAGGCGTCGTGAGGAGAGGAACGTGGTTTTGTCCTCCTTCTGATGGATGAGATGACTTGTCACCTTCATAGCTCTGATGCTGACGTCACAGTAATAAATATCTTGCCACCATAACCAAATAAACGAAGGAGCATAACACTTATTCTCAAACTTGGTAGATGTCAACAAGGATTGGTCAACCTCGGTGCAGTCAACAAATACACATTGTATCCTGAAGCAGCCACTGTTGTTAGTTGTTACACTTTTGGTCACTAATTAACACGATGACAGTGGAGAAACATAATAGGCATAATTTCTTAGATGTGTTTACTTTATTAATCTAAAATAACACAGGACAGGCTGAGAGGCTTGTAATTTCATCTTTGAGAGAACATTGTGGCTAGGATAAGCAGAGGCAGAGGTCATAGGCATATAAATAAATATAATCACCTCCATTTAATTGTTATTCACATATGATTTTTACATATAATCTTGTTAGTTATATATAATAAGAGAGGTGCAATAATATTCTTGTTATATCCACTGGGTTCCCAGGTGTACCGTCAACGAGGAAATAAAATAATAATGGCTTCGCAAATAATGAATACAGGTAAAAAAATTATAGTTGAAAGAGTAGTGGCATCAAACAGGTAAAGATACTCCAGTTAGATATAATTAGTTAACATTGTTAGTGTGTCAATAATCATTATGGTATGATAGAGTAAATGTGGAAATATATTCTCAGAAATTCAATCAGAAAAATGGACGAAGGCTGACAACACAGCCACAATATATATGTGTTTCTGGAGGCTGAAGACTCATTATGGATTTGGAAACAAGAGTATAACAACTTCGTCCTTGTGTCACACCACAACTCCTCTCAAACTCTACGTCTCCATACCACAACTTACAAATCTCTTTTAATTTTCATTTATATAAGAATTAGGTTGATATTACAGGTGAACTTAGACTCAATCATTACTAAGGAGCATTATTAAGTACTCTAAGGGACCATTGTTACAATTCATTATGACTCTGCGATCCTTTATATATATATTATATGTTGATGAAGATAAATTAGGTTCAAAGCTGTAATTTACAGAGTGGACTGTCACCCTGAAGATGTGAAACACGAAAAATGAACTTTTTCTTTTCTTGTGGTTATCAGAATATATTCACGCACCCATGATTTTATATATATATATATATATATATATATATATATATATATATATATATATATATATATATATATATATATATATATATATGTTAGTGGAGAGAAAAGGAGAGAAGAGAAGACGGAATGCTGCGGTTAGCAAAAGGTAAGATGCAGTTTTAGAACAAATTTTAGGGGTCGTATGTATGTTCTCTCAGCACATGAGGGCAGTGCTGCTTTTAGGGGTCGAGTGTTAGCGGAGAGAAAAGGAGAGAAGAGAAGACAAATGCTGCATTTAGCACGTTAAAGGGGTGAGATGCAGTCCTGTAAACAAAATTTTAGGGGCGTCGTATGGTTTCAGCACATGAGGACAGTGCTGTCTTTTTTTAGTGGGTCGATTGTAATACTCAGAAATTTCCAGAGTATTTCGAATGCCCTGCCATTGGCAACACTGAGCGTTCAAGGTCGCGGAGGGAAAAGAGCGCTGCCTGCTCATAGCGAGATTGCAACTAGGCCTATATGATATTAAATGTAATTCACCGAATTAATAATGATGCGATTCATGAAGTAAGGGACTATTATTGAATTTGAAATTATTATAGATCGTTTATCAGTCTGAATAATGTTACGGTGTCCCAAGGAGATATTAGTTAGGCGGAAAATATGTCAATGAGTCCAAGCTAACGCCTTGAGAGGACACGAGGCGGGCTCTCTCTCAGTCGCAGGAGGAGTCAAGCAGACAAGACGTCCCTGGCGTCCGTCACAGAAATAGCCACGGCCTAGTCACCTGTGGCGCTATTGCAGTATAACAAGTAAGTCTCATTCGATCTCAGACAGGGTTAGATAGGGCAGTGGTAAAGTAAACTAGAGCTAACAGTGAGTTCATTTCAGAGTTTCCTCAGAACCCACTTGACTGGAGTTGACCGGAGTTTGACTGCGAGATTGACTGCTGCCGTTTGAGACTGCCGTTGATGATTGAGGGTGGCGATTGTCGCCATTGGACCGATCAGAGTCGGCCTGTCACTGTTTAGCTGGGTACCAGGATCTCTTGAGGGAATCTAGTCATCTGGGTGCCCAGCTGACGTCGGCTCACAACACCACATGTCCCGAGCCGCTTAGTGAAACCCTCTTGCTAACGGGAAGCTGAAGCTCCTCTCAACTGCACAAGGTCTGATTGGCTACTCTCTTCCTGCCCATGGACGCACTGGGAGTACACTGAGGCTATCTGAGTATATTAATGGTCACACACTGAGACCGTGAGTCTAGGACTCTAGGAGATACCTAGAGGAACATTTTATCTTCCTTATTACGGTGTAGTTAACACCATTCCTCAGACTGAGATTATCTTGACGTTGGTAGTTTAATAGTCCTAAATAATTTGATAGTATTGGTTTTGAATGTTTGTGCCATTAAGTGGAACCAGAGTGATGCTGTGATTTGATTCTTTTAATGCATCTAATTGTTCTTCATAATTCTGATCTCAGGTATAACCTTGTTCCCCAGAGTAGTGGTTAAGTTAGGTTGAAGGTGCATCTGTTGGGTGCTATTATTTTGTTGAAAGCCCTTAAGGCCTATTCATTGTAGAGTATTTAATTTCTTATTTTTATTACCATTTCCTCAGTGACTGATATTGTTTTGTTGAAAGCCCTTAAGGCCTATTCATTGTAGAGTAGTTAATTTCTTATTTTTAATACCATTTCCTAAGTGATATTATTTTGTGAAAGCCCTTAAGTCTGGTTCATGGGTGCAAGCAACATTTCTTAATACTTCAAATTTATTGTTGCCTGTGTTTCTAATAATTTCTATATCATGTATAACTTTTATTTCCCAGAGTAGTGTTTTAAGTTTAGTTAAGAGTGCATATTGGTGTACCATTATTTGATTGTGTTTGTAGTGTTGGAGGAATATAAGTGTCTAAATTTTACAGTGTGTCTCATTCATCCCAGTCACAGACGCTATCCTTCCACGGGTCACGGACAATTCATTTTGTTTAGTAGATTTAAGTGTTCTTGTGCTGGTTCGGGATTTTTCTGAGAAGGGCTTCCACTCCATTACCATCTATTAATTTTTAATAAACCTCAAGTCAAGAGAAATTAAAGTCCAGTAAATTCCGACCGGTTATATATATATATATATATATATATAATATATATATATATATATATATATATATATATATATATATATATATATATATATATATATATATATATATATATATGTGTGTGTGTGTGTGTGTATATGTGTGTGTGTGATATACCTTTAAGGCTAGTAGGATAGTTATTGACTGATAATTAATTCGCCATAGTTGGGTTCCTCCATAAATAATATAAGGATAATGTTACTACCACCACCTACTACCACCACCTACTACTACCTATCCAGAATAAAGACATTTTCACCAAATACCCCACCACGCACCCTCACCTACTACCACCACCTACTACTACCACCTACTACCACCACCTACTACTACCTATCCAGAATAATGACATTTTCACCAAATACCCCACCACGCACCCTCACCTACTACCACCATTCATGATAATAACACTACCACCATCATCTACCACTACCTACAACCATCACCTACTACTACCACTTAGGACAATAAGACTACCACCATCGTCAGACAAAATACAGTATCGTGCATTAATTTTATATCCAATTATCATATAATAATTCTTTTAGCTCTCTTCTAAATTAAATTAAAAAAACGTACTATCATTCGCGTTTCACTCTGAGTTCTGTAAATATGAAATATAAAATAAAAAAATATTATGGCATATTGTAGGTTATGATAAGAGCTTCTGGGTGGCATTACATTATAGGACACATTGTCTTAATAATACTAATAATGATAATAAATGATAATAATAATAATGATAATAATGATAATAATAATACTAATAATAATGTATTTTCTTCATGCCTTACTGTCTACACCTAATCCTCCTAATGTTCCTTATTTTCCTAATCGTCCTTTTAATCTCCCGAACATTTCTCCCTTGTCTTCCCTTCTTCCCTTCTTCCCCTTTTCTCGCACCTTCTATTCACCCATTCTCCAGCAAAGGCATAAACCATAAACGTTAATAACTGTGTGTATGTGTTTGTGTGTGTGTGTGTGTTTATGTTACCCACTTTCGTGTCACGGCTCCCCACCTGTCCACCACCGCAGACATTTCGATGAAGGATCACAGCATCGGATCAGATGTATCTCAAGCCTTGGCAGACTCCAGAAAACGGCCTTCAGCTAGAGCTGGAAAACATCTAATAAAGTTACTGTACACTGTACACGTATATATCAAGCAGTGGTCCTCCCACCTGCCAGGTAGCAGTGAGACATGGGTCACATACAGGAGTCACTTCAAGGCACTTGAAAACTTTCACCAACGTAGTCTATGTTCCATCCCCGAGCTCGCTGGGAAGACAAGAAACAAATGCCAGTATTCTGCCGATACCAACTGTAGGAGCATCGAGGCTACCATTATCCATGAACAACTACGCTGGACTGGCCATATGTTACCTGTATGGACGACAGTAGATCGCCAGAGCAGATACTTTACAGCCCAACGAATAGTAAAACGTGCCGGCTGTCAACTGAAAAGGTATAAGGATAGTCTTAAGACAACCTGAAATGCCAAATCAACCCTCACCTGGGGAGTCGATTATTCCACATCGTAACGCAGGAGGAGAGTCAAGACGAGAAGGTGCTAATACTTTCGAGTTAGCCTGACTGCAAACCGAGTAAGACAAGCGCCAACGTCGGAAAGACGTTGCCCCTGCCCTCCCGCACTCGGATGTAGCCTCCACATGTGTAACTTATGAACAACCTGCCGAACTTTATCAGCCTTTTTAGTCACCTTGAAAACTCCCCAATGAAGGTGTGACATCCCTAATAACCTCATACCGCCACATTGTCAATCTTTTCTTCATTGCTGCCGCATTTTGTGCTTAGTTTTTGTGTGTGTCCTCTGACAGAATAGATGTGGTATTATTAAGTGTATTTGAAGAGCTAAAGGCAAGGAAGTGGTCTTGAGTGTACTCAGTTAAGGAGGCAACCATCTCCTGAATTTTGGTGGCTGCACATTTGGTGGTTCAAACAGGTTTGCTGGGCGACCACCTGGACAATTTCTGGAGTAAGTTTTCAACCCATATGTCCGCATTTTTCATCGATGTGCCACCCACTGTGGTGGCTGTCTTCACCATCGGCACATGGAGGGGGGAGCTACGGCCTTTCTGGTGGTAATTCTTGGTCATACGACTGGTGTAAGCCTTTGCCCTTCATTACGAACCCTCTTTAAGAAACATTACCCTTCACGTGTGACGCCTGCACGGACGTTTACAGCCCCTGACTGCCCAGAGTCGGGTTCTACCTGCCTCATTTTCACTCAACAGGTGCTGGGTCATCCACATATGATACACTTTGTGAGGAGGAAGTCCGTTGAACTTGCTGTGGTGGTAACTCACTTGTTCGCAGTGTTTCTTGTGTCCTTAGTACGATAAGCCTCAAAAGTGTATATAGCTGAAGATGGGAGAAGTTGCAGCTGCCTGGCGCATTAGGTTGTTTCTAGGTATAGACAAGATCCAACTTAGCATCCATTGTTGCTTTTGAACAGGAGCATTTTGTCAGCACAGTAGTCTCTGTATTTTATTGAGAATTTACTAGACCTTTCAGTCTTGTGACTGTTTTATATGGCAAAAATGGGAAGTATCCGGAGATAGATGTTTTTGATAATTTCACTTGCAAGATTGTTAGAGTGTTGTTAGTCCAGGTATAATCTATCACAGTGGCAGAGTGTTACTCTGCGGGTTTGGTTATTGTGTTGAAGAAGGCTTAGAATGACAGGTTGGGTGAGAAGGTCTGTTACTGAAGTGTTCGCCCCTGGATTCAATAGATCAAGGCTGAAATCTCCTATAAAGCAGTAGAAAAGTTTCCTCTGGAACTTATGATAGAGATAAGCTCCGATATTTTATCAAGAAAGTTCCTTACATTGGTGTGGGACCTTCCAGATTACTCCTGATAGGGTATTTAGTGAGTCGTTACTAAATTTAGTGATAACACTCCCCCATGAACTCCTCTGAACCTTAAATCATCTCTACAGAAGTGCTATATCAACATATAGTGCAACACCACCACTGTGTCGTGACATTGACGCAGTGTCTAGTATAATTAGGATGTTATGGCTAAAATGTATTAGTGAGTATCAATGAGTGATATGTAAGAAACTGCCTATAGTCTTTACGTGTTTTACTTAACGTATAAGAGGAAGAGAGAAACAGGATGGCAGAGGATATGTAACAGGAGATAGAGGAAGTCAGTAGGGTGAGGGAATGTGACAAATGTGTACACGGAAGTGGGGGAAATGTTAGAGGAGGGGCGGACAGAGGAAGTGAGGGAAGGGACAGATGTGTGAGAAAGTAATGCTAATGTATCAAAATAATAATAATAATAATTACAAAGAAAAAATGACGTCTACGACAACAACAATAACAATAACAACAGCAACATTAATACAACAGTGTATTAAATTAAACAACACGCCTTGACGTCACACTCAGCTCACAAAGTCGACCACACGAGGGGAAATATCTGAAGAGACTGAAAGACTTGGAACCAAAATAATCTTATGTTTTGACAATGTGAAGAAATGTTTATTAACGGAAAGACGTCGAGTCAAAGGAATGTATTCTAGATAGGATTAAAATGTTCTAGTAATCGTAGTGGTTTTGTTTTGTTTGGTTAGGTTTCTGCTTGGTTTGGTTTCCTGCTCAGTTGGTTAGGTCTGGTTTACTAATTTATGCTCTTCGGTTAGGTCAGGTTAGGGCGAGGCTTTGCTTGCTTCTGATCTTGTTCTCGTGAAAAAATGGCTTTAGCCTATATCCTTGACCCAATTCGTAAGCAGAAGTCAGAATTTGCAGAGCTCTGATGTCTTTCAGTGACAGCCATTCAACTTCATTTGTCAACGTTTGTTATAATTCTTTTAAACTCTGCGAGGACACCTTATGACAGGTGTGCTTGAACTCAGGGTAATTAAACAAAGTAATTCAATAACATCTAACTTACACTCTGATATAACTTAAGAATGACGCTCATAAAGTTAAGATAACACACGATAACACAATAATAATAATAATAGTTCCAAGTGATATATAAACTCATATATATATTTCCCGTATATATTTACTTGTGGGGAAATATCCAGATACGTTGTTTAATCTTGACAGAAAATGAGACCACAATGACCCTGAGTTTATATTTATCCACAGGCCCCTGTCATCCCTTCCACGCTTGGAGGTACGTTATTGCTTATTACAGCGCTCAAAGTGACTTTGGGGTGAATGATGTCAAATACCACTGGGGTGGCTTATATTCATATCCCACTCAGAATAGATATAGGCTGGCAATAATTCCACAGAGGAATTCATCAGGTTATGTGTATATTTATCTTTATTTTTATTTTATTTTTTACGGGCATCAGTCCACCCGGGCACATGTCACTAACCCACATCAGCCTAAAGAAAATATAATAATAGTAATATTATTATTAATAATAATAATAATAATAATAATAATAATAATAATAATAATAATAATAATAATAATAATAATAATAATAATAATAATAATAATAATGATAATAATAATAATAATAATAATAATAATAATAATAATAATAATAATAATAAATTAATAATGAAACCTAAAAAATAAATCAAGAGTGAGAAACAATATAATTTTATGCATGTTGTTTTGCCAAAGTAAGAGAAAACAATTATCCCCTGCAATTAAAAATGAGGCGGAAAGTCAGATCACTTCAACCTGGTACTTGGTCACAATATTTTAGATGCCATATAGCAGCAGGGTCTACCTATTAGACAACAACACACTATGCTTCCATTATCTTTCCACAGGCGGTAGGTAATTCGCTGTTTGCGGCTGCCTACTACCCACGCTACCTTAAATGAATGAAAGTGGATAGGAAAAATTAGGACTAAGTCTATTGATTATCTTTAAAATTTTTAACCCTTAAAGATGACGATTTAACAAAATATGGTTGCTTCTATGATAATGGTTTAATTTTAGCAAAGGGCGATGGTTAAACCCTTTGAGGAGAACGACGGGATTACAAGATGATCGTTAAATAATTATCTAAGACGTTTCTTTAACCCTTTGATAATGATAATTAAGCTCCTTACAGTTGGTAATTCATACCCCTTGTTAATATCCAGAGGACCTTAACTACAGGGTGGATCACGCAAGTTTACGTATCAGAGGCGGTAAAGACGAAAGGACCAATGACCTTGTTAAAAAAGAGAAAAGAGGGAGGCGTAAGGCCTCACCTGTAGAACCCAAACAGCTGTGACAGAGCCATCAACAAAGAAGAGGAGGATTATTAGGCTGATATAACATTAATACGCTAATGGCAATACTAACAGTATAACACACAGGCGAGAGAGTCAACAAATATAACAAATATAATAATAACACTTTTATATAATCACAATAACAAAAATATAGACACAGTGAAGAAGAAATATCATACCTAATATAAAGCATGATGCATATACTGTATTTCCTGGGGCCTCACAAGGATACAAAAACTCACCTCTGTCCAATGCACAGCACAGTGACAGGTTGCTGGCTGGCTGGTTGAGACTCCCATGACAGCTCCCCCACACCGAGAAAAATAAAGAGAGTTTTTGACACGAAAGTTTTCATCCGGTTTAAGTCTTGGGTGTAGAAATTAAAACAGTTCTGGGGTTAAGGTACGAATGGGCCCTTGTTTCTTACTTCAGACTGTACATCAGTTATGAACCCTAAAAGTCATTGGAACCTTGAAATTCTAAAGCACAGACATATTTGTTTTATATCGAATATAAATAAAGGCGAAATGTAGACAAACTTTTTACTAATATCAAGAACATGGTTTATGCATTTTTGGTTAGTGGCTTGAAGAAGGAAGTTATAATCAAAGTGAGTGTTGACCAGTTATAGACCAGGTTAATGTGGATCAGTTATAAACCAATTACATGCATGACCCACAAGTAATATTGGCCGCAACTGTACAGTACAACCAGATACAGAAACACCGAAAGAAAATTCATAGTTTTATTATCAGATTCAAACGGAAAACAAATTAAATAATATTTATATATATGTGTGTGTGTGTGTGTGTGTGTGTGTGTGTGAACCTCTTATCAGAACCATCAAAAGCATCAATTACAAACATAAGCGAAGAAGTTAAAAAAAAAGGGCTAACTTTCCCCAGGAACCATCTGGCAGAGACACAAACACTCTTTAAGAAACCCAACAGAAAACAATCAGCTAATTTATCGGTCAAAGCAAAACTTCTGCTACTGATATGAACTTCCCTCCCTAAATATATGAACTTTTCGAAAGGAATAATTTTAATTTTGGAGAACTTGGCGTTTCGTTAGACAGTGAGGCGAGGAGAGCCAGTGAGCTAAACATTGGTGAATGGTGTAAATATTGACTTTATTGTAAGTATTGTTTAAAACTTGGCGAGTTGAGTGTATTGAGAGAGAGAGAGAGAGAGAGAGAGAGAGAGAGAGAGAGAGACACATACATACAAACATAAATACATACTTACATACATACATAGCGACACAGACAGACAGTCAGACAGACAAACAGACAGAAGGACAAACACAGAAACTGACTGACTGACTGACTGACAAACAGAAAGACAGACGTAAAATCAAACCTATTATCATATACAAAACGGCAGACAAATAGAAAGCGAATTCTTAATACGTAAAGAATGAGAGAGAGAGAGAGAGAGAGAGAGTCTTGTCACCCCGTAGATTTAGCAATATTTGGGGTTGAAGCCTGGCAGTGTTAACCCCCATAAAGGTAAAATAAACGTACAATAACATTAGCTAGGTAAACCACAAGAGTAAATACCCAAATGTTTAAGGTCCTTGGCGGCTGTTTTATAAGAACTGTCTACTTTTGTATACGAGTTATTATTATTCCCCTGGTAAGCTTGTGGGGCCATTAACGTTACACAGAATATGTCTAAGACGCTAGCAGCCAGAATACATAATAAAGAGTTAATGTGTTGATGGTGTAATTGAGGATTATGTGGTGTGGTGGTAAGTGGTGAGGAGGGTGGTGAAGGTGGTGGTGGTGCTGAGGGTGGTGAGTGGTGGTATTGGTGAGTGGTGGTATTGGTGAGTGGTAGTGAGGGTGGTGAGTGGTGGTGTTGGTGAGTGGTGCTGAGGGTGGTGAAGAGGGTGGTGAGTGGTGGTGTGTGATGGTGAGTGGTGGTATTGGTGAGTGGTAGTGAGGGTGGTGAGTTTTTGTTTTTTTTGCCACTTACAGCGGCTAGTTTATTGTTCACCCCATACTCATCCCGTGACCGGTAGCGCATAAGAGAACATGAGAATGGAGGAAACTGCAGCGGGTTCATATATCCATCCAACCTATATTTGAAGCTATCCAGCGTATTCGAATTAATAATGATGTTTGGTAACTTGCTCCACTCATCCACTACTCTGTTTCCAAACCAATGTTCACCTATTTCGCGCCTAAATCTAAATTTGTCTAATTTAACCATTGCTTCGAGTTTGCTCCTGGTTGGATAGTTTGAGTGCCTTTGTTATATCTCCTTTGCTTAGCCCTGACTTCCATTTCTACACCTCGATCATATCGCCCCTCACTCTACGTCTCTCAAGGGAGTGCAAATTAAGATGTTTTAACCTGTCTCTGTACTCAAGGTTGTTAATGCCCGGGATTAGTCTTGTCATTCTCCTCTGAATTTTTTCTAGGGATTCTATATCCATTCTGTAGATGCTTTTTACAAAGGCTCTGCAGTGAAAGTCATATGAAAGGCGCCGAACTTAAGGAGGATCCAGCAGGGGACCCCCCCTCCCCCGTTTTCATCAGAAAACTCCAATACTTTTCCTGATTGCAGTATTGTACTCAGACATTTTTGTATAGTAAAAATTAATTACTGTTGACCTCAGAATATCCCCTAATATCAAGTGCACATGGCTTCAAATGACCTCAAAATGCCCATGATATTGGTCAGATTAAAAAAAATTGGAAGGGGGGGGTGGGGACTTACAGCTAACCCCCAACCCCCCCAGATGGATGGGCTCGCTTTGCTGGCCAGGTTCCCCCACCCAAAACTTTTGATATTCCTGGAACTCAAACATGGAACAGGACGAAATGACCGTCTTTGTGTCCCTAGTAGACGTCATCCTCTCGTGCCAACTCATCATAAAACAGTGTTGCTAAACTATCAGTTATAAAATTAAGGAAATAAAATAAAATACCTTCATAATTATTCTATATAATTTTTATTTTACATTTGACCCCCCAAAAGGCCTAAACTTTACCTAAATGACCCTACTGACATTAGTTCCACTATCTTACCTATATACAAACATACTACAATCAATATCACATGAGAGACAACTGGTGCATTAATAAATACACAAAGTGATAATGTAATAAAGCAAATTTAATACGTAAACGAGAGCTCAGTTGGTGTGGGTGAGTATTGAGCGAAGCTGCCCGAGCCACCCACACACACCTTACGAACCAACGTATTTTATACTCAGAACAGAAACTTATGGCGGACACTCGTAACAAGGTGGT
>NW_024715059.1:0-5000 GCF_018991925.1 Homarus americanus
ATCCATTGTACTTCGTTCGGTTACGTATTGCTAGAAGAAGAAGAAAGAAGAAGAAGAAGAAAGAAGAAGAAAGAAGAGAAAGAAGAAGAAGAAGAAAGAAGAAAGAAGAAGAAGAAGAAAGAAGAAAGAAGAAGAAGAAGAAGAAGAAGAAAGAAGAAGAAAGAAGAAGAAAGAAGAAGAAGAAGAAGAAGAAGAAGAAAGAAGAAGAAGAAGAAAGAAAGAAAGAAGAAGAAGAAGAAGAAGAAAGAAGAAGAAAGAAGAAAGAAGAAGAAGAAGAAGAAGAAGAAGAAGAAAGAAGAAGAAGAAGAAGAAGAAGAAGAAGAAGAAGAAGAAGAAGAAAGAAGAAAGAAGAAAGAAAGAAGAAAGAAAGAAGAAAAGAAGAAGAAGAAAGAAGAAGAAGAAGAAGAAGAAGAAGAAGAAGAAGAAGAAGAAGAAGAAAAGAAGAAGAAAGAAAGAAAGAAAGAAAGAAAGAAAGAAAGAAAGAAAGAAAGAAAGAAAGAAGAAAGAAAGAAAGAAAAGAAAGAAAGAAGAAAGAAGAAAGAAGAAAGAAAGAAGAAGAAGAAGAAGAAGAAGAAAGAAGAAGAAAGAAAGAAGAAAGAAGTGTTGCCACCAAGACAACACGTACACGTCACCAAGGGCTTCCGTGACACACCACACACCAGGGGAAACCCATCATACACCCCCTCACCCACCTGCTCCTCCCCCAGCCAGGTCCACTCACCTACCACCCACATTGATCACCTCCCTCCAGCACCCCTCCCTCCCCCTCCTCCCTCCCCCCCCTCCCTCCTCCCTCCTCCCTCCACCTCCCCTCACTCCTCCCCCACTCACCTCAACACCCTCCCTCACTCCCTCCCTCCCTCCACCCCTCCCTCCTCCTCCTCCTCCAGCACCCCTCCCCTCCTCCTCACTCCCTCCAACACCCCTCCCCTCCCTCCTCCCTCCATCACCCTCCCCTCCTCCTCCTCCCTCCAACACCCCTCCCTCCTCCTCCCCCCCCCACCCCCCCCCACTCCCTCCAACACCCCTCCCTCACTCCTCCTCCTCCGCACCCCTCCCTCCTCCCTCTCCCTCCAGCACCCCTCCCCTCCCCCCCTCCCTCCCTCCAGCACCCCTCCTCACTCCCTCCCTCCCTCCAGCACCCCCCCTCCCTACTCCTCCCTCCAGCAACACCCCCTCACTCCCCCCCTCCAACACCCTCCCCTCATCTCAACCAACACCCTCACTCCCCTCCAGCACCCCTCCCTCACCTCCTCACTCCCCTCCCTCCAACACCCCTCCCCTCCTCCCTCCACTCCCCTCCACCTCCCCTCCCTCCCCTCCCTCCCCTCCCTCCCTCCCCCCTCCTCCCTCCCCCAACACCTCCCCCCTCCCTCCCTCCCACCCCTCCCTCACTCCCCTCCCTCACCTCCCCCCTCTCCTCCCTCCCTCCCTCCAAACCCCTCTCCTCCTACTCCCTCCACACCCCTCCCTCCTCCTCCTCCCTCAGCACCCCTCCTACTCCTCCTCCCTCAGCACCACCTCCCTCACTCCTCCTCCCTCCAGCACCCCTCACTCCTCCACTCCTCCCATCCACACCCCCCTCCTCACCCCCCCCCCCCCCACCCCCCTCAATCCTGCCCTCCCTCACTCCTCCCTCCAACCTCCTCACCCCTAATTCATCCCCTCCCCCCTCCCTCCCCCTATCCTCAATACATTAACGTTGCTAAAATACTTTACATATTTATGTATGACCCATGTTACTCTCTCTCTCTCTCAATCTATCTAATTTACCACCACCAACAGTTTAGCGTAATCTATGTTATAATTGACATTACTATTTTCATTACACACACACACACACACACACACACACACACACACACACACACACACACACACACACCAAAACGCTATAATAGGCAGAGGGTGAATAGCCTTCCCTCAGGCTGCTACTAAGCTAGTGGGTGCAGGAGAGAGAGGTGAAGTGAGAGAAGAGAGGTGGTGGGAGGAAAGGGAGGAGGAAGGGGTAGAGATTGAGGAGTTGGAATTAATAGTTAATCCTCACATAAAAATAGACAGGGTGTCTAATCTTCATGGTCCTAATATAACACATGCGCTAAAGACTTCAGTTGTTGAAGGTCAGTAATGCATTATACACCTGGTCTGGGTTATGCAGGACGCACCAGCCTGGAGATCACGACATGGGAGGCCCACTACATGGGAGATTGAAATGGGAGACTATGACATAGAGAGAACAGGGTATGAGACGCCAGTACATGGGAGACAAAGATATGAGAGGCCAATGTATGGGAGACCAGGGTATAGAGGATCATGGAAATGGAAATAAGGACATGGGAGACCAGGGTATGGGAGGTCAGTACGTGGGAGATCACGATCGGTATAGGAGACCAAGAAATGGAAGTTTGGGACATGGGTCAGTAGGACATAGGGGATACTTATATCTAGGGAAGAACCTTCCATCAGCAGCGATAGTTAAGACAGTGTGTTCACCGTCAGTAGTGGTTCACCGTCAGTGGCTCACCGTCAGTAGTGGCTCACCGTCAGTAGTGGTTCACCGTCAGTAGTGGCTCACCGTCAGTAGTGGTTCACCGTCAGTAGTGGCTCACCGTCAGTAGTGGTTCACCGTCAGTAGTGGCTCACCGTCAGTAGTGGTTCACCGTCAGTAGTGGTTCACCGTCAGTAGTGGCTCACCGTCAGTAGTGGCTCATCGTCAGTAGTGGCTCACCGTCAGTAGTGACTCACCGTCAAGTAGTGGTTCACAGTCAGTGGTGGCTCACCGTCAGTAGTGGCTCACCGTCAGTAGTGGTTCACCGTCAGTAGTGGCTCACCGTCAGTAGTGGTTCACCGTCAGTAGTGACTCACCGTCAGTAGTGGTTCACATCGGTAGTGGCTCACCGTCAGTGGTCACCGTCAGTAGTGGTTCACCGTCAGTAGTGGCTCACCGTCAGTGAGTGGCTCACCGTCAGTAGTGGTTCACCGTCAGTAGTGACTCACCGTCAGTAGTGGTTCAGATCAGTAGTGGCTCACCGTCAGTAGTGGCTCACCGTCAGTAGTGACTCACCGTCAGTAGTGGTTCACAGTCAGTAGTGGTTCACCGTCAGTAGTGACTCACCGTCAGTAGTGGTTCACCGTCAGTAGTGGTTCCACCGTCAGTAGTGGTTCACCGTCAGTAGTGGTTCACCGTCAGTAGTGGTTCACCGTCAGTAGTGGTTCACCGTCAGTAGTGGTTCACCGTCAGTAGTGGTTCACCGTCAGTAGTGGCTCACCGTCAGTAGTGGTTCACCGTCGTAGTAGTTCACCGTCAGTAGTGGTTCTCCGTCAGTAGTGGTTCACCGTCAGTAGTGGCTCACCGTCAGTGATGGTTCACCGTCAGTAGTGGCTCACCGTCGTAGTGGTTCACCGTCAGTAGTGGTTCACCGTCAGTAGTGGCTCACCGTCAGTAGTGGTTCACCGTCAGTAGTGGCTCACCGTCAGTAGTGGTTCGTCAGTAGTGACTCACCGTCAGTAGTGGCTCACCGTCAGTAGTGGTTCACCGTCAGTAGTGGTTCGTCAGTACGCTCCGTCAGTAGTGGTTCACCGTCAGTAGTGGTTCACCGTCGGTAGTGGTTCACCGTCAGTAGTGACTCACCGTCAGTAGTGGCTCACCGTCAGTAGTGGTTCACCGTCAGTAGTGGCTCACCGTCGGTAGTAGCTCACCGTCAGTAGTGGCTCACCGTCAGTATGACTCACCGTCAGTAGTGACTCACCGTCAGTAATGACTCACCGTCAGTAAGTGACTCACCGTCAATGGTGACTCACCGTCAGTAGTGGTTCACCGTCAGTAGTGACTCACCGTCAGTAGTGACTCATCCGTCAGTAGTGGTTCACAGTCGTAGTGGCTCACCGTCAGTAGTGGCTCACCGTCAGTAGTGGTTCTACCGTCAGTGGTTCACCGTCAGTAGTGGTTCACCGTCAGTAGTGGCTCACCGTCAGTAGTGGCTCGTCAGTAGTGGCTCCCTCAGTAGTGGTTCACGGTCAGTAGTGGCTCACCGTCAGTAGTGGCTCACCGTCAGTAGTGGCTCACCGTCAGTAGTGGCTCACCGTCGGTAGTGGCTCACCGTCAGTAGTGGTTCACCGTCAGTAGTGGCTCACCGTCAGTAGTGGTTCACCGTCAGTAGTGGTTCACCGTCAGTAGTAGCTCACCGTCAGTAGTGGCTCACCCTCAGTAGTGGTTCACAGTCAGTGAGTAGCTCACCGTCAGTAGTGACTCACCGTCAGTGAGTGGTTCACCGTCAGTAGTGGTTCACCGTCAGTAGTGGCTCACCGTCGGTGGTGGCCACCGTCAGTAGTGGCTCACCGTCAGTAGTGGTTCTGAGTCAGTAGTGGCTCACCGTCAGTAGTGGCTCACCGACAGTAGTGGCTCACCATCAGTGGTACTACCGTCAGTAGTGGCTCACCGGCTCACCGTCAGCAGTGGTTCACCGTCAGTAGTAGTTCACCGTCAGTAGTGGCTCACTCTCAGTAGTGGCTCACCGTCAGTAGTGGTTTCAGATCAGTAGTGGCTCACCGTCAGTAGTGGCTCACCGACAGTAGTGGCTCACCATCAGTAGTGGCTCACCGTCAGTAGTGGCTCACCGGCTCACCGTCAGTAGTGGTTCGTCAGTAATAGTCCGTCAGTAGTGGCTCACCGTCAGTAGTGGCTCACCGTCAGTAGTGGCTCACCGTCAGTGGTGTGTGGGGGGGTTGATATTGTATGTGTTGGGAGGAAGTGTCTGTGGAAGGAAGGGGGCGCTTGTGGTAGAAGCGGTACCGCTCTTGCCTCGCAAGCAAGATGTCACGGGTTCGATTCCCGGGCAAGCGGAAGTTGTTTGGACACTCTTCCTAGCCCCCTTGGTCCCTGTTCACCTAGCAGTAAAGTAGGTACCTGTTGTAAATCGAAAGGTTGCGAATTCGTATTCAGGGAAAGTTGTTGGAGCTTCTAAACTTGAACTAACACAATCCGGAGGAGTGGTGACCCG
>NW_024715059.1:10000-13528 GCF_018991925.1 Homarus americanus
ATGGTGGCTCTGGGGTAGAATAGGTGGCTCTGGGGTGGAATATGTGGCTCTGGGGTGTGTGGGTGGCTCTGAGGAGGGTGTATGGGTAGCTCTGGGGAGTAAGGTGTAATGGATGGCTCTGGGGTGTAATGGGTGACTCTGGGGTGGAATGGGTGACTCTGGGGTGGAATAGGTGGCTCTGGGGTGGAATGGGTGGCTCTGGGGGTGAGGGTAATGGGTGGCTCTGGGGTGGAATAGGTGGCTCTGGTGTGTGGGTGGCTCTGGGGTGTAATGGGTGGCTCTGGGGTGGAATAGGTGGCTCTGGGTGTAATGGGTGGCTCTGGGGTGTAATGGGTGGCCTGGGGTGTATGGGTGGCTCTGGGGTGTAATGGGTGGCTCTGGGGTGGAATAGGTGGCTCTGGGGTGTGAATGGGTAGCTCTGGGGGTAGGTGTAATGGGTAGCTCTGGGGTAGGTGTAATGGGTGGCTCTGGGGTGTAATGGGTGACTCTGGGGAGTGGAATAAATTGCTCTGGGGTGGAATGGGTGGCTCTGGGGTAGGTGTAATGGGTGGCTCTGGGGTGGAATAAAGTGGCTCTGGGGTGTAATGGGTGGCTCTGGGGTGGAATAGGTGGCTCTGGGGTGTAATGGGTGGCTCTGGGGTAGGAGTAATGGGTGGCTCTGGGGTGGGAGTAATGGGTGGCTCTGGGGTGGAATAGGTGGCTCTGGGTGTAATGGGTGGCTCAGGGGTGGGTGTAATGGGTGGCTCTGGGGGTAGGTGTAATGGGTGGCTCTGGGGTGTAATGGGTGACTCTGGGGTGTAATACGGTGTGGCTCTGGGGTGTAATGGGCTCTGGGGTGTAATGTGGCTCTGAGGGTGGAATAGGCTCTGGGGTGTAATGGGTGTGGCTCTGGGGTGTAATGGGTGACTCTGGGGTGGGATAGGTGGCTCTGGGGTGTAATGGGTGGCTCTGGGGTGTAATGGGTGGCTCTGGGGGTATGGGTGGCTCTGGGGTGTAATGGGTGGCTCTGGGGTGTGTGGGTGGCTCTGGGGTAGGTGTAATGGGTGGCTCTGGTGTGTAATGGGTCGCTCTGA
Source organism: Homarus americanus (assembly GCF_018991925.1). Lineage (NCBI taxonomy): Eukaryota > Metazoa > Arthropoda > Malacostraca > Decapoda > Nephropidae > Homarus > Homarus americanus. Next base: position 11,074 of record NW_024715059.1, read on the forward strand.
GGCGTAATGGGTGGCTCTGGGGTGTAATGGGTGGCTCTAGGGTGTAATGGGTGGCTCGGGGTAGAGGTGTAATGGTGGCTCTGGGGTGAGGTGTGTGGGTGGCTCTGGGGTGAGGTGTAATGGGTGGCTCTGGGGGTGAGGTGTGGGTGGCTCTGGGGGTGAGGTGTTTGGGTGGCTCTGGGGGTGTGTGGTGTAATAGGTGGCTTTGGGGGCAGGTGTGGCAGTGAGAAGAATGGGTGGGCGGCTTCAGGTGGAGAACATAAGGGTCACTGTATCTGTCCAAGGTCTTAATGAAGCACGGCTCTGGGGGGAGAAAGGGGAGGGGGAGAAGGGGAGGGAGGGAGGGAAAGGGGGGGAGGTAGGATGGAGGGAAGAAGAGGGAGGGTGAGGGTGGAGAGAGAGGGGAAGAGGGTAAGGAGGAGGGTATGATGGGGGAGGGGGAGGAGAAGACAGGTAATTCAGTGGGATGGGAAGGAGGTGGAATAGGTGGGTGGTGGTTACAGTTATGGGAAAAAGAGAGAGAAGAGGAATAGTTGTAATGGGTTGATGGACAAGTGAGGAGGAGGAGGAGAAATGGGTGAGGATGAGGAAATACATGTGGATTGAGGAGGAATGGGGTTGGGAGGAATGGGGGAGGGAGGAATGGGGTTGGGGAGGAATGGGGTGGGGAGGAATGGGGATGGGGAGGAATGGGGGTGGGGAGGAATGGGGTGGGGAGGAATGGGAGGATGGGGAGAGGAATAGAATGGGGAGAGAATGGGAGGATGGAGGAATGGGGGGATGGAGGGATGGGGAGGAATGGAGGTGGGGAGGAATGGGAGGATGGAGAGAATGGGGATGGAGAGGAATGGGGGATGGGAGAATGGGGGTGGAGGAGGAATGGGGTGGGGAGGAATGGGGGGTGGGGAGGAATGGGAGGATGGAGAAGGAATGGGGGATGGAGAGGAATGGGGATGGAGAAGGAATGGGATGGAGAGAATGGGGGATGGGGAGAAATGGGGTGGGAGGAATGGGAGGATGGATAGGAATGGGAGGATGGGAGAGGAATGGGGATGGAGAGAATGGGGGATGGAGAGGAATGGGGAAGAGAGAGGAATGGGGGTGGGGAGGAATGGGGGTGGGGAGGAACTGGGGGATGGAAGAATGGGGGTGAGGAGACCAGGAAGAGGAGAGGAATGGGGTGGGGAGGAATGGGGTGGGGAGGAATGGGGATGGAGAGAGGAATGAGAATTGGGGAGGAATGGGGGGGTGGGGAGGAATGGGGAGGGGAGGAGGAATTGGGGGATGGAAGGAATGGGATGGAAAATGGGAAGGAGAGGAATGGAAATTGAGGGAGAATGGGGGTGGGGAGGAATGGGGGATGGAGAGGAATGGGGTGGGGAGGAATGGAAATTGGGGAGGAATGGGGGATGGAGAGGAATGGGGGATGGAGAAAGGGGGGTGGGAGTGGAATAGAATTGGGGAGGAATAAAGGGGGTGGAGAGGAATGGGATGGAGAGAAGGGGCTGGAAAGGAATGGGGGTGGGGAGGAATGAGAATTGAGAGAATGGGATAGAGGAATGGGAGGATGAAGGGAAGAAGTGGAGAGAGAATGGGGGTGGGAGGAATGGGATGAGGGAGGAATGGGGAGGCAGGATGCTGGCCACGCCGTCATTGCCCGCTCACTGACCCTGACCATCCCTACACTATTCACCTATGTTTGTATAGCAACACACCTGTACATGCGCGTGCGGCTGCAGCATGCGTGTGACTGCCTGGCCATGTGCTGCCTGGCCATGTGCATGATTGATATACCCCGGCCATATATGTTAACGTGCCTTCTGGCCCTTGCTCCATTTCCTTGTGAGGCTGTTTACCTGGCCACCTGCTAACGCTAACGCTTGTGGGGGCTGTTTACCTGGCCTGCTAACTGGCCTTGTGGATACTGTTTACAGCTTGCTAACTGGCCTTGTGGATGCCATTGCCTGACCACGTGTTACCCTGGCCTTGTGGATGCTGTATACCTGTGTGCCATGTTACCTATTTACTCCTAATCAACCTCACCCAGAGCACAGAGATGACAACAAAACTACCAAATCATACCACACACACCAACATTTTTAAGACTCCCAATAAATTTTTTTTTCTTGTTGTCCAATACCAGATTTAAGATTTCAAGTACAGAGTACAGTAAGGTACGATGCTTCCTACTGTAACTTGATATAGTATTCAAGTCAGTACAGTAAGACATGAAGCTTAATCAATGTAACTTACTCATGCCCTTCTATAAATCCTCGTAGAAGAATCCGCCTCATAAGACAGCAACGACAACACCTGGAAGCACAGGGGTCCTGGGAAAACTCTGTCATCTTAACACACACACACACACACACACACACACACACACACACACACACACACACACACACACACACACACAGAAATAAAATGAGAAAGTCAGTAGCAATACGTAACT
>NW_024715060.1:0-31400 GCF_018991925.1 Homarus americanus
TAGCAATAAGAATGAATGGCGCAACGCCTGGCGGATAACGGCGGCAGGGGCAGTCAAGAATGAATGATGCAACCACACACGAAGATTAACGACCAGGGGCGACCAAAATGAGTGGCGCAACGCACGGGCGACACCCAGCAGAAGGCGACAAGAAAGAGGATGCAATGCTCATGACTTACTAACGCAAGGCAATATAAAAATAGTGCGATAATCGCCTTGACCCTATAACGCGGCAGGAAGGTGATAAGAATGAGTGGCGGTAATCGCCTTGCAAACCGATCTAACGCGCAGAGGCGACAAAATGAGTGGCGGCAATCGCCCCTTACAGACGACATTAACGGCAGAGGGCAATAAGAATGAGTGGTGGCAACGCCTTACGAGCGATTAAACCAGGCGGCAAGGGGCGATAAAATGAGTGGCGGCAATCGCCCACGGGCTTTTAAAGGCAGGGGGAGATAAGAATGAGTGGCGGCTCTTTCGCGCACGGGCGATTAACGGCAGCGGGGGCGATAAGAATGAGTGGCGGCACCGCGTTACGGGCGATTAACAGCGCAGGAGGGCAATAAGAATGAGTGGCAGCAATCGCTTTACGGGCGATTAACGGTGGCAGGGGGCGAAAAAGAATGAGTGGGCGCAATCGCCTAACACGGGCGATTAACGGCGGCAGGGGGCGATAAGAATACGCGCAACCGCTGCAGGCGATTAACGGGCGCAGGGGCCAATAAGAATGAGTGGCGAAATCGCTTACCAATGATTAACGGCGGTTGGGGGCGATAAGAATGAGTGGCGGCAATCGCCTTATGGGCAACTAACGGCGGAGGGGGGGGCAATAAGAATGAGAGGGCGCAACGCTTAACGGTCCATTAACGGAGGCAGGGGGCAAAGAATGAGTGGTGGCAATCGCCTTACGGGCTATTAACGGCAGCAGGGGGGCAATAAGAATGAGTGGCGCACAGCTTACGGGCGATTAACGCGGCAGGCGGTGAATGAGTGGCGGCAATCGCCTTACGCCATTAACGGCGCAGGGGGGCAATAAGAATGAGTAGCGGCAATCGCGCCACGGGTAGATTAACGCGCACGGGCCATAAGAATGAGTGGCGCAATCGCCACGCAACGAATTAACGGCGGTTAGGGCGATAAGAATGAGTGCGCATCGCCTTTACGGGCCTAACGGCGGCAGGGGGAGCAATAAGAATGAGTGGCGGCACCGCCACGGGCGACATGAAGCGCAGGGGAGGGCAATAAGAATGAGTGGCGGCAATCACTTACGGGCGATTAACGCAGGAGGGGGGTTATAAGAATGAGAGGCACGCCACGGCGATTAACGCAGGGAGGCGATAAAATGAGGGCGGCAATCGCCTTACGGCGATTAACGCATGGGGGCGATCAGAATGAGTGGTGGCTGTCTTACGGCAATTAACGGCAGGGGGCGATAATAATGAGTGGTGGCATCAGCGTTATGGGCGATTAACGCGGCAGGGGGGCAATAAGAATGAGTGGCGGCAATCGCCTTACGGGCGATTAACAGCGTAGGGGGCGATAAGAATGAGTGGCGTAATCACCTTTACGGCAATTAATGGCGGTAGGGGGCAATAAGAATGAGTGCCGGCAATCGCCTTACGGTCGCATTAACGGAGTGCAGGGGGCGATAAGAATGAGTGGCGGCAATCGCTCACGGACGATTAACGGCTCAGAGGGCAATAAGAATGAGTGGCACCGCTTTACGGGCGATTAACGCGGCATAGGGCGATAAAATGAGTGGCGGCACCGCCCACGGGCTTTAAAGGCGCAGAGGGCGATAAGAATGAGTGGCGGCTTTCGCGTTACGGGCGATTAACGGCGGCAGGGGTGATAAGAATGAGCAGGCAATCGCGTTACGGGCGATAACCACGGCAGGGGGCGATAAGAATGGCGGCAATCGCCCACGGCAATAACGGCGGCAGGGGGCAATAAGAATGAATGGCGCAATCGCCTGACGGTCGATTAACGGCGCAGGGGGCAACAAGAATGAGTGGCGGCAATCGCCTTACGGGCGATTAACGGTGGCAGGGGGCGATAAGAATGAGTGGCGCAACCGCGTACGACGATTAACGGCGCAGAAAGCAGTGAGAATGAGTGGAGGCAATCGCCATATGGGTGGATTAACGACGGCAGGTGACAGAATGAGTGGCGGCAATCGCCCACGGGCGATAACGAGCGGCAGGGGCGATCAGAATGAGGCAGGCTTTCGTCTTACGGAAATTAACGGCGCAGGGGGCGATAAGAATGAGTGGGCGGCATTCCCGCTATGGGCGATTAACGGCGGCGGGGGGCAATAAGAATGAGTGGCGGCACTGCCTTACGGCGATTAGCAGCGTAGGGGCGAAGAATGAGTGGCGCAATCACCTTACGGGCAATTAACGGCGAAGGGGCTAAGACTGAGTGGCGGCAACGCCTTACGGTCGATTAACGGAGGCAGGGGGCGATATGATGAGGCGGCAATCGCCTTACGGACGATTAACGGCGTCAGAGGGGCAATAAGAATGAGTGGTGGCAATCGCCCACGGGCGATTAACGGCGGCATAGGGGCATAAAAATGAGTGGCGGCAATCGCCTTACGGGCATTAAAGGCAGCAGGAGGGCGATAAGAATGAGTGGCGGCCAGCAGCTACGGCGATTAACCACGCAGGGGGCGATAAGAATGAGTGGCGGCAATCGCCTTACGGCAATTAACGGCGGCAGGGGGGCAATAAGAATGAATGGCGGCAATCGCCTTACGGTCGATTAACGGCGGCAGGGGGCAGTAAGAATGAGTGGTGGCTTTCGCCCACGGGCAATTAACGGCGGTAGGGGGCGATAATATGAGTGGCGCATTCGTTGACGGGCGATTAACGCGGCAGGGGGGCAATAAGAATGAGTGGCGGCAATTGCCTTACGGACGATTAACAGCGGCGGGGCGATAAGAATGAGTGGCGGATCACCTTACGGGCAATTAATGGCGGTAGGGGGGCAATAAGAATGAGTGGCGGCAATCGCCCACGGTCGATTAACCGGAGGCAAAGCATGGGCGATGAGTGAGGCAATCGCTCTACGGACGATTAACGGCGTCAGAGGGGCAATCCAAGAATGAAAGGTGGAAATCGCCACGGGCGATTAATGCGCGCATAGGGCGATAAAAATGAGTGGCGGCAATCGCCTTACGGGCTTTAAAGGCGCAGGAGGGCGATAAGAATGAGTGGCGGCAATCGTGTTACGGGCGACAACCGCTGCCGGGGGCGATAAGAATGAGTGGCGGCAACGCCTTTACGGCAATTAACGCGGCAGGGGGCAATAAGAATAATGGCGGCAATCGCCTTACGGTCGATTAACAGCGGCAGGGGGCAGTAAGAATGAGTGGCGGCAATCGCCTTACGGGTGATTAACGACGCAGGGGCGATAAGAATGAGTGGCGGCAACGCTACACACGACTAACGACGGCAGGGGCGATAAGAATGAGTGGCAATCGACTTACGGGCCGATAAGAATGAGTGGCAAACCGCTACATGGCGACACAATAACGCGTGCAGTAAGAATGAGTGTCGGCAATCGCGTAACGTAATGTAGCTTTTCAATAATGTCGATGGGAATGAGTGGTGCAATCATTACAGGCGATTAACAGCAGGAAGGTGATAGGAGTGAGTTGCGGCAATCGCCTTGCGGGCGATTAACGGCGGCAGGGGGCGATAAGAATGAGTGGCGGCAATCGCCTTATGGACCATTAACGGCGCAGAGGGCAATAAGAATGAGTTGTGGCAATCGCCTTCACAGGCGATTAACGGCGGCATAGGGGCGATCAGAATGAGTGGTGGCTTTCGTCTTACGGGCAGTTAACAGCGGTGGGGGCGATAATAATGAGTGGCAACGCCTTGCAGACATTAACAGCGGCAGGGGCGATAAAAATGAGTGCCGGTAATCGCCTTATGGGCTATTAACGGCGGCAGTAAAGTGATAGAATGAGTGGCGGCAATCATCTGCGGGCGATTAACGGCGCAGTGAGCGATAAGAATGGTGACGGCAATCGCCTTACGGACGATCTTGGCGGCAAAGGGGCAATAAGAATGAGTGGTGGCAATCGCCTTACAGACGGTCTTGAAACAGGGCGATAAAAATGAGTGGCGGCAATCGCCTTATACGGGCCAAAAGCGGCAGGAGATAGAATAGTGGCGCAATCGCCTTACGGGCAATTAACGGCGGCAGGGGGAGCAATAGAATGAATGGCGGCAATCATACAGACGATTAACGGTGGCAGGGAAGACATAAGAATGGTGGCGGCAATCGCCTTACGGGCTTTAAAGGCGGCAGGGGAGATAAGAATGGTGGCGGCTTCGCGTTCTGGAGATTAACGGCGGCAGAGGGGGCGATAAGAATGAGTGGCGGCAATCGCGTTACGGGCGATTAACAGCGGCAGGAGGTCAATAAGAATGAGTAGCGGCAATCGCCTTACGGACGATTAACGGTGGCAGGGGCAAAAGAATGACTGGCGGCAATCGCCTTATACAGAGGTCTTATTGACGGTGGGGGGCGATAAGAATGATTGGCGGCAACGCGTTCTGGCGGTCTAACGGCGGCAGAGACAATAAGAATGAGTGTCAGCAATCGCGTTACAGGTGATTAACCGCGGCAGCGATAAGAATGAGTGGTCAATCGCCTTACAGACAGTGCGGCAGACAGGGGGCAATAGAATGAATGCGGCAATCGCCTTATAGTCGGTCGCGGCGGCATGGGGGCAATAAGAATGAGTGGCGGCAATCGCTGACAGGTGGTCGCAGGGGCGGAAATAGAATGATGGCGGCAATCCTTTACAGACGTTAACGGCGGCAGAGGCGATAGAATGAGTGGCGGCAATCGACTTAGGGGCGATAAGAATGAGTGGCGGCAATCGCCTTATGGACCATTAACGCCGCAGAGGGGCAATAAGAATGAGTTGTGGCAATCTTACAGGCGATTAACGGCGGCATAGGGCGATCAGAATGAGTGGGGGCTTTAGTCTTACAGACAGTTAACGGCGGTAGGGGCGATAATAATGAGTGGCGGCAATTCGCCTGCGTATAACAGACAGGGGCGAAATAAAATGAGTGCCAGTAATCATATATGGGCTATTAACAGCGGCAGAAATGATAGAATGAGTGGCAGCAATCATATACAGACGATTAACAAAGGGCAATAAGAATGGTGTGGCAATCGCCTTACAGACGATCTGGTGACAAGGCGATAAAATGAGTGGCAGCAATCATATACAGACTTTAAAGGCAGCAGGAGATAAGAAGGTGGCGGCAATCTAGACGTGGACAGAACCAAAGAATGGTGGCAATCGCCTTCACAACTTTAAAGCGGCAGGGAGATAAGAATGGTGGCGGCTTTCGCGTTACGAGCGATTAACGGCGGCAGGGGGCGATGAGAATGAGTGGCGGCAATCGCGTTACGGGCGGTCTTTAGCGGCAGGAGGTCAATAGAATGGTGGCGGCAAATCGCCTTACAGGCGATTAACGGTGGCAGAAACAAGAATAATCGACAATCGCCTTCGGGATTACGGCGGTGGGGGGCGATAGAATGGTGGCGGCAACAGCGTTCTGGACGGTCGCGGCGGCAGGGGGGCAATAGAATGAGTGTCAATCGCGTTACAGGTGATTCTTCCCCGGCAAGAAGCGAAATAAAAATAGTGCGTCAAACACCATCAGAACAAAAAAGTGACAACAAAAAACGGCAACAGCAGCATAGAACGAAACCTAAATGCTGGCAGCAATCAGCAGATAATTGGTCTGTGACAAACGATAAAAGTGGCGGCAATCGCCTCTCAGACGTCCTAACGAAGCGATAAAAACGATGGCGAAAAATAAACTTAAGGCAATAAAATGATGGCGGCAATACGCCCTCAGACCATCCTAACCGCAGAAGAGGCCCATAAAATGAGTGGCAACAATCGCCTTACAGACGATTTAGCAACATAAAAGTCAAAATAGTGCCTTTCGCCTTCGGGCAGTAACAGCAATAAAGGGGCCATAATAATAAAGTGCAGCAATCAACCGCCTTCACAGAAATAAAAAGCCAACAACCCAGCAGCAGTAAAGATAAGAATTAGTCGCGACAATAGCCTTACAGACGAATAACACGGCGAAGGGCCAATATAATGAGTGGCGGCAATCATACACAGGCGGTCTGACGGCAAAGGCCATAAAATGAGTAGCGACAATGCATATACAGACTTTAAAAGCGGCAGGAGATAAGAATAGTGGCGGCTTCAGCGTTACAGACGGTCCTGGCGGCAGAGGCGATAGAATGGTGGCGAATGCGCATTCCGAGCGGTGCAGCGACAGGAAGTCAATAAGAATGGCGGCATATACGGTCGCGGTGGCAGAACAAAAAGAATGACTGGCGGCAATCGCATCGGGAGATAACAGCGGTAGGAGAACGATAAGAATGGTGGCAACAACCGCGTTCTGGCGACTTAACGACGGGGAATAATACCTTGAGACCCAATAAGAATGGTGGCGGCAATCATATCTGAACAATTAACGGCGGCAGAGGCAATAGAATGAATAACGACAATCGCCTTATGATCAACCGGCGACAGGGAGAATAAGAATGAGTGCGACAATCGCCATAACAGACGGTCGCGACAGCAGAGGCGATAAAATGGGCAGCAATAGCCTTTTAAAGGCGGCAGGGCGATAAGAATAATTGGCGACCGCAATCGAACCTTACGGAAGCGATAGAATGGTGCGGCAATCGCGTTCACCAATCGATAAACTGACAGAGGGCAATAGAATGAGTTGTGGCAATCATATACAGACGGTCTAACAGCGGCAGGGGCGATAAAATGGTCGCGGCAATCGTCTACAGTACGGTCAACGGCGGCAGAATATAGAATAGTGACGGCAATCATATACGGACGGTCTTAAGCAGGAGACCATAAGAATGAGTGGCGGCAATCGCCTTGCAGGCTTTAAAGGCAGCAGGAGATAGAATGAGTGGCAGCTTTCGCGTTCACAGACGGGCTCATTAACGGCAGGGGCGATAGAATAGATGAGTGAGAATCCTTAGACGAACAGCGGCAGGAATCAATAAGAATAGTCATGACAATCAACAGCGATGCGGTGGCAGGGGCAAGAATGAGTCGTGACATCGCCTTGGCGATTAACCGGCAGAAAGGCGATAAGAATGAGTGCGAAATCGACTTAGGGGATAAGAATAGTGCGTGGCAATCGCCTTGGAGCGATTAATGGCAGCAAGGGGCGATAAAATGAGTGGCTAATCGCCTTATAGTCCGGTCTTAGCGGCAGCAAAGCGATAAAAATGAGTGCAGTGTCATGGGCGATCGGCAACAAAGGCTATAGAATGAGTGGCGGCAATCGCCTTACGGGCTCTAAAGGCAGCAGGGGAGATAAGATAGTGGCAACTTCGCGTTCACAGACGATAACAGCGGCAGAAGCGATAATAATGGTGGCGAAATCGCCTTCACGGGCGGTCGCATGACAAGACCATAAGAATGAGTGGTGGCAATCATACAAACTTTAAAGGCAGCAGGAGCAATAGAATGGTCGTGACTTCACCGTTCTGGCGGTCTGTGACAGGGGCGATAGAATGAAGCAATCGCGTTCTGAGCGGTCTGTGAGGTCATAGAATGAGTGTGGCAATCGCTCTGAACGGTCTTAACTGAGTGTAGGGGGAAAAAAAGAATATTGGTGGCAATCGCCTTCAGGAGATTAACAGCGGTAGAGGCGATAAGGTGGTGGCAACAACAAGCGTTACGATTAACAGCAGCAGGGGGGGCAATAAGAATGAGTGTCAGCAATCGCGTTCAGAAGATTGGTCTTCAGACAGAGCTGATAGAATGAGTCGTGACAATCGCATTCAGAACCAGTCTTAGTGACAGGGGGCAATAGAATGAATGAATGACAATCGCCTTATAATTGGAGTCTTAACGGCATAGAGAGCAATAGAATGAGTGGCGACAATCGCCTGTGAATTGATTAACGACGGCAGGAGGCGATAAGAATAATGGCAGCAATCGCCTTACAGACGATTAACAGCAGCAGGGGAGCGATAAGAATGAGTGGCGAAAAAGCAATCGACTTAAGGCGATAGAATGAGTGTGACAATCATATGCATGGATACGTCGCAACCCGCAGAGGGGCAATAAGAATAAGTTGTGGCAACCATATACGGGCGATTGACAGCAACATAAAGGCGATCAGAATGAGTGGGGCAGTCTTCACAGACGATAACAATGATGGGGGCGATAATAATAGTGCGTGACAATGCATGCAGACCGATATAATGACAGAAGCGATAAAATGAGTCCGTAATCATATGGGCCTGTACAGCGCAGTAAAGGTGATAGAATGAGTGTGACAATCGCCTTACAGGATTTAAAAGGCGGCAGGAGATAGAATGGTGGCGGCTTCGCGTTACAGACGAATAACGGCGGCAGGGGGCGATGGAATGAGTGGTGGGAATCGCCTTACGGGCGGTGCGGTGTAGAGAATAAAGAATGAGGGCATAATCATATACAGACGTTAACGGCAGCAGGGACGATAAGAATGAGTGGCGACAATCGACTTAGAGGATAAGAATGAGTGCGTGACAATCGCCTCTGACGATTAATGGCGACAAAGGGCGATAAAATGGTGGCAGTAATCCTTATGGGCGGTCGCTGGCAACAATAGTGATAAGAATAGTGGCGGCAATCCCTTGCAGACGATTAACGGCGCAGTGAACGATAGAATGAGTGGCGGCAATCCTTGCCCGCAGACTGATGCTAACAGCAGATGGGCAATAAGAATGAGTGGTGGCAATCGCCTTATGGGCGATATCGGTGACAAGGGGCGATAAAATGAGTGTGACAATCATACAGACTTTAAAAGGCAGCAGGGAGATAAGAATGGTGGCGGCTTTCGCGTTACGGACGAATAACGGCGGCAGAGCGATAGAATGAGTGGCGGGAATCGCGTTCTGGCGGGTCTGTGACAGAGGTCAATAGAAGATAGCTGCAATCGCCTTACGGGCGATTAACGGTGGGAGGGCAAAAGAATGAGTGGCGACAATCATATACAGACGGTCATGGCGGTAGAGGCGATAAGAATGGTGGCAGCAACAGCGTTACGAACGATGCGGCAGCAGAAGCGATAAGAATGAGTGTCGGCAATCGGTCTGAATTGATCTGGCGGCATGGGGCCAATAGAATGAGTGGCAATGGCTCGCAAAACGGTCTGCAACGGTTGGAACGATAAGAATAAGTGGCGGCAATAACGCCTTATGAACTAGGCGGCTGGGGATAATAAGAATGATGGCGGCAATCGCCTTATAAGACGGTCCTGGCAGCCAAAAAGCGACAAAATGAGTGCGGCAATCGCCTTACAGACTTTAAAGGCGGCAGGAGGGCGATAAGAATGGTGGCGACAATCGCGTTACAGGACAATTAGCTACGGCAGGGGCAATAGAATGAGTGGCGGAAATCGCCTTTCAAAGACGGTGCTGGCAACAGGGGGCAATAGAATGAATGGCGGCAATCGCCTTATAGTCGGTCTGGTAGTAGGGAGTGAAAGTAGAATGAGTGGCGGCAATCGCCTTACAGGTGCTGACGGCAGGGGGCGATAAGAATGAGTGGCGGCAATCATATACAGACGATTAACAGCGGCAGAGGCGATAAGAATGGTGGCAGCGAAATCAGATTACGGGCGATAAGAATGAGTGGCGGCAATCGACTTACGGGCGATAGAATGAGTGGCGGCAATCGACCAGACGATAAGAATGAGTGGCGGCTTAACCGCGTTACGGTCACGGCAGGGAGGCAGTAGAATGAGTGTCGGCAATCGCCATGCAGACAGCGGTCTTAACAGCAGTAGAGCGATAAGAATGAGTGGGGCAATCGCCTTCAGATCGATCAAACGGAGCAGGAAATAAGAATGAGTGGTGGCAATCGCCTTCACGGACGATTAACGGCAGCAAGGGCGATCAGAATGGTGGCGGATTTCCTCTTACAGAGCAGTGCGGCAGCAGGGGCGATAATAAAGTGGCGGCAATCGGCGTTCACAGACGGTGCGGGGGCAGGGGCCCAAAAGAATGAGTGGTGGCAATCGCCTTATGCGATTAACGTCGGCAGGGGTCGATAAGAATGAGTGGTGGCAATCGCCACAGGCGATTAACAGCAGCGAAGGGCGATCAAGAATGAGTGGTGGCTTTCGTCTTCGGGCGGTTAACAGCGGTAGAAGCGATAATAATGAGGTAAGCGGCAATCGCATACGCAAACCGATACTGGCAGCAAGGGCGATAAAATGAGTGCGAGGTAATATATGGACGATTAACAGCGGCAATGGTGATAGAATGAGTGGCGGCAAAATCGCTGCGGGCGATACTGGCGCAATGAAACGATAAGAATGAGTGGCGACAATCGCCTTACGGACGATGCTGGCAGCAAAGGGCAATAAGAATGAGTGGTAGCAATCGCCTATACAGACGATGTCGCCAAAAGGCGATAAAATGAGTGGCAGCAATCGCCTACAGACTTAAAGGCAGCAGGAGAATAGAATGAGTGGCAGCTTTCGCGTTATAGACGGTCTGGCAGCAGAGAGACGATAAGAATAGTGGCGGCAATCGCGTTCACAGACGGTCTTTCGCGGCAGGAGGAATCAATAGAATGAGTGGCGGCAATCGCCTATACAGACGATGCTGTGGCAGGGAACAAAAAAGAATGACTGGCGGCAATCGCCTTACGGAGATGATGGTGGTAGAAGCGAGCGAATGAGTAAGCGGCAACCGCCTGCGATGATGCAGCGACAGGGCCAATAAGAATGAGTGCGGCAATCCATCTGAACGATTCTCAACGGTTAAGGGCGATAAGAATAGTGGCAGCAATCGCCTTATGGGCAATAACACGGCAGCAGGGGCAATAGAATGAGTGGCGGCAATCCCACAGACGATGCAGCGGCAACATAAGACGATAAAATGAGTGGCGGCAATCGCCAGACTTTAAAGCAACAGGGCAATAAGAATGAGTGGCGACTTTCGCGTTACTGGCGGTGCTGGCGGCAGGTGGGCGATAGAATGAGTGGCGGCAATCGCGTTACGGGTGATTAACCGCGGCAGAGGCGATAAGAATGAGTGGCAGCAATCGCCGACGAGATTGGTCTGTGACAGGCGATAAGAATAGTGGCGGCAATCGCAGACGATTAACAGCAGCAGGGGCGATAAGAATGAGTGGCGGCAATCGACTTAGAGCGATAAGAATGAGTCGTGACAATCCTTATGGACAAATCAACCCGTAGAGACAATAAAGGGATTAGTAATAATCATTAAGAGCGATTAATAAAGAGCGATAAAATGATTGGCGGTAATCGCCTTATGAACAGATGCTGGCGGCAATAAAGTGATAGAATGAGTGGCAGCAATCGCATTGCGAAGGGCGATTAACAGCGCAGTAAAGGCGATAAGAATGAGTGGCGGCAATCGCCTTACGGACGATCTGACGGTAGAGGGCAATAAGAATGAGTGATGTCGCCCTAACAGGCGATTAACAGCAAGAGGGCGATAAATGAGTGGCAATCGCCTTACGGCAATCCAGACAAAATAAAAAGGGCGAGGCGGCAATAAGAATGAGTGGTGGCAATCGCCTGACGGCGAATAACGGTGGCAAGGGGTCGATAAAATGAGTGGCAGCAATCGCCACGGGCTTTAAAGGCGGCAGGGGGAGATAAGAATGAGTGGCGGCTTTCGCGTTACGGGCGAATAACGGCGGCAGGGGGCGATAAGAATGAGTGGTGGAATCGCGTTACGGGCGACAATCGCCGAGGGAGGTCAACAAGAATGAGTGGCGGCAATCGCCTTTACGGGCGATTAAGGTGGCAGGGGGCAAAAGAATGAAGGGCGCAATCGCCTCTATGGGCGATCAACGGCGGCAGGGGGCGATAAGAATGAGTGGCGGCAATCGACTTAGGGCGATAAGAATGAGTGGCGGCAATCGCCTTATGGACCATTAACGGCCGAGAGGGCAATAAGAATGAGTGTGGCAATCGCCTTACGGGCGATAATGGCAGCAAAGGGGCGATAAAATGAGTGGTAATCGCTTATGGCAATTGGCGGCAATAAGGTGATAGAATGAGTGGCAGCAATCGCATTGCGGGCGATTAACGGCGTAGTGAGAGGCGAGAATGAGTGGCGGCACGCCTTACGGACGATTAACGGCGCAGAGGGGCAATAAGAATGAGTGGTGGCAATCGCTCGACCGGCTTAATAACGGGTGGCAAGGTCGATAAGAATGAGTGGCGGCAATCGCCTTACCGGCTTTAAAGGCGGCAGGGGAGATAAGAATGAGTGGCGGCTGCGTTACGGGCTGAACAACGGCGGCAGGGGGCGATAAGAATGAGTGGTGGCAATCGCTCACGGGCGATTAACAGCGGCAGGAGGCAATAAAATGAGGGCGCAATCGCCTTACGGGCGATTAACGGCGGCAGGAAGGTGATAAGAATGAGTTGCGGCAATCGCCTTGCGGGCGATTAACGGCGGCAGGGGGGCGATAAGAATGAGTGGCGGCAATCGCCTTATGGACCATTAACGGCCGCAGAGGGGCAATAAGAATGAGTTGTGGCAATCGCCTTACGGGCGATTAACGGCGGCATAGGGGCGATCAGAATGAGTGGTGGCTTTCGTCTTACGGGCAGTTAACGGCGGTAGGGGGCGATAATAATGAGTGGCGGCAATCGCCTTGCGGGCCATTAACGGCGGCAGGGGGACGATAAAAATGAGTGCCGGTAATCGCCTTATGGGCTATTAACGGCGGCAGTAAGGTGATAAGAATGAGTGGCGGCAATCGCCTTGCGGGCGATTAACGGCGCAGTGAGGCGATAAGAATGAGTGGCGGCAATCGCCTTACGGACGATTAACGGCGGCAAAGGGGCAATAAGAATGAGTGGTGGCAATCGCCTTACGGGCGATTAATGGCGGCAAGGGGGCGATAAAAATGAGTGGCGGCAATCGCCTTACGTGGGCGACAACGGCAGGCAGTGGCGCTAAGGGGCGAATGAGTGGCGGCAACGCCTTTACGGGCGATTAACGGCGCAGGGGAGGCCATAAGAATGAGTGGCGGCACCGCCTACGGGCGACACCTGCAGGGGGGGGCTATAAGAATGAGTGGCGCAATCGCTTTGGCGGGCTTATTAACGGCGCAGGGGAGGCGATATAGTGGCGGTAACGCTTATGGCGACATTAACGGCGGCAGGGAGGCGATAAGAATGAGTGCCGGCAATCGCCTTACGGGCGATTAACGGCGGCAGGGAGGCGATAAGAATGAGTGGCGGCAATCGCCTTACTGGCGATTAACGGCGGCAGGGGGGCCATAAGAATGAGTGGCGGCAATCGCCTTACGGGCGATTAACGGCGGCAGGGAGGCCATAAGAATGAGTGGCGGCAATCGCCTTACGGGCGATTAACGGCGGCAGGTGGGCCATAAGAATGAGTGGCGGCAATCGCCTTACGGGCGATTAACGGCGGTAGGGGGACCATAAGAATGAGTGGCGGCAATCGCCTTACGGGCGATTAACGGCGGTAGGGGGGCCATAAGAATGAGTGCCGGCAATCGCCTTACGGGCGATTAACGGCGGCAGGGGGGCGATAAGAATGAGTGGCAGCAATCGCCTTACGGGCGAATAACGGCGGCAGGGAGGCGATAAGAATGAGTGGCGGCAATCGCCTTACGGGCGATTAACGGCGGCAGGGGGGCCATAAGAATGAGTGGCGGCAATCGCCTTACGGGCGATTAACGGCGGTAAGGGGGCCATAAGAATGAGTGCCGGCAATCGCCTTACGGGCGATTAACGGCGGCAGGGGGGCGATAAGAATGAGTGGCGGCAATCGCCTTACGGGCGAATAACGGCGGCAGGGAGGCGATAAGAATGAGTGGCGGCAATCGCCTTACGGACGATTAACGGCGGCAGGGGAGCCATAAGAATGAGTGGCGGCAATCGCCTTACGGGCGATTAACGGCGGTAGGGGGGCCATAAGAATGAGTGGCGGCAATCGCCTTATGGGCGATTAACGGCGGTAGGGAGGCCATAAGAATGAGTGGCGGCAATCGCCTTACGGGCGATTAACGGCGGCAGGGGGCTATAAGAATGAGTGGCGGCAATCGCCCCTAAGGCTCTTAAAAGGCGCAGGGGAGATAAGAATGAGTGGCGGCCGCGTTGGCGAACAATCGGCGCAGGGGGCGATAAGAATAAGTGGTGGGAATCGCTACGGTGATTAACGGCGCAGGAGGTCAATAAGAATGAGTGGCGGCAACGCCTCTACGGGCGATTAATGGCGGCAAGGGGGCGAAAAAATGAGTGGCGGCAATCGCCTTATGGGCGATTAATGGCGGCAAGGGGCGATAAAATGAGTGGCGGTAACGCCTTGACGGGCGATTAACGGCGGCAGTAAGGCGATAAGAATGAGTGGCGCATCGCCTGGCGGCGATTAACGGCGCAGTGAGGCGATAAGAATGAGTGGCGGCAACGCCTACGGACGATTAACGGCGGCAGAGGGCAAATAAGAATGAGTGGTGGCAACGCCTACGGGCGATTAACGGCGCAGGGGGCGCATAAGAATGAGTGGCGGCATCGACTTACGGGCGATAAGAATGAGTGGCGGCAATCGACGACGGCGATAAGACTGAGTGGCGGCAACCGCTACGGGCGATTAACGGCAGGGAGGCAGTAAGAATGAGTGTCGGCAATCGCGTTATGGGCGATTAACGGCGGTAGGGGGCGATAAGAATGAGGGCGCAATCGCCTTTACAGTCGATTAACGGGGGCAGGGGCAAAAGATGAGTGGTGGCAATCGCCTTACGGCGATTAACGTCGGCAGAGGTCGATAAGAATGAGTGGTGGCAATCGCCTTACGGGCGATTAACGCAGGAAGGTGATAAGAATGAGGTTGCGGCACGCTTGCGGCGATTAACAGCGGCAGGGGCGATAAGAATGAGTGGCGGCACTTTATGGACCATTAACGGCCGCAGAGGGGCAATAAGAATGAGTTGTGGCAACGCTTTACGGGCGATTAACGGCGCATAGGGGCGATCAGAATGAGTGGTGGCTTTCGCCCACGGCAAAGCCACGGCGGTAGGGGCGATAATGAGTGGCGGCAACGCTTCGCGGACCATTAACGCGGGCGATAAATGAGTGCCAGTAATCGCCTTATGGACTAATTAGCGCAGTGAGGCGATAAGAATGAGTGGCGGCACGCATCACGGACGATTAACGCGGCAAGGGGCGATAAAAAATGAGTGGCGCAACGCCCACGGCTTTAAAGGGCGCAGGGAGATAAGATGAGTGGCGCTTTCGCGCTTATGGGCGATTAACAGGCAGGAGGCGATAGAATGAGTGGCAGCATCGCGTTACAGGCGATTAACAGCGGCAGGAGGTCAATAAGAATGAGGTCGCAATCGCCCACGGGCGATTATCGGCGGCAGGGGGCAAAAAAGAATGACTGGAGGCAATCGCCTTAGGGAGATTAACGGCGGTAGGGGCGATAAGAATGAGTGGCGGCAACCGCGTTACGGTGATTAACCGCCGCAGGGGGCGATAAGAATGAGTGGCGGCAATCGCCTTACAGGCAAATTAACGGCGGCAGGGGCAATAAGAATGAATGGCGGCAATCGCCTTATGGTCGATTAACGGCGGCAAGGGGGGCAGTAAGAATGAGCTCGCGGCAATCGCCTTACGGGCGATTAACGGCAGGGGGCGATAAGAATGAGTGGCGGCAATCGACTTAGGGCGATAAGAATGAGTGGCGGCAATCGCCCACGGGCGATTAACGGCGGCATAGCGATCAGAATGAGTGGTGGCTTTCGTCCACGAACAGTTAACGGCGGGGGCGATAATAATGAGTGGCGGCAATCGCCTTGGCGGGCCATTAACGGCGGCAGGGGACGAAAATGAGTGCCGTAATCGCCTTACGGGATATTAACGGCGCAGTAAGGTGATAAGAATATGACGCAACGCCTCACGGACGATTAACCGCAGGAGGCTATAAGAATGAGGCGCAATCGCCACGACAAACCTGCAAAGGGGCACAAGAATGAGTGGCAACGCCCACGGCGATTAACCAAAGCAAGGGGGACAAAAAATAAGTGGCGCAACCGACCACGGCTATAAGAATGAGGGCGTAACGAACACCAAAGAACGAGTAGCACCAAGCTACGGCAGATTAACGGCGCAGGAGCAAAAGAAAGAACGCAACGCGGGCGATTAACACGGCAGGGGTCAATAAAACGAGTGCGGCAACGCCTTACGACTTAACGGAGGCAGGGGAAAAAAGAACGAGGCGGCAACGCCTTACGGTAGATTAACCGCAAGGCGATCACAATGAGTGGCGATTTCACGGGCATTAACGGCAGCAGGGGGCAATAATAAAGAGTGTCGCAATCGCGTAACCGGCGATTAACGGCGCAGGGGCAAAAGAATGAGTGGCGGCAATCGCATACCTAGATTAACGTCGGCAGGGTCGATAAGAATGAGTGGCGCAATCGCCACGGGCACTAACGGCGCAGGAAGGCAATAAGAATGAAAGGAACCGCCTTACGGGCGATTAACGGCGCAAGGGGCGACATAAAATGAGTGGCGCAACGCCTTTTACGTGACCACTAACGCCGCAGGGGCAAAAGAATGAGCAACCACCGCCTACGGGCGATCAACGCATAGTACCAAGAATGAGTGGCGGCAACGTTACGGCAGTTAACGGCGTAATATAATAATGAGGCGCAACGCCCCACGGCAATTAACGGCAGCAGGCAAAAAATGAATGCCGGCAACGCCTGCGCGATTAACGCAGCAGAGCAATAAAATGATGGCCAAACGCCTTACGACGATTAACTGCAAAAGGCAATAAGAATGAGGAGGCAATGCTTACGGGCGATACAACCCGCCGCAGGGGCCATAAAACAGTGCCGCAATCGCTTACCGGTTTTAAAGGCAGGGGGATAAAATGAGTGGCGGCTTTCGCGTTACGGGCGATTAACGCCGCAGGGGAAGATAAGAATGAGGGTGCAACGCGTTACGGGCGATTAACAGCGCAGGAGGTCAATAAGAACGAGTGGCGGCAACCGCCCGGCGAATATCGGCAGGGGGCAAAAGAATGACTGGAGGCACCGCCTACGGGAGATTAACGTCTAGGGGCGATAAAACGAGACGCAAACCCCGCTACGCGATTAACGGCACAGGGGACAATAAAAGAGTACAGCAATCGCGCACGGGTGATTAACCGCGGCAGGGGGCGATAAGAATGAGTGGCGGCAATCGCCTTACGGCAATTAACGGCGGCAGGGGGCAATAAAAGAATGAGGCGGCAACGCCGCGTCAACTAACGCGCAAGAGTAAGAATGAGCGGCAACGCCTTACGGCGATTAACGGCGGCATAGGGCGACAAAAATGAGCCACCACTAGGCGAGCAAATACGCAACCTTACGGGCAATTAAAGGCGCAAGGCGATAAGAATGAGTGGCGACTTGCCACGGGCAATTAACGGCGCAGGGGGCGATAAAAGAGTGGCGCAACCCTTACGGTCTACACCAGGTAGACAAAAATGAATGGCTAAACGCTTATAGCTCCATTAACGGCGCAGTAAGTAAGAATGAGTATGCAACGCTGCGGCGATTAACCACGCAATGAGGCGATAAGAATGAGCAACGCCCACGGACGATCAACGCGGCAAAGGGGCAAGAATGGCGGCAACGCCCCACGGGCGATTAACGCGCAAGGGGCCATAAAATGAGTGGCGCAATCGCCCACGGGCTTTAAAGGCGCAGGGGAGATAAGAATGAGTGGCGGCTCGCTACGAGCGATTAACGGCGCAGGGGCTATAAGAATGAGTGGCGCAATCGCAGCCACGGCGACACAGCGCAGGAGGCCAATAAGAAAGAGTCGCAACCGCCCACGGGCGATTAACCAGGGGCAAAAGAATGACTGGCGGCAACCTCTACCGGAGATTAACGCGCAGAAACATAAGAATGAGGGCGCAACCGCTACGGGCGCATTAACGGCGGCAGTAAAATAAGAATGAGTCCAGCAATCCAGTCACGGTGACAACCGCGGCACGCAATAAGAATGAGTGGCGGCAACGACGCTTAACGATACCGGCAGGGGGCCAAAAGAATGAATGCGCAACGCTTGGCGGGCCACCAACGGCGCATGGGGCAAAGAATGAGTGGCGCAACGCTACGGGCGACAACGACGGCACAAGGCGATAAAACAGGGCGGCAACCGCCCACGGCATTAAAGGCCGCAGGGGGCCGAAGAACGAGGCGACAATCGACCTACCGGCGACAACAGAATGAGCGAAAAACACCCACACCCGCAGAGGCGATAAGAAGAGTTCCGCAACCGCCACGGCGATTAACGCGCAGGGGGGCTATAAGAAGAGTGGCGGCAATCGACATAGGGCCTAAGAATGAGTGGCGGCAACGCCTTACGGCGATTAACGCGCATAGGGCGACAAAGAATGAGTGGTGGCATCCACGGGCAGTTAACGTAGGGGCGACAATAATGAGTGGCGCAACGCTTTTGCGGGCCATTAACGGCGGCAGGGGACGATAATGAGTGCCGGTAACGCTTTTGGGCTATTAACGGCGGCAGCAAGGGGGATAAGAATGAGTGGCGGTAATCGCTGCGGCGATTAACGGCGCAGTGAGGCGATAAGAATGAGTGGCGCAACGCCTTACGGACGATTAACGGGCAAGGGCAACAAGAATGAGTAGCAACGCCTCACGGCCGATTAACAGCGGCAAGGGGCGAATAAAATGAGGCGGCAATCGCCTTACGGCATCAAAGGCGGCAGGGGGGAGATATGAATGAGCCGGCCGTTATGAGCGATTAACGGCGGCAGGGGGGCGATAAGAATGAGTAAGGCAATCGCGCGCAGGGCGTATTAACAGCGGCAGGAGGTCAATAAGAATGAGTGGCGCAATCGCTTTAACGGGCGATTAACACGCAGGGGGCAAAAAGAATGACTGGCGAAACGCTTCACGATTAATGGTAGAGGAGGTAAGAATGAGTGGGCGTAACTGGCAGCACGGGTTAAGCGCATTAACGGCGGCAGGGGGCTAAGTAATGAGTGTCGGCAATCGCGTTACGGTGTGACACGGCGCACGCTGGATAAGAATGAGTGGCGGCAATCGTGACACTTAACGATTAACGGCGGTTGGGGTCGATAAGAATGAGTGGCGGCAATCGCCTGGCAACCTAACGGCGGCAGGGGGCAACAAGAATGAGTGGCGGCAACGCCCACGGGCGATTAACGGCGGCATAGGCGATAAAAAATGAGTGGCGGCAACGCTTTACGGGCATTAAAGGCGCGCAGGGGGAACGAGTAAGAATGAGTGGCGACTTTCGCGTTACGGGCGATCAACAACGAGCGCAGGTGGGCGATAAGAGCATGAGTGGCGGCAATCCGTTACGGGTGACACCGCGCAGGGGGGCAAAAGAATGAGTGGCGGCAATCGCTTTACGGGCAATTAACGCGGCAGGGGGGGCAATAAGAATGAATGGCGGCACCGCGGTCAGATTAACGCGCAGGGGCCAGTAAGAATGAGTGGCGCAACCGCTTAGACGGGTGATAACGCGGCAGGAGGCGATAAGAATGAGGGCGGCAATCGCCCACGGGCATTAACGCGTAGGGGCCATAACAATGGCGCAACGCCACGGGCGACATTAACGGCAGCAGGAGGCCATAAGAATCAGTGGCGGCAATCGCCTTACGGGCTTTTTAAAGGCGCAGGGGGACAAGAATGAGTGGCGGCTTTCGCGTACGATGGCGATTAACGGCGGCAGGGGGCGATAAGAATGAGGCGGCAATCGCGTTACGGCATTAACAGCGGCAGAGGCCAATAAGAACGAGTGGGCGCAACGCCACGGGCGATGCGGCAGGGGGCAAAAAGAATGACTGGCGGCAACGCTTTACCGGAGATTAACGGTAGGGGGAAGCGATAAGAATGAGGCGCACCGCGTTACGGGCGATTAACGCGCGCAGGGGGCAATAAGAATGAGTGCCAGCAATCACGGAGCGATTAACCGCAGGGGGGCGATAAGAATGAGTGGCGGCAACGCCTTGACCGGCATTAACGGCGGCAAAGGGGCAATAAGAATGAATGGCGGAAACGCCTGCGGGGCACCTAACAGCGGCAGGGGGGCAATAAGAATGAGTGGCGGCACCGCCTTACGGGCGATTAACGGCGGCATAGGGCGATAAAATGAGTGGCGGTAATCGCTTACGCAGCACGGCGCAGGGGGCGATAAGAATGAGTGGCGACTTCGCGTTACGGGCGACACGGCGGCAGGAGGGCAAGAAGAATGAGTGGCGGCAATCGCCTCGCGGGCAATGGCGGCAGGGGGTAAGCAAATGAAGCGTAACGCCGCGGTCGATTAACGGCGCAGGGGGGGCAGGAAGATGAGGGAGGCAATCGCCTGACGGGTGATCAACGACGGCAGGAAAGGCGCGATAAGAATGAGTGGCAATCGCCTTATGGGCGATTAACGGCGGCAGGGGGGCCATAAGAATGAGGCATGCAATCGCCCACGGGCGCATTAACGGCGCAGGGAGGCCATAAGAATGAGTGGCGGCAATCGCCTTACGGGCTTTAAAGGCGGCAGGGGAGATAAGACGAGTGGCGCGTTACCGGGCGATTAACGCGCAGGGGGCGATAAGAATGAGTGGCGGCAATCGATACGGGCGCATTAACAGCAGGAGGTCAATAAGAATGAGTGGCGGCAACGCTTTACGGGCGCATTAACGGGCAGGGGCAAAAGAATGACTGGCGGCAATCGCTTTACGGGAGACAAGCAGAAGGGCAAAATATGGGCACCGCGTTACGGCGACAACCGCGCAGGGGGCAAAAGAATGACGTCAGCAACGCAATAACCGCAGGGGGCAAAGAATGAGTGCGCAACGCTTTACGGGCAATTAACGGGGGCAGGGGGGCAATAAAGAATGGGCGAAACGCTGGCGTCGATTAACGCCGGCATGGGGCAAGAATGAGCGGCGGCAACGCTGACGGGTGATTAATGACGCAGGAGGCGATAAGAATGAGTGGTGCAACGCTCACGGGCGCATCAACGGCAGCTGGGGAGCGATAAGAATGAGTGGCGCAATCGACTTAGGGCATAAGAATGAGTGGCGGCAGGAGGCATAAGAATGAGTGGCCGCATGCTTACGGGCGATAACGCCAGGGGGAGAATAGGCACGATTAGGGCGATAAGAAGAGGCGTATCGCTTCATGGACCACAACGCCGGCAGAGGGCAATAAGAATAATGGGCAACGCTTACGGGCGATTAACGGCGCATAGGGGCGATCAGAATGAGTGGCGCCTTTGCCACGGGCAGTTTACGGCGGTAGGGGGCGATAATAGAGTGGCGAAACGCCTTGGCGGCTGGCTAACGGCGGCAGGGGGCGATAAAATGAGTGCCGGTAACGCCGCGGGCTATTAACGGCGGGAAGTGATAAGAATGAGTGGCGCAATCGCCCACGGACGATTAACGGCGCAAAGGCAATAAGAATGAGTGGCGGCAATCGCTCACGGCGATTAACGCGGCAGGGGGCGATAAAATGACTGGCGGCAATCGCCACGGGCTTTTGAAGAGCAGGGGAGATAAGAATGAGTGGCGGCTTACGCAGTTGAGAGCGATTAACGGCGGCAGGGGGGCGATAAGAATGAGTGGCGAACCGCGTTACGGGCGATTAACAGCGGCAGGAGGCCGGATAAGAATGAGTGGCGGAACCGCCTTACGGCGATTAACGGCAGGGGCAAAGAATGACTGGCGGCAACGCTACGGGAGATTAACGGCGTAGGGGGCGATAAGAATGAGGGTAACGCCTCACGGTCGATTAACGCGGCAAGGGGGCGATCAGAATGAGTGGCGGATTTCACGGCAATTAACGGCAGCAGGGGGCGATAATAAAGAGTGGCGGCACTGCTACGGGCGATTAACGGGGCAGGGGGGCAAAAGAATGAGTGGTGGCAATCGCTTACGCTGGATTAACGTCGGCAGGGGCTGATAAGAATGAGTGGTGGCAACGCCTTACGGGCGATAACGCGCAGGAAGGTGATAAGAATGATAGGCGCAATCGCCGCGGCGACAACGGCGCAGGGGGCGATAAGAATGAGTGGCGGCAACGCTTGGCGACCATTAACGGCCGCAGAGGGCAATAAGAATGAAAGGGCAATCGCTCACGGGCGATAACGCGGCAGGCTATCAGAATGAGTGGTGGCTTTCGTTCACGGGCAGTTAACGGGTAGGGGCGATAATAATGAGTGGCGGCAATCGCCGCGGGCCATTAACGGCGCAGGGGCGATAAATGAGTGCCGGTAACGCCTTGGCGGGCTATTAACGGCGGCAGTAAGGCGATAAGAATGAGTCGCAATCGCCTTACGGACGATTAACGGCGCAAAGGGGCACAAGAATGAGTGGTGGCAACGCTTACGGGCGATTAACGGCGGCAAGGGGCGATAAAAATGAGTGGCGGCAATCGCCTTTACGGCTTTAAAGGCGGCAGGGGGAGATAAGAATGAGTGGCGGCTGCGTTACGGCGATTAACGGCGGCAGGGGGGGGCGATAAGAATGAGTGGCGGAATCGCTACGGCGATTAACAGCGCAGGAGGTCAATAAGAATGAGTGGCGGCAATCGCTCACGGGCGATTAACGGCGCAAGGGGCGAGCAAAATGAAAGTGGCGCAATCGCCTACGGGCGATTAACGGCGTGCAAGGGGGCGATAAAAATGAGTGGCGTAACCGCCTTACGGGCGACAACGGCGGCAGTAAGGGGATAAGAATGAGTGGCGGCAATCGCCTTGCGGGCGATTAACCAGCAGGAGAAGCGATAAGAATGAGTGGCGGCAACCGCCTACGGACGATTAACGGCGCAGAGGGCAATAAGAATGAGGCGGCAACGCTCTATGGGCGATTAACGGGCAGGGGGCGATAAGAATGAGTGGCGGCAATCGATTTCACGGGCGATAAGAATGAGTGGCGGCAATCGACTTACGGGCGATAAGAATGAGTGGCGGCAACCGTTACGGCGATTAACGGCGGCAGGGAGGCAGTAAGATGAGTGGCGGCAATCGCCTTGCGGGCGATTAACGGCCGTAGGGGGCTATAAGAATGAAGTATGCAATCGCCTCTACAGTCGATTAACGGAGGCAGGGGGGAATAAGAATGAGTGGTGGAATCGCTTACGGTCGATTAACGGCAAGGTATAACGGAAATGAGTGGCGATTTTCACGGGCAATTAACGGCAGCAGGGGGCGATAATAAAGAGTGGCGGCACTCGCTACGTGGCGATTAACGGGCAGGGGGCAAAAAGAATGAGTGGCGGCAATCGCCTACGGGCGATTAACGTCGGCAGGGGTCGATAAGAATGGTGGTGGCAACGCCTCACGGGCGATAACGGCGGCAGGAAGGTGATAAGAATGAGTGCGGTGAACGCCTTGCGGGCGATTAACGGCGCAGGGGGCGATAAGAATGAGTGGCGGCAACGCCTTGCGGACCATAACGGCCGCAGAGGGGCAATAAGAATGAAAGTAGGCACGCTCACGGGCGATTAACGCGCATAGGGGCCATCAGAATGAGTGGTGGCTGCCTTACGGCAAGTTAACGGTAGGGGGCGATAATAATGAGTGGCGCACCGCCTTGCGGCCATTAACGGCGCAGGGGGGCGATAAAATGAGTGCGGTAATCGCCTTTACGGGCTATTAACGCAGTGAGGCGATAAGAATGAGTGGCGGCAACGCCTTACGGACGATTAACGGCGGCAAGGGCCAAGAATGAAAGTGGTGGCAATCGCCTACGGGCGATTAACGCGGCAAGGGGGGCGATAAAAATGAGTGGCGGCAACGCTTTACGGGCTTTTAAAGGCGGCAGGGGGGAGATAAGAATGAGTGGCGGCCGTTACGGGCGATTAACGCGGCAGGGGGCGATAAGAATGGATGGCGCACTACGGGCGATTAACAGCGCAGGAGGTCAATAAGAATGAGTGGCGGCAATCGCCTTACGGGCGATTATCGTGGCAGGGGGCAAAAGAATGACTGGAGGCACCGCCTTAGGGGAGATTAACTATAGGGCGATAAGAATGAGTGGCGCAACCGCGTGGCCGGCGATTAACGGCGCAGGGGACAATAAGAATGAGTGTCGGCAACGCGTTACGGTGATTAACCGCCGCAGGGGGCGATAAGAATGAGGGCGGCAACGCCTTACGGGCAATTAACGGCGGCAGGGGGGGCAAAAGAATGATGGCGGCAATCGCCGCGTCGATTAACGGCGGCAGAGTAAGAATGAGCAGGCAATCGCCTTACGGGCGATTAACGGCGGCAGGGGGCGATAAGAATGAGTGGCGGCACCGACTTAGGCGATAAGAATGAGTGGCGCAACGCTTACGGGCGATTAACGGCGGCATAGGGCGATCAGAATGAGTGGTGGCTTGCCCACGGGCAGTTAACGGCGTAGGGGGAGATAAAACGAGTGGCGCAACGCTTGCGGGCTACACCATGCAGGACGAAAATGAGTGGCGTAACGCTTATGGGCTGGCTATTAACGGCAGGCAGTAAGATAAGAATGAGGCGGCAACGCTGCGGCGATTAACCGCGAAGTGAGGCGATAAGAATGAGTGGCACCCACGGACGATTAACGCGGCAAAGGGCAAGAATGGCAGGCAACGCTTTACGGGCGATTAACGCGCAGGGGGCGATAAAATGAGTGGCGTAACGCCTTACGGCTTTAAAGGCGCAGGGGGAGATATGAATAGTGGCGGCTGCGTTATGAGCGATTAACGGCGGCAGGGGGGCGATAAGAATGAGTGGCGCAATCGCGTTACGGCGATTAACAGCGCAGGAGGTCAATAAGAATGAGGCGCAACGCTCACGGGCGATAACGGCAGAGGGGGCAAAAGAAGATTTCGGCAACGCTTTACGGGAGATTAACGCGTAGGGGGCGATAAGAATGAGGGCGCAACCGTTACGGGCGATTAAAACGCGGCAGGGGGCAATAAGAATGAGTTCGGCAATCAAGGTTACGGTGATTAACGGCGCATGGGGCCAATAAGAATGAGTGGCGCAACGATGCATAACGAGACAACGGTTGGGGGTCGATAAGAATGAGTGGCGGCAATCGCTTGGCGGGCAAATTAACGCGCAGGGGGCATAAGAATGAGTGGCGCAACGCCACGGGCGATTAACGGCGCATAGGGCGATAAAATGAGTGGCGGCAATCGCTCACGGGCATTTAAAGGCGGCAGGGGGCGATAAGAATGAGTGGCGACTTTCGCGTTACGGGCGATCAACGGCGCAGGTGGGCGAAGAATGAGTGGCGCAATCGCTACGGTGACGCCGCAGGGGGCGATAAGAATGAGTTATGCAATCGCCTTTACGGCGATTAACGCGCAGGGGGCGATAAGAATGAGTGGCGGTAACGACATAGGCGATAAGAATGAGTGGCGGCAATCGCCTTACGGGCGATTAACGCGTATAGGGCCATCAGAATGAGTGGTGGCTTTTCACGGGCAGTTAACGTAGGAGATAATAATGAGTGGCGCAACGCCTTGGCGGGCCATTAACGGCGGCAGGGGGACGATAATGAGTGCCGGTAACGCCTTTGCGGCTATTAACGGCGCAGTAAGGTGATAAGAATGAGTGGCGGTAACGCTGCGCTTATTAACGGCGCAGTGAGGCGATGAAGAATGAGTGGCGAACCGCCTTACGGACGATTAACGCGGCAAGGGCAATAAGAATGAGTAGCAACGCTCACGGCGATTAACAGCGCAAGGGGCGAATAAAATGAGGCCGCAATCGCCACGGCTTTTAAAGGCGGCAGGGGGATAGAATGAGCATGGCCGTTATGAGCGATTAACGGCGGCAGGGGGCGATAAGAATGAGGCGGCAATCGCGTTACGGGCGACATTAACAGCGCAGGAGGTCAATAAGAATGAGTGGCGCAACGCCTCACGGCGATTAACGTGCAGGGGCAAAGAATGACTGGCGTAACGCCTACGGGAGATTAACGGCAGTAGATAAGAATGAGTGGCAACCGCGTTACGGGCGATTAACGCAGGGGGCAATAAGAATGAGTTCGGCAACGTTACGGTGATGACGCGGCACGCCAATAAGAATGAGTGGCGCAACGATACGAACGATTAACGGCGGTTGGGGGTCGATAGAATGAGGCGGCAACGCCTTATGGGCAACTAACGGCGCAGGGGGGAATAAGAAAGTGGCGCAAACGCCTTACGGGCGATTAACCCATGCATAGGGGCGATAAAAATGAGTGGCGGCAACGCTTTACGGGCATTTGCGCGGCAGGGGGCGATAGAATGAGTGGCGACCGCGTTACGGGCGATCAACGGCGGCAGGTGGGCGATAAGAATGAGTGCGGCAACGCGTTACGGGTGATTAACCGCCGCAGGGGGGCGATAAGAATGAGTGGCGAATCGCCTTACCGGCAATTAACGGCGGCAGGGGGGGCAATAAGAATGAATGGCGGCAACGCTTTTGCAATGATTAACGCGCAGGGGCAGTAAGAATGAGCGGCGCAACGCCTGACGGGTGATTAACGACGGCAGGAGGCGATAAGAATGAGTGGCGCAACGCCGCGGCTTATTAACGGTAAAGCCATAAGAATGAGTGGCGCAACGCCTACGGGCGATTAACGCAGCAGGGAGGCCATAAGAATGAGTGGCGCAATCGCCTTCCGGGCTTTAAAGGCGGCAGGGGGAGATAAGAATGAGTGGCGGCTCGCGGACGGGCGATTAACGGCGCAGGGGGGGCGAGAAGCAATGGCGGCAATCGCGCCACGGCGATTAACAGCGCAGGAGGTCAATAAGAATGAGTGGCGCAACGCCTTTACGGGCGATTAACGGCAGGGGGGCAAAAAGAATGACTGGCGTAACGCTCTTACGGAGATTAACGGCGGTAGGGGGCGATAAGAATGAGTGGCGGGCAACCGCGTTACGGCGATTAACGGTGCAGGGGGCAATAAGAATGAGTGTCAGCAACGGTTACGGGTGATTAACCGCGGCAGGGGGCGATAAGAATGAGTGGCGTGCAATCGCCTTACGGGCAATTAACGGGGCAGGGGCAATAAGAATGAATGGCGCACCGCCTTATGGGCAATTAACAGCGCAGGGGGGGGCAATAAGAATGAGTGGCGCAACGCTCTTACGGGCGAATAACCGCAGCATAAGGGCGATAAAATGAGGCGGCAACCGCCTTACGGGCATTTAACGCTGCAGGGGGCGATAAGAATGAGGCGACTCGCGTTACGGGCGATTAACGGCGGCAGGAGGGCGATAAGAATGAGTGGCGGCAATCGCCTGGCGGGGCACAACGGCGGCAGGGGGGCAATAAGAATGAATGGCGGCAATCGCCTTACGGTCGCATTAACGCCGCAGGGGGGAGAAGAATGAGTGGCAACGCTTGACGGGTGATTAACGACGGCAGGAGGCGATAAGAATGAGTGGTGGGTAACGCTGCGGCGATTAACGCGGCAGGGGCCAAGCAACGAGTGGCAACGCCTCACGGGCGATTAACGCGCAGGAGGCCATAAGAATGAGTGGCGCAACGCCTATACGGCTTTTTAAAGGCGGCAGGGGAGATAAGAATGAGTGGCGGCCGCGGGCGATTAACGGCGGCAGGGGGCGATAAGAATGAGTGGCGCAATCGCTACGGCGGCCATTACGCAGGAGGTCAATAAGAATGAGTGGCGGCAACGCCCACGGGCGATTAACGGTGGCAGGGGGCAAAAGAATGACTGGCGGCAACGCCTTTACGGGAGATTAACGGCCGTAGGGGGCGATAAGAATGAGTGGCGGCAACCGGGTACGGGCGATTAACGGCGGCAGGGGGGCAATAAGAATGAGTGTCAGCAATCGCACGGTGACAACCGCAGGGGCGATAAGAATGAGTGGCGCAACGCCTACGGCACTAACGCGCAGGGGCAATAAGAATGAATGGCGCAACGCTTTTGCGGTCGACATTAACGCGGCTGGGGGCAGTAACGAATGAGGGCGCAATCGCTGACGGGTGATTAACGACGCAGGAGGCGATAAGAATGAGTGGCGGCAACGCCCACGGGCGATTAACGCGGCTGGGGAGCGATAAGAATGAGTGGCGCAATCGACTTAGGGCGATAAGAATGAGTGACGGCAGGCGAGTAAGAAACAGTGGCGTAACGCCTTACGGCGATTAACGGCGGCAGGGGGCGATAAGAATGAGGGCGTAACGACGAAAGGCGAATGAGTGGCGGCAATCGCCTATGGACCATTAACGCCGCAGAGGGCAATAAGAATGAGTTAGGCAACGCTTTACGGGCGACACAACGGCGCAAGAAGGACTGTGAATGAGTGGGGCTTGCTCACGGCAGCATACGGTAGGGGCGATAATAGATGGGCGGCAACGCTTTGGCGGCCAAACGGCGCGCAGGGGGCGATAAAATGAGTGCCGGTAATCGCCTTTGCGGGCCATTAACGGCGGCAGTAAGGTGATAAGAATGAGTGGCGCAACGCCTTACGGACTATTAACCGCAAAGGGGCAATAAGAATGAGTAGGCAACGCCCACGGCGCACCAACGGCGAAGGGGCGACAAAAATGATTACGAAACGCTTTACGGCTTTTAAAGGCGGCAGGGGGGAGATAAGAATGAGTGGCGTCTGCGTTATGAGCGATTAACGCGCAGGGGGAAGGGCGGAAGAATGGGAGTGGCGGCAATCGCGCTACGGGCGATTAACAGCGCAGGAGGTCAATACACGAGTGGCGGCATCGCCTTACGGGCGACATTAACGGTAGGGGCAAAAAAGAATGATTGGCGGCACCGCCTTACGGAGATTAACGCGCAGGGGGCTACAAGAATGAGTGGTGGCAATCACCACGGTCGACATTAACGGCGCAAGGGGCGATCAGAACGAGCAACGACTTCTCACGGCAACCAACCAGCAGGGGGCGATAATAAAGAGTGGCAAGCACTTCGCTACGGGCGATTAACGGGGCAGGGGCAAAAGAATGAGGGTGGCAATCGCCCACCGGCGACATTAACGTCGGCAGGGGTCGAGTAAGAATGAGTGGTGGTAACGCCTTACGGGCGATTAACGGCGCAGGAAGGTGATAAGAATGAGTTGGGCGGCACCGCCTCGCGGGCGATGGCTAACGCAGCGCAGGGGGCGATAAGCATGAGTGGCGGCAACGCCTGCGGACCATTAACGCCGCAGAGGGGCAATAAGAATGAGTTAGGCACCGCCCACGGCGATTGAACGGCGCATAGGCCATCAGAATGAGTGGGTGGCTGTTCACGGCAGTTAACGCGGTAAAATATAATGGCGCGCAATCGCCTGGCGGGCTTAACGGCGTGCAGGGGCGATAGAAATGAGCGGTAATCGCCTTGGCGGCTATTAACGGCGGCAGTGGCAAGATAAGTAATATGGCGTAACGCCACGGACGCATTAACGGCGCAAAGGGGCAATAAGAATGAGGCAGGCAACGCCCACGGCGATTAACGGCAAGGGGGCGAAAAAATGAGTGGCGCAACGCTTTACGGCCTTTAAAGGCGGCAGGGGAGATAAGAATGAGGGCGGCTTTCGCGCACGGGCTATTAACGGCAGAAGACAAGAATAATGGCGAAACGCAGTCACGGTGATTAACAACACAAGAATGAGGGCGTAACCGCCAGCGATAATGGCGTAAGGGGCGAAAAAATGAGTGGCGAAATCGCCTGGCGATTAATAACGCGGCAAGGGGGCGATAAATGAGTGCGGCAACGCCCTACGGGCGATTAACGGCGGCGGCGTGACAAGAATGAGGAGTGCAACGCCTGCGGGCGATTAACGCGCAGGGAGAGGCGATAAGAATGAGTGGGCGCAACGCCCACGGACGATTAACGCGGCAGAGGCAATAAGAATGAGGGGTGGGTACCGCCTTACGGGCGATGTTAACGGGCGTAAACAGATAAGAATGAGGGCGTAATTCCATTTCACGGGCGAGTAAGAATGAGTGGCGTAACGACTTACGGCGATAAGACTGGAGTGGCGCACCGCGTTACGGGCGACAACGCGGCAGGAGGCAGAAGAATGAGTGTCGCAATCGCGTTATGGGCGATTAACCCGCGTAGGGGGGCGATATAAGAATGAGTATGCACCGCCTTACAGCCGATTAACGGAGGCAGGGGGAAATAAGGAATGAGTGGTAAGTAAATTGCCCCTCACGGTCGATTAACGGCGCAAGGGGCTTATCAGAATGAGTGGCGGATTTCTCTACGGCAAATTAACGCAGGGGGCGTATAATAAAGAGTGGCGGCACGCTACGGCGACACACGGTAGGGGGGCAAAAGAATGAGGGTGGCAATCGCCTACGCGTGCGACATTACCGCCGGCAGGGGTCGATAAGAATGAGGCAACCGCCTACGCGCTAACGGCGCAGGAAGGGGGTGATAAGAATGAGTTATGCAACGCTTTGCGGGCGACAACGCAGGGGGCGATAACGAGGGCGTAACGCCTTTATGGGACATTAACGGCCGCGAGAGGGCTAAGAATGAAAGCGCAACGCCTTACGGCGATTAATGCGTTAGGGCCATCAGAATGAGTGGTATTGCCTGCGGTGTTACCCGCGTGAAAGGAGCACACGAGTGGCGGCACGGCGAAATATTACCTAAGGCAGGGGGCGATAAATGAGTGCCGGTACCACTATGGGCTATTAACGCGCAGCAGGCTACAAGAATGAGTGGCGGCACCGCTCTTAATGACGACAACGGTGCAAAGCGCGTTAAGAATGAGTAGGCAACGCCACGGGCGACACCGCGCGGGGGAAGGACAAAATGAGTGGCGCAATCGCCTTACGGGCTTTTTAAAGGCGGTAGGGGGGGGAGATAAGAATGAGTGGCGGCTGTGTTGCGGGCGATTAACGGCAGGGGGAAGGGTTAAGAATGAGCATGCACCGCGTTACGGCCACTTAACAGCCAGGAGGTCAATAAGACGATATAACGCCCGCGGGCATTATCGCGTAAAGAATACCTGGCGGGCACCGCCTTAGGAGATTAACGGCGTAGGGGGTGAAGCAAGAATGAGTGGCGGCAACCGGCACGGGCGAATAACGCGTGACAATAAGAATGAGTGTCGGCAACGCGTTACGGTGATTAACCGCGGTAAAGACAGACGAGTGGCGGCAATCAACGGCAATATTAACGGCGGCAGGGGGCAATAAGAATGAATGGCAAATCGCCTTGCGGTCGATTAACGCGTAGGGGGCGGTAAGAATAAAGTTGCGGTACCGCCTTTACGGGCGATTAACGGTGGCAGGGGGCGAGTAAGAATGAGTAAGGTACCGACTTAGGCGATAAGAAGAGTGGCGCAACGGGCGTATTAACGCAAGTGCAGAGCAATGTAACCGAACGAT
>NW_024715061.1:0-5000 GCF_018991925.1 Homarus americanus
ATTTCCCGAAAAAAGATTATCATAGAAAAACGGAAATTTGTATCATAAAAAATGGAAAATCTACTCCGCGAAAGTTGAAGATAACCAAACGCCGAAAATAGATTATCATAGAAACGGAATTTGTATCATAAAAATGAAATATCTACTTTCCATGCAAAGTTGAAATAGATAAACAAATCCCCCAAATAGATTATCATAGAAAAACGGGAAATTTGTATCATAAAAAATGGGAAATATCACTTCCGGGAAAGTTATTAGATAAACCAAATTTCCGAAAATAGATTAACATAGAAAACGGAAATTTATACCATAAAAAATGGGGAAATATCTACCTCCACGAAAGTTGGTTAGATAAACAAATTTCCCGAAAATAGATTATCACAGAAAACGGGAAATTCGTATCATAAAAAAGGGAAATATCTACTTCCGCGAAAGTTATAGATAAACCAAATTTGCCGAAAATAGATTATCATAGAAAACGGGGAAATTTTGTATCATAAAAAATGGGAAATATCTACTCTTTCCGGGCGAAAAGTTGATATATAAACAATCCTTTCCCGAAAATAGATTATCATAGAAAACGGAAATTTGGTATCATAAAAGGGGTCAGAAATATCTACTTCCGGGGAAAGTTGGTTGAGTCTACTTTCCCGAAAAAGTAGATAGATTTTCTACTTTTCGGGAAAGTAGATTATCGATTTTTCGGGGAATAGATTTTCGAATTTTGGGGAAATATTACCAAATTTTGCGAAGTAGATTATCATATGAAAACGGAAATGGTATCCACAAAATGGGAAATATCTACTTTAGAAAAGTTAGATGATAACCAAATTTTCCGAAAATAGATTATCATAAAAACGGGAAATTTGTAATTACAAAAAATGGGGAAAATATCTACTTTCCGGGAAAGTTGGTTAGATAACCAAATTTGACGAATAGATTATCACAGAAACGGGAAATTTGTATCATAAAAAATGGGAAATATCTACTTTCCGCGAAAGTTGAAGATAAACAACTTTCCGAAAATAGATTATCATAGAAAACGGAAATTTGTATCACAAAAATGGGGAAAATATCTACTTTCCGGAAAGTTAAGGATAAACCAAATTTGCCGAAAATGATTATCATAGAAAAACGGAAATTTCCGTATCATAAAAAATGGGAAATATCTACTTTCCGCGAAAGTTATTAGATAACAACTTTCCGAAAATAGATTATCATAGAAAACGGAAATTTGTATCATAAAATGGGAAATATCTACTTTCCGGGAAAGTTATTATATACCAAATTTGCCGAAAATACTTATCAGAAAACGGGAAATTTGTATCACAAAAAATGGAAATATCTACTTTCCGCGAAAAGTTGGTTAGATAACCAAATTTACGAAAATAGATTATCATAGAAACGGGAAATTTGTATCATAAAAATGGGGAAATATCTACTTTCCGGGAAAGTTGGTTATCTACTTTCCCGAAAAGTAGATAGATTTTCTACTTTTCAGAAAGTAGATTATCGATTTTTCGGGGAATAGATTTTCGAATTTTGGGGGAAATATTACCAATTTTGGCGAAGGCTATATTATCACAGAAAAACGGGAAATTTGTATCACAAAAATGGGAAATATCTACTTTCCGGGAAAGTTGGTTAGATAACCAAATTTTCCGGAAAAATAGATTCTCATAGAAAACGGAAATTTAGATCATAAAAATGGGAAATATCTACTTTCCGAAAGTTAAGCTAGATAACCAAATTCTGCCGTGAAAATAGATTATCATGAAAACGGGAAATTTGTATCATAAAATGGGAAATATCTACTTTCCGCGAAAGTTAAATAGATAAACAACTTTCCCGAAAACAGATTATCATAGAAAACGGGAAATTTGTATCATAAAATGGGAAATATCTACTTTCCGGGAAAAGTTGCTAGATAACCAAATTTGCCGAAAATAGATTATCATAGAAAACGGGAAAATTTTGTATCATAAAAATGAAATATCTACTTTCCGCGAAAGTTGGTTAGATAAACAACTTTCCCGAAAAAATAGATTTCATCATACAGAAAACGGGAAATTTGTATCATAAAAAATGGGAAAATATCTACTTTCCGGAAAGTTGAAAGACGTCTACTTTTCCCGAAAAGTAGATAGATTTTCTACTTTCGGGAAAGTGAAATATCGATTTTCGGGGGAATAGATTTTCCGAATTTTGGGGGAAATATTACCTAATTCTTTTGCGAAGTAGATTATCATAGAAAACGGGGAAATTTGTATCACAAAAATGGGAAATATCTACTTTCCGAAAAGTTGAGCAGATAAACCAAATTTTTCCGAAAATAGATTATCAGGAAAATCTGTAGAAATTTGTATCATAAAAAATGGGAAATATCTACTTTCCGGGAAAGTTGGTTCGATAACCAAATTCTGCCGAAAATAGATTACATTTGCAGAAAACGGGGAAATTGTATCACAAAAAAATGGGAAATATCTACTTTCCGCGAAAGGAAAGGATAAACAACTTTCCCGAAATAGATTATCATAGAAAAACGGAAAATTTGGTATCATAAAAATGGGGAAAATATCTACTTTCCGGAAAGTTAGTTAGATAAATCAAATTTGCCGAAAATAAATTATCATAAAGAAAACGGGAAATTTGTATCATAAAAAATGGGGAAATATCTACTTTCCGGGCGAAAAAGTTGAGTTAGGATAAAACAATCCTTTCCGAAAATAGATTATCATAGAAAACGGAAATTTGTATCATAAAAAATGGGAAATATCTACTTTCCGGGAAGTTGAAATAGGATAACCGGGCCCTTTTCCGAAAATAGATTATCAGCAGAAAACGGAAATTTGTATCGTGGCCGGGAAATATCTACTTTCCGCGAAAGTTGGAGTTAGATAAACTGTAAATTCTGCCGAAAATAGATTATCATAGAAATGGGAAATTTGTATCATAAAAATGGGAAATATCTACTTTCCGCGAAAGTTATTAGATAAACAACTTTCCAAAAATAGATTATCATAGAAACGGGAAATTTGTATCATAAAAAAGGGCCGAAATATCTACTTCCGGGAAAGTTGGAGACTTTTCCCGAAAAGTAGATAGATTTTCTACTTTTCGAAAGTGATTATCGATTTTTTCGGGGAATAGATTTTCGAATTTTGGGGAAATATTACCAAATTTTGCGAAGTAGATTATCACAGAAAACGGAAATTTGTATCACAAAAAATGGGAAAATATCTACTTTCTGGGAAAGTTACAGATAAATCAAATTTTCCGAAAATAGATTATCATAGAAAACGGAAATTTGTATCATAAAAATGGGGAAATATCTACTTCTTCCGGGAAAGTTGGTTAGATAACCAAATTTGACGAAAATAGATTATCATAGAAAACGGAAAATTTGTATCATAAAAATGGAAATATCTACTTTTCCATGAAAGTTGGTTAGATAAACAACTTTCCGGAAAACAGATTATCACAGAAAACGGAAAATTTTGTATCATAAAAAATGGGAAATATCTACTTTCCGGGAAAGATAGATAAACCAAATTTTGCCGAAAAATAGATTATCATAGAAAAACGGAAAATTTGTATCATAAAAATGGGAAATACTCCGCCTTCCGCGAAAGTTGAAATAGATAAAACAACTTTCCCGAAAATAGATTATCATAGAAAACGGAAATTTGTATCAAAAAAATGGAAACATCTACCCCGAAAGTTGAGATATAAACAAAATTTCCCGAAAAAACAGATTATCATAGAAAACGGGAAATTATCATAAAAATGGAAACATCTACTTCCCCAAAAGTTATTAGATAAACCAAATTTGCTGAAAATAGATTATAAAGAAAACAAAATTGTATCATAAAAAATGGAAAAATCTACTTTCCGAAAGTTATAAAACCAAACTTCCCGAAAACAGATACAAAAAACGAAATTCTACCATAAAGTAAAATAACTAATTTCCTCAAAATAGTTAGATAACCAAACTATTAAACATAATATCATAGAAAACGAAATTTGTATCAAAAAAAAGGAAAATATCTACCCCGAAAGTTAATAGATAAACAAATTTCCCGAAAATAGATCATCACAGAAAACGGAAATTTGATATAAAATGGAAAATATCTAATTTCCGGGAAAGAAAGACAACCAAAATTAACGAAAATAGATTATCAAGAAAACGGGAAATTTGAACATAAAAAAATGGAAATATCTACTTTCCGAAAGAGAGTTAGATAAACAAATTTCCCGAAAAATAGATATCACAGAAAACGGAAATTGTATCATAAAAATGGGAAATATCTACTTTCTGAAAGTTGATAGAAAACCAAATTCCCGAAAAATAGATTATCATAGAAAACGGAAAATTTAAAAAGGGAAATATCTACTTCCACGAAAGCGAGTTAGATAAACAACTTTCCCGAAAATAGATTATCATAGAAAAACGGAAATTTGTATCATAAAAAATACAAAGCTATCTACTTTCCGGGAAAGTTCACCCCAAAAAAAACACCAAAAAACACAAAACGAATTTAAATAACCAAATTTTCCGAAAATAGATTATCATAGAAAAACGGAAATTTGTATCACAAAAAATAGAAATATCTACTTTCCGAAAGTTATAGATAACCAAATTTTTCCGAAAATAGATTACCACAGAAAACGGGAAATTTGTATCAAAAAAATGGGAAATATCTACTTTCCGAAAGTTAATAGATAAACAAATTCTCCGAAAATAGATTATCATAGAAAAAACGAAATTTGTATCATAAAAATAAAATATCTATCGCAAGCGAAAGTTGAGTTAGATAAACAACTTTCCCGAAAAATAGATTATCATAGAAAACGGAAATTTGTATCATAAAAAAATGGGAAATATCTACTTTCCGGGAAAGTTATGTTAGATAACCAAATTTGCTGAAAATAGATTATCATAGAAAATGGAAATTTGTATCAAAAATAAGGAAATATTTACGAAAGTTATTAGATAAACA
>NW_024715061.1:10000-15000 GCF_018991925.1 Homarus americanus
TAGACAGATTTTCTATTTTCGGGAAAGTAGAAAATCTATCTACTTTTCGGGAAGTAGATAACAACTTTCGAAAGTGAATATTTTCATTTACATGATACAAATTCCAATGGAAAGTGGATGTTTTCCCAATGGTTATCATGAAATCCCCAAAGGTGGGTAAACACACATTCGAAATCTAGCAAGAAGGTCAGGTAATCTGCTCGGGAGAGTAATACTTTTCAGGAAGTAGAAAAGCCAACTTTCCGGAAAGTAGATGTTTCCCATTTTATGATACAAATTTTCCCGTTTTCTAGATAATCTACTTCCCAAGAATTAGAGTATATTCAGGAGAGTGACTTCCCGGAAGCCCATTTTATAATTCCCGTTTTCTAACTTCGCAAAAAGGTGTCTTCCCAAAAAGTTCGAAAATCTACTTCCCGAAAAGTCGATAAATACTTTCCCAGTAGAAAATCTATCCTACTTTCGGGAAAGTAGTAAACAACTTCGAAAGTAGATATTTCCATTTCTTTGATACAAATTTCGTCTGTGATAACCTACTTCACAAAATGTAATATTTCCCCAAGGTCAAACTCTACTCCCCGAAATCGATAATCGCACTCCCGAAAAAGTAAAATCATCTACTTTTGGAAATAAATAACACTTTCGGAAAGCAATATTCCCATTTTTATACAAATTCCGTTTTCTATGATAATCGCTTATAAAATTGGTAATATTTCCCCCAAAATTCAATCTACTTCCCCGAAAAGTCGATAACTACTTTCCCGAAAAGTGAAAATCTATCTACTTTTCAAGGAAAGTGGATAACCAACTTTCGGAAAGTAGATATTTCCCATTTTTGTTGAAATTTCCGTTTTCTATGATAATCTGCTTCACAAAATTAGGAATATTTCCCCAAAAAATTCGAAAATCAACTTCACGAAAAATCGATAATCTACTTTCCCGAAAAGTAGAAAATCTATCTACTTTTCGGGAAAGTAGATAACAACTTTCGGAAAGTAGATATTTCATTTTTATGATACAAAATTTACGTTTTCTATGATAATCTACTTCATAAAATTGGTAATATTTCCCCAAAATTCAAAATCTACTTCCACGAAGTCGATAATCTACTTGAAAGTAATCTATCCACTTTCGGGAAAAGTAGATAACCAACTTTCGGAAAGTGAATTTCCATTTTTTATGATACAAAATTTCCGTTTTCTATGATAATCTACTTCAAAATTAGGTAATATTTCCCCAAATTCGAAAATCTACTTGAAAAGTCGATAATCTACTTGAAAGTAGAAAAATCTATCTACTTTTCAGGAAAGTAGACTCAACTTTCGGAAAGTAGATATTTTCCGTTTTATGATACAAATTTCCGTTTTCTATGATAATCTACTTCGCAAAATTAGGTAATATTTCCCCAAAATTCAAATATCTACTTCCCGAAAAGTCGATAATCTACTTTCCCGAAGTAAAATCTATCTACTTTTCGAAATTAGATAACCAACTTTCGGAAAGTAGATATTTCCCATTTTTATATACAAATTTCCCGTTTTCTATGATAATCTACTTCGCAAAATTAGGTAATATTTCCCCAAAATTCGAAAATCTACTTCCCGAAAGTCGATAATCTACTTTCCCGAAAAGTAGAAAATCTATCTACTTTTCGGGAAAGTAGATAACCAACTTTCGGAAAGTAGATATTTCCCATTTTTATGATACAAATTTCCCGTTTTCTATGATAATCTACTTCGCAAAAATTAGGTAATAACTTCCCCAAAATTCAATCTACTTCCCCGAAAAGTCGATAATCTACTTTCGGAAATGAAAAATCTATCTACTTTCGGAAAATCATTCCCATTTCTTATGATGAATTTCCCGTTTTCTATGATAATCTACTTCAAAATTAGGTAATATTTCCCCCAAAATTCAATCTACTTCCCCGAAAAGTCGATAATCTACTTTCCCGAAAAAGTAGAAAATCTATCTACTTTTCGGGAAAATGAAATAACCAACTTTCCGGAAAGTAGATATTTCCCATTTTTTATGATACAAATTTCCCGTTTTCTATGATAATCTACTTCGCAAAAATTAGGTAATATTTCCCCAAATTCGAAAATCTACTTCCCCGAAAAAGTCGATAATCTACTTTCCCGAAAAGTAGAAAATCTATCTACTTTCGGGAAGAGTAGATAACCAACTTTCGGAAAGTATATTTTCCCATTTTTATGATACAAATTTCCGTTTTCTATGATAATCTACTTCGCAAAATTAGGTAATATTTCCCAAAATTCGAAAATCTACTTCCCCGAAAAGTCGATAATCTACTTGAACTAAAGTAAGAAAACAACTAAGGCGGAGGTAGAGTCTCAGTCCTTTTCTTCCACCATCATCAAACTTTGTTGCTGTTTCTTCACTTTGTCTTCTTTGCATCTTGAGGTAAAGTGACATAAAAATACTACTCATCTGTGTCGACTTCAACTACAACACAGACCTTGTTAGTAGAACTGATCCCTAAAGCTGAACATTTTACTGTAATAAGCCTCAGTGTGTCTCCACTGCCTGAAGTTAGCACCGTTATACGTTTCCAGCACTGGCAGGAGCAGGTGTTAGTACACTACAGAACATCTAATATCCTCCCAACTAAGTCATTATAAAGCTATCCACACACAGACTGGTGTATAATTTCTGTACCATTTCCCGATATTTTGGGTAAACACGCTTCTGTGTCATCCTTGTTAAGTTTCAACCTCTTCCTCCTACATCTCCTGTCTCTTCCCTAATGGTAATTGAACATACACAACAAAATGGTCACTGACTTGCTCTTATTATCTCACATTCTCCTGGACTCTGACTGCTTATCATACAAACATAACCTAACATCCCTCCTTCATGAGGTCCTTCCTTATTTCCTAACAAGTATGCATATGGGTGATCTTCTAAAAAGTAAAAGTTTATACCGTTACTATTAAAGTCTCCTCATTGTTCCATCTTGGATGTCGAGCATTAAAATCTCCTACAGCCAAAGTTAAGTCAAAAAGCATGCAATCTTGTAAGGAGTTGAGGTCAAAACAGCCTCCAGAAAAATACAAATTTGCTATGCTCAATTCTCCTTCCTTCAAATATAACTTTATACAGACACTTTCCATTCCTTGCTCTACTCGGGTATCCAACTAGTTCTGCTGGTATGGAATTTTAATGTATGTTGAGACCCTCTTATACCTTCACCCGAATAGAGATAGAAATCCTAATATCCAGACAGTTTAAGCAGGTCACCTTTCCTGTCCCCAGTCTCCTGAAGGGTAATTATGTCAATAATATTTTTTAAGGGTAAAGTAATGTACATCTGTCACTCTGTTTCATAGACCATTAACATTCCAGGACATTATCTTAAGCCTAGCTACATCCATTATAAATATTTACACTTTATATCCGTCAATTAGATTCTTTAAGAAGGCCCAATCCCTCCTGCACAGTTTCCCATTTCCTCTTTTCATATCAGCATCTTTACACTTTACCAACACCTTTTTAAAACTTTCAGTTGTCGCTCCTGCACTACACAATCCTTTATTTTCCTCTCCTTCCTTTAATACTTATTTTAATGACTGACTTTTCAAAACCTTGGACTCTTCATTTTCCTCTTTCCTTCTAACTCTACATAATTCACAGCTTTATTTTCCTTCCCTTTATTTATCATTGTATCAAGTATTTTCTCAATCATTTCTATTTTTCTGTCCTAAATTTTGCAAAGCTGAAACATCTTACGCACCTCTTCTCCCAAATTTCTTGCACAGTTTTATCACCAACCTGGAGGGCTGCACCACTACTCACGCCTGCTACCTGTTTATTACTCTGGTTGTTCTGGCATCGAAAACTCTTCCAGCCGCAAGCGCTGTCCTTATCCTCATTGAATCTATATGTCAGGCATTCCTAGAGATCACTGTCTCCACTGTCTGTGTGTTCTCCTGCTGTCTTGTCACTGGCATACCTCTGTACTTCTCCTGTGTTCTCTGAATAATTCCTTTGTTGGTCATTTCTCAGAGCATTGGCCGCATCTCACATGCTATTGAACTAGCATTGTGAGTTTTACCTGATACAACAACAAAACTCTTTCTCCTGCTTTGATCTTGCTAGTTGCTAGATTCGTGCC
Source organism: Homarus americanus (assembly GCF_018991925.1). Classification (NCBI taxonomy): domain Eukaryota; kingdom Metazoa; phylum Arthropoda; class Malacostraca; order Decapoda; family Nephropidae; genus Homarus; species Homarus americanus. The sequence goes on from NW_024715061.1 coordinate 14,136, forward strand.
TCTTCCCACAGAGTCTACAACGTGGGTCCAGTTGACAGATCCAGGCCTTGTCTTCCCATTTACAGCCAACTTCACCTTGTGTGTGTTCCTGTCGACTTCCTTCAAATTCCATACTTTGCTCTTGATCCATTTTCCACTATATCCTTTCTGTTATTTCCATTATTATTTCCGTTACCACATTTCTTGTCCTAGTTTATTTTTGTTTCTTCTCCTCTCTCTCTTCTTTCACTTTCCTCCTCTTGCCATCTTGTCTCCCTCATCCTTTTAGGAATTCCTTTCTTGTTACTACCTCTTGATGTAGCTGTATTTCCTTACTTCGTAACATCCCTTGTGTTTCTTCATTCATATTAGACACATCACTACTCAACTCAAGGTCTTCAAGAACTTCGTCAATACTTTTTCTCATTACTCTTCCATGTAAACTTCTTAGCGATAATTCACTTTCCATGGGGCAATGTTGACATCCCACAACACCCAGCCAGGAGTGATGGGACTCCGAGCAGTTATTTTCGTTGGTAAACAGCTAAGTTCCCAACACCAAAGTTGCTTGATGGTATTCATCTTATCCCCAGGTCCTTATACACCTGTAGGTAAGTCTATATATCCTTCACATAATGAAATATGTTTGAAAACATCCCAAATTTGAGCTAGCATTCGCAGATGTGTTTACCAGTGCCCTGTAAGGACCCCAATAAGTTCACCCAACGCCTGCATGATATGAGGCAGGTCACTCAGTTTTAAGTGCGGTGAATTTTCTGGCTCGAGTACCACGAGATGCTGGTGAGATGAGCGAAGATTAAATAATTTAAGGACGTCTGCCAAAAAAAAAAACCGCTCAAAGACTTTATTTACACTTTAATATTTT
>NW_024715061.1:20000-24883 GCF_018991925.1 Homarus americanus
TCTCCCAACACTTTTCCACTCTCTCACCCCTTTATCCCCTATGTTGACCGTCTCTTTAACCTTTCCTACCTTTCCTCTCTACTCACACAATAATTCTCGCCCCCTTCAATTCTATAAAAATTCTTTAGGGCACAAGAAAAAGTATTTCATTATTCACTGAAGGCGGAGCTAATAACAGTATGACCTCACGTGCATAAAGGTGTTAGAGGCAACACAAGATAATCAATATAACACTTAGAAATTCTTCAGCTGAGTGACTTTAAATTATTTGTATTTATTTCTTTGGTATTACTTTGCGGAAGGTATTGTTCATAAATAATTGTATAATTTTTTTTTCCTACTCCTGTTGATAGACTGTGTGTGGGCTAAAGAATTGTTGTGTGGTAGAGGTGTGGTGGGTATGTGTTGTCGCAGGGTCAGTGGACCAGGAAGACAGCTGGGTATATAGTCTTATTGTATGTGTTGATGGATAAGTGAGTGGATGGGTAGGTGACTGGTGGTGGGGCAGTCTTTGGGTCATACATCAGACTTTATAATCTACACTTACAGTCCTCACATTAAAGACGTGACGCAACAAAAACAAGTATATATAAATATTTATCCCAAGGATTACTAGTGCTGCGTGTTCTCGTAGTGATGTGGCATTTACCAAGGATTATATGTCTTTTCTCAACATCGAAGTTCGAATATTTGTTTTGTTTTGCATTTAGTTTGATAGGAAATGTACAGTGGGTATGTACACAGTATACAAGAGATGTGTACACTACTGTATAATGTATCTACAGCTAAGCAAGAGATATGTAAGAAGCAGAGGAAAATATAAAAAATATGATATATAAATGCTGCATAGTTTTATTTGATGTTTGCTGGAATGGGAAAGAGATGTCACCATTGTTGGGACGATATGAGGCCAAAAATGAAAATATCTTCTCCTTTTTATGTTTTTCACTCTCTTTCCTTGGTGATGAGGGTTCTTTTGTTTTTCTTACCTCTACGAAGATCTTGTCCAAGAAAACCAATGATAAGGAATTATATATATACGATTTGGGGCGTTTCTAAGGATCAGCCACATAAAGATCCACCCTATTGGCTTCCCGTCCTGAGGGCTATGTGCTTTTTAAAATTTGCACAAATACCTAGAAAAGCTTAAAAAATAAGAGACACAAACTCTAGGAATGAATGGCATTAGATAGATGTGGAAGGCAAGTGCATATTGGCATAGAGAGGAGGGTAATGTGGATAGTAGGGGGACATTTTTGAATAAATGGCTAATGCCACTAGTGATTCTTTAATTTTCCTTATTTATACCAAGAAGGCCAAATGATGCATGGAATGTTGGAGCCTTTCAATTACTTATTTTTTTTAAATATGTATTACTGTATCTTTTAGCTAATCGATTCTAGTACTGTAATATGTCGAGCTTTTATGGGTTATGGTTAGAAAATGACCTGACCTTTGGCAAGACGTTTAAATAAGTCGTAGTTCCTCAGAATAGTGTGTTTTTGTGTGTGTGTGTGTGTGTGTGTGTGTCATGAACTAGCCCTCGTGGTGAACAATGAAGCAGCCTTGTGAGTCTTCCAGTCACTACATAAACCTTTTCACCACCAAGACTCCTGCTGTGCCTCCTGAGGTGCAACACACGGTAACTCGGTGCTTACGGCCCCAGGCTAGACCAACAGGGATCTCGGAGCAGCAGTGGGCCCTAGAGGGATGGTACTTATGTCACTGGCATGTGACACGTATTGTTTCACAACCACTGCTCTACTGTTTTGTGATTAACCTTAGTAGGTATAGGCGCCACGGTATTAAACCCTGAACGAAAATTTGCTGTGGAGCCCCACATCGAGGAATAAAACATGCTTAGAGCCCCAGCAAAACCCAACGGATGAAAGTGGACGAGGTAACCAACATGGGAATCAACAGCAGATGCAAAACGAGCGGGTGGTGCTGCAAAAGACAAAACCCAACTGGGCTATCGACGTCCATTGTAACTCTCCTCCGCTGTCAAAGTTGCAACACTTGCACCACTGACTGGGTGGGCATGGAGAACCAAGAATTGTATGCAGCTTTTAATTTCTGTTCTGCACCACATAACCAACTCAAGTATAGCCATCATCCAGCTCATCATACTCTTTATATCATCGCGAAAAACCCTTACACCCCAAAATTCCTATGGCGACAGACGAGTGAGTGTCGGATAGACAGGATCGCCGGCAGCCTCTAACAACCTTGCAGACAAGATGGTCATTATGCATTGGTATCTAGGGCAGCGCAATCCAGTCCTGTTCGAATGACTGAGTTAAGTCTTTCTAGGAGCCACTCTGCTCACCCCACATGGGAGGGCTTGAAAATAGCTCAAAACATAGCCATTTCTTGGAAAAAAAAAAAAACCTGACTTGGGCAACTGCACCCATCAAGGTAATCCAAAAGTGGTCGAAAACACAATCATAATCACAGCTCGAAGAAAAAATAAATTATACAGCCTCCCTATGGTCCTGCATGGAATGTCAAGACCCTTTGGATACCGGCACAACAAACGTACTGAAAAGGAAGAACCACCCATGTGGCAAAAAGAGTGGTTTAGGTGCAACATTGACATACAGCCATTAGTGAGTACTGGCTCCCCAGAAGAGTCGACTCACGGAACAGCGTGTGGAAATATAAAGTGTGTGAAACACAAAAAATTGGTGAATCAACAAAGGACGCGTGAATTTTTCAATTTCACTAAAGCCTATGGCACGGTCCCCTTCCTCATCCGACGGTAATTCTCATGAGAGGAAGGCATCAACAACATAAGAATAATTGCTCACTGGAAACACCGAGGATGTCCTAACTACCCAGCAGGTCCTAAAGCACCCAGAGCTGAATCACCCCGGCTATCCTTCATCCTTGATGAGGTACTGTAGTTACTGCAATGAAGCTGATGAAAAATAATGCCACAGACCTGATGGAATCCCAGCCGAAGTGCATAAAGCAGTAGGACCTCTACTTACCAGCTGTCTCCACTCTCTCTTGAGAATCTATGGGAGAAGGAGGAAATACCCAAGATCTTAAAGACGCCGCCATCATCAATATTTATAAGTAGACTGTCGACTGTGGCATACAATGGAATTCCGCTGCTGTCCATAGCTGGCAAGATTATCGCCCGAATCCTTTAAAAAGTTAATCTATTCCTGGGCCGGAAAGCCCCAGAACTTCATTGTGGCTTTAGGCCATTTTGTCCCAACACCATTTGATCTTTGCTGCCCCGCTACATGTTGCCAAGAAAAGTGCAGAAAAATACATTGTGACTTGTTCATGGTTCACTGACCTACCATGGCCTTTGACTCGTTCAACAGGAAGCCTCTCAGTCGTTTGATTCCCACCAAAATTCATGGGCCATTTCAGGCATCTCCACGATGGTTATGGAGTAAACAAGGACGTGTACTAGCACCAACTCTTTTCCATTTTGTTGGCTGCCTTCCCCACTCGTGCCATCGCCAATTTAGCCGGTAGAGTGGACATCGAGTACCTGATGAAGGAACTTTTTCAACATAAGACGACTCCAGGCAGGAACAAGGACTCGGCCGCTTCCATCACTGAACTTCAGTATGCACACACTACTTCACCATCGTCACTCTCACTGAATGTGACCTTCGAAATTCCTGAACACCTACGTAGATGTGTATGCACACTTCATCTTTGAGGTAAGACTCCAGATTCTCTACAAGACTACCCCCTGATTTAGCCACACCTCCACCATCCACCCAGAGCACAAGGACCTCTCTAATGTTACCCACTTCAGCATCTTCACCAGTCCACCACTGCAGACATTGAGGAAGAGACCTTACATCAGATAAAATATCAATCTCAACTTTTGGCGGATTTCGTTCCCTTGTCTTCAGCTGGAGGGAGCTGAAATGATCTAAAAAGCCGCACATACATCGATCAGTGGTCATCCCCAATTCTGCTGTAAAGCAGCGAGACATGGGTCACATACAGGCGGCACCTCAAGGCACTTGTTAACTTTTGCCGAAAGAGTCTACGTTCCCATCCTCCGAGTCTGCTGGCAGACAAGAGAACAAATGCGAGTATTCTTTTTGATACCAACTGTAGGAACTTCGAGGCTCTTATCCATGAACAACTATGTTGACAGTCCATGCTACCCGCATGGACGACAGTAGATTGCCAGCAGCTACTTTACAGTCGCCTAATGAATGGTAAGTGTAACGTTGGCGGCAAAAGAGGTCTTAAGGCAAACCTAAAATAGTGCCAGTAACCTACCTTCTCACATGGGAGATCATCACTCCACAATCATATCATTTTGGAGAAGCACCACACGAGGTGTCAATATTTTCGAGTTAGCCTCGATCACATACCGAGGTAGACTAGCACAGCGCCGGAAAGACGCTGCCATTGCCCCTCCCGCACTAGATGTGTACCCCTCCACACGTGCAACATCTGTGACGACTCTGGTTGTCTTGCATCGGCCTCTTTAGTCATCAGCGCAATTCATCCGGTGACATCCTTAATAAATCATATCATTGCATCATAGTTGATGATCGTCATACTCGATCTCGAGTGACAGCAAAGTGGTAGTAGTAGTAGTGTAGTAGTAGTAGTAGTAGTAGCAGTAGTAGTGTATGTCTGTAATAATAATAAAATACTACTACTACTACTAATAATAATAAACGGTTTATTAATAGGAGCGAGCTTGGTATGAAATATACAAACTTTTATATGTGATTTAGACATAATGATATACGTTCAATATGTTAATTTGGGGGAGTATAAATGCGTTGTGTGTGTGTGTGTGTGTGTGTGTGTGTGTGTGTGTAAAGTTTCTAGAGAAACTGGACTGAAGTGGGGAGACCGCTGACGGAAGTAAACACCTTTTTCTGGAG
>NW_024715062.1:0-5534 GCF_018991925.1 Homarus americanus
TGGGTATTGTGGGGTTCAAGATGTTTGGTTCACACTCAGGATGGGATGGAGAAAGGAAACTTACAATGTGCTCTCTATATACATGTTGTATTGGATGTACAATGCAGCTAGGTGCTGGGAAGGCAGCATGGTTACAAGCGTGTTGTAGAGAGAGCTGGTTGGTGAGGACGCTCAGAGAAGGACAGCTTGTGGGTCGCCATGCTCGCCAGCGGGAGAGAGGACCGCCAGGCAGGCGGAGGAGGAGCGAGGGCCGCCAGGCAGTGGTGGAGGAGAATGTGTTGCTGGCTGCGGCTGTAGGTAGAAAGAGAGAGATCACCACGAGGTCAGGTCTTAAATAGCGGGGGTAGGCGTGGCTTAGCAGTTGACCCCCGCTCCGTGATGTATGGCGGCGCTGGTTGACCTAGACCACGAGGCATACACTGAGGAATTAGTGGGGTTGGCTAGGCAGCGACAAACAGCGTTTGTAGGGGAGAATTCCACTACAATACTCCCCCTTCCCTCCAGGTGGTGTAGGAGACTTGTTGTCTGCAGGGTTGCATAGCACATGTGAGGCAGAACGGTCGGTGCATGCCTCATGTGAGACAACGGCGATGGCGTGGATGAGCAGGTCGCTGGGGACAACTGTCTAGATACACAATATCTGTGGGAGTAGAGAGGGAGAATAAGAGTGTGTGGAGGCGATGAATGTTGTGCTTCCCTCACGGCAGGTACAGAGTCGTCAGATGCGCCTGCTGGGGTGTGTGGGCCTGGGTCAGGAGCAAGGGCTGCGTCAGCAGAAGCGGATGAGGGCTCGTGACAGCAGCTGGGTCCACGACAACAGCAGGGTGCAGGACATTAGCAGGGAGTACCTGAGGGAGAAAAGAGGGGTGTGTGGGTCCGCACTCAGGAACAGAGGCCGCATCAGGGGCGGCAGGGGTTACTGCTGGGCCGGGGGCGGCGTCTGAGGCAGGACGGGTGTGCTGGGGTCGTAAGAGGAGCGACTGTCTGCTTAGAGTAGCAGAGCTGCTCTAGGGTGTCTGACCTGCGGTGTAGAGACAGTAGCTGTAGAGCCGATGAGAGCTGCTTCTGGGTGGATAAGCCAGTCTTCCATGTTGCTTGAAGACTGGGAGCGTGATCAGTTTCTCCTCCATCCTGTGTGAGTGCGAATCTCCGGGAGTCACCATTTGTGGGGTTCAAGATGTTTGGTTCACACTCAGGATGGAATGGAGAAAGGAAACTCACAATGTGCTCTCTATATACATGTTGTATTGGATGTACAATGCAGCTTGGTGCTGGGAAGGCAGCATGGTTACAAGCGTGATGTAGAGAGAGCTGGTTGGTGAGGACGCTCAGAGAAGGACAGCTTGTGGGTCGCCATGCTCGCCAGCGGGAGAGAGGACCGCCAGGCAGGCGGAGAAGTGAGGGAAGGCCGCCAGGCAGCGGCGGAGGAGGAGGTGTTGCTGGCTGCGGCTGTAGGTAGAAAGAGAGAGATCACCACGAGGTCAGGTCTTAAATAGCGGGGGTAGGCGTGGCTTAGCAGTTGACCCCCGCTCCGTGATGTATGGCGGCGCTGGTTGACCTAGACCACGAGGCATACACTGAGGAATTAGTGGGGTTGGCTAGGCAGCGACAAACAGCGTTTGTAGGGGAGAATTCCACTACAATACTCCCCCTTCCCTCCAGGTGGTGTAGGAGACTTGTTGTCTGCAGGGTTGCATAGCACATGTGAGGCAGAACGGTCGGTGCATGCCTCATGTGAGACAACGGCGATGGCGTGGATGAGCAGGTCGCTGGGGACAACTGTCTAGATACACAATATCTGTGGGAGTAGAGAGGGAGAATAAGAGTGTGTGGAGGCGATGAATGTTGTGCTTCCCTCACGGCAGGTACAGAGTCGTCAGATGCGCCTGCTGGGGTGTGTGGGCCTGGGTCAGGAGCAGGGGCTGCGTCAGCAGAAGCGGATGAGGGCTCGTGACAGCAGCTGGGTCCACGACAGCAGCAGGGTGCAGGACAGTATATAAGCTCTGTCTCTCCATTGAGATTCATAGTTGACCTCTGTGATGTGGCGGCGCTTGCTGACCCAGGTCACGGCAGGCACACACTGGGAACACCCGTGGGGGTTTGGTTACTCAGCGACAAACAAGAAGTCAGAGGGGGAGAAATCTACTGAGGCGAAGTTACAAGTGGGGAAGGCCTATGGGGAAAACAAACACGCCTTTCCTCAGGGGGGTCGCGAATCTACCTATGTTTTATGTCGTGGGAGTTTAATAAGAATCATTAGTTAAATAGATCAGCAGTCATATGTACTACAATATAATAAGGACTTGAGTCACTTAGGTAATGCAGATAATACTATTCTTTTTATAAGTAAGAACTATTTATTTGCTTGATTGTACAGAAATTTATAACAATCTGATGCTGTGGATTTCACTTCCTTCACTTGCTTTTAACAGTTCTCTGGGATTCATTGCTCTCGTGGATAGTAATTTTTTCCTCCCAAAGTCTGAGAAAGGGCAATTTCTTGACACCTAAATGAAGGCAGCTCCTGCAAGATGCACTTTATAAAAAATTTTCAACATTCTGATGAAAAGGTGAAGCAGCTGAGAGGATACAGGGTTATCTTTCAGTCTTATGGGTTGGTTGTTAGTGCACCAAAACATCTCAGTCATTCCAGTAGCAGTGAGCATTGTACTGATCGGAAGAAGTAAGGCTTACTTATACAGTTCAATAGCTAAGTTGTTCCTTGGGTAAGTATCTATATATACCAGTAAGTCTTTTATCAATTATGGAATTCCAAAAACTTCAATATTGTATATTTTCGATGATTTTATCCTTCACCAAAATATCGGCTCACAAGAACCGCTTGGGCGACGGTCATATTCTTGTCACGCACTGGTTGGCAACACTGGGTAATGCACCGCCCTTGAATGCACTCTGAACCTGTTCCAGTGTTGGTCAAGTCTTGTCTTGAAAGAGCTCACACTCGTGCCGCCAACACTTCTCCGTGAGATTGTTCTAAGAGTTCACACCTCATCTGTGCTTGCCCTCAAAGTTTTCTGAACTTCAGTGCTCTTTCCAATCTTGAGTCAGACCCCTCAGGGGGTGAGTGTCTGCTGGCCTAAGTAAGGACACTCGACTGAGAGAAAAGCCTTTGAGATGCTTCTACACTCTCTAATTAGATTCCCTGTCGTCTGTAGTAGTAACTAGGCAAGTTCTCAGGCGCCCAATCTCCTAGGAAGCTGGAGGTGCAAAAAAAAGGGCAGGCACCAGTCTGATGGACTCTTTAAACATTATCAACCAACTGATAGTCCCTAGCATATCTGGGGGACCAGACAGGGTGACATTACTCCAGATGGGTACACTTCACTCTTGAAGATCAAGATGAGGGGACGGACCGCTCAGATATTCGAAAACGGATTTTATAAGACTCAATTTGTTTGCCAGATTTTATTTTCTTCTCGCAATGGGTTTTATAACTCTTCAACCTGTTTGTCATATAATTTGTACTTCAAGCACATTCAGTCTCAAATAGTGCAGTTTTCTTCTGTATCCCTTTGGGACAAGTGATACGCCCTTACTGCCTGGCATTTACCAGGTGCATCCTTCACACCTCGTGATATTGAATCTCAGCAGCTATTTCTTCGGGTGATGATTTCGTGCCATTAATCACCACACACTGCTTGGCGGTTATGTAGAAAGTCTTATCCACGCTTAGGACATTTCCTCGCATTCCTGCACTTTCCAGTTTTATTTTCTTTCATAGGTACACAGTCGAAAGCCTTGGCAAAATCTAGGTATATACAGTATTGTCGATATTAACACCCTGTTCCAGAATATGGGTCCAATTATCCAGTACCTTGAGCAATTGTGTTAAGCAGAAGCAGCCCGATATAAAACCGTATTGGCAATCCTTTACAAGGTTGTTTCGGAGTCGATGTTCCATCGCTGCATCTCTGATAATACTCAAGCACTTACATATTATGCTGGTCAGGCTCACCGGTCTATAGTTGTTCGTGGAGTACGATCGCCCTTCTTGAAGATAGGACTCACATGAGCCATTTTCCAATCACTGGGGACCTTTTTGTTCATCCAGGCATTTACAGAACAGTATCTTCAGTGGCTCGGCAAGCCTATTGCACAACTCTCTTTAGCACTCTGGGATGCACCATGTCATTTATGAGGGCTGCTACTGCCACCCTTCATGAGGGCCTGTGTGCCAGTAACAATTCCTTGTACTCTTATATATCACCATTGGTAGCGTGACGATAGGAGGCTCGTGGGTAGTGTAATGATAGTATCAAGCAATAGGAAGAAATAACGGTAAATACTGTAGGTAAATAATATACACAATTATACAAATACAAAGTTTATTTAAACATGAATATGAAATTAGAAGAAAGAATTGGTTTGTACTAACAGACGAAATCTCGTACTAGGCCCTCAGGCTCAACATACTCACACCATTACTGGGTGGACATATTCAATACCCTTCCAACTTACGGGGTGGACATACTCAATAACACAACTATGATAGTCACTTAGCACCATAAATACTAGCAACTGCCACTACAACACTCAGTCGTCAGGAGTGATACTCACAACAGCCATGGGGTCCAGCCACCACGGAGTACTATCTGACGAACTCTGGAGATCCCAGTGGGTTAATTCCACCACAAATATATAGCCCTACTGAGGTAGACATTCATCCACCAATGATGGGGGCTGGTAGTGTGTGGCTTGGTGGTCCAGGGTCACCTCGTGGACCGAGCGTTAGGGCCAGACGAGCCAGCTATGGGGCTATAGGTGGTCTGAAGTGTCTATAACTGATCCTACTGGCTCGGACATGTCCCCAGACATAGTGGATACAACATCCACCCTACAGACACGGCCTAGGCTGCGTTAGGGACCTGTATGGATGAAGGACGGGCACTACTAACTGTTAAAATGCCCGCGGCGCCCTCACTTCCAGGCCAGGAGTCCAGCTACTCCTATTCCAATGAATTAATTTACGGTACCCTCTGACGTTGAAATTGAGACTATGAACTCCTTTTCATTCTCTACTATTATCTTCACTAACAATGCTCTGACTCAGCTATCGAAAGCAAAATTAAATTGATTACAAAGGAATGGATGGCAACAGGTCCCAGCATACAGTGTCTGCTCCCATAGACAAAGGCAGGGAAACAGAGAAAACGGGGGACGTTTCCACTGGGGGACCCGGAAGGTTTTGTGACGTTTGAGCGTAATATGAATCCTAAGGTTTTCAGGTTACTCTATCATGATTAATTAAAGCACCAAGCTGCATTGTACATCCATACAATATGTATACATTGTGAGTTTATCCTGAGTGTGAACCAATATCACGTACCCCACAAATGGTGACCCCCGGAGTGACCACTCACACAGAATGGAGGAGAAACATCTCATAACCCCAAAATATCAATATGACTAATTGTAAAGACGTACTCTAACCGCTTCCCTTCACCAGTGCCGGAGTTTTTAATATTTAATAACACTAGTAATTAATAATAAAGACAAATCTCAACCGCTAACCC
>NW_024715063.1:0-16169 GCF_018991925.1 Homarus americanus
ACACAAGAAACAGGAGCGAAAAGGAAATCAGCGGCCAAGAACAATGAAATGGAAATCGACTTCCCAACAACAACTGCCCCCCCAGTGCCTGAAGAAGCAGGTGATATAGGACTAAGGTTTTATCAAACCTCAAGAATACCATACCCACCACACAGAAAACCAACTGGAAAATTAATTGGAAACTTAGTAACGGCTAACGAAATAGTTTGGCAATACACAGACGAACGGTATGACAAAGAAACGGTATGGAACATGATTAAAAAATACCAAATAAAATTCGGCACAAAAGACTTTATTGCAATCACGGCAGCTGAACTCAAAGGGAAATCATCTGGACTCAACGAAATGAGATCACCCCCTCAACTTCAACCTTCCAAGAAAAAGAAATAATGGACCATCTCCAACTGAAAACACTTAAAATCCTACAACACAATGTCCGTGATTGGCATACATGCAAAACATCGCTTTGTAACATATATAATGAAAACAACCCAGATATAATACTGATAAGTGTACACGGCGAACCCAAGAACACCAAAATCAAAATATTTAACTACGACACCCACCAATCAAAGAAAAGTGGAGAAAAACATGACGGAGTTGCCGTTGCGGTGAAAAAAGGTATCAAACACACACACTAATAGACAACTTTAACAGCGACTTCCTTGCCATTAAAGTACAGACAACACTGGGCGAAATAATAATCACAACAATATACCTACCCCCAAGAAGACCATCCCTCCCTATTGAAGACCTACTGAAACTAACAAATTATAATATTCCAATGTACATCCTAGGAGATTTGAATGCAAGACACCGCATTTTTAGCAACGGCAACAGTAACCAGAAAGGCATAGCATTGGAACGTATAATCAACACTGGCAGACTACTTCACCTGGGCCCGCACTTCACCACCTGGATGGGACCAAACGGCGTTTCAACACCCGACAAAATCTTCTGCAACAACAAGGCATTTCTTAACTACCACATAGAGCAAGGCCCATCACCCCTGTGTGACCACATTCCGATAATATTCACAATTTCCACCAGCCCAATTCAAACAAAAATACCACCAAGGCTCCAGATGAGCAAAACAGACTGGATGAAATATAAGGAGTTATTGGAAAACTACCCACAAATAAATCTAAAAGATGGAAAGCATTGCAACTCGGAATTAAACAGCACAAATACAATATTAGAACAGCATCTGAAAGCAGTGCAATTTTCGTTCATATGAGGAACAATAATCATCCCATAGATTGGGAAAACATTTTGGAAGTGTATAAATCATTTTGTGTCAAAGAAAGACTTCTGGTTGAATCAAGTCGTATGACTATTATGTTCAAAGCTAAAAAGCTCAACTGACTTCCCCTTTAGAGTTTTGAAGCATAAAGATGGTTTACAAATAAGAGATTCTACTTTGAGTAAGAGAGGTGACCCTAATATAATATCAGCAGTTATTTTGCCAGATACCTCATGTGTAAAAATGTGATGGTAAGATATGTAAATTGTTATTTTTTTCATTTTTTTATGGGTTATATTAAGATGTATAATTGTTTTATTTTCACTAACTGGTATCGTCTTTTTGGTGTCTCTATTTACATAAAGGGAGTCTCGGCTATTTCCTCGTATATTAAGAGATTTTATTTCATTTGGAATTGGATTTAAGTAAAGAATATTCTCTCTACCATAATACGTAAAAGGGAAAAAAAATCGAAAAACGAAATTAAAGAAGGATTTAATTTGCGCGCCAAGTTTAAAAGATAATTATCGTCATTATAGCAGTTCGAATTCATTTCTTTTAAAGGTTGATGATATGTTTATTGATACTAGAGGTTATTTCAATGAAAGACAACGAGAGTGGTCTTTTTCTGGACAACTTAAACCGTGTCCCACTTGTTTGGAAAATAATACGAATGGTGCACAATTAGAATTATTACTCAGGCAACGTATTATTTATAAACTTCAAAATTTAGGGCTGATTTGATAGGTGAGATTGAATTTCGATGATCATCTTGTAATTCAGTGCTATATTATCAATGATATGTAGTGAAATGCAATTAATTGACTATTCATTCAATCACAATTTAGTGTTGGGAGTAGGAATTCAAAGAAGGTATTGGAAGACTATTACTGAATTTAAAAAAACTGATAATTTTGAGCAGATAATATGGAAAGGTATTATATGAGATGTCTTCGATTGTAGCCAAAATGTATTTTCTCTAACCATAATGAAAGGCGGTCAAATGTGACAGATGTTAATAGAAAATCCACTTTTATACAGACAAAAAATCCAGATTGATAAAGAAGATGATACAAGTGGAAAAACCAAAATAAAAGTGAAACGTCACAGATTGGTTGTTCAATATATCAAGATTATCCAATTGATATTTATCCAGGCAATTTTGTTATAAGAGACAGCGTATGTAATATAAAATCAATCCAATGGCCTGATCGGAGGCGCCCTTATTATAGTAAAAGAGAAAAGAGGGTGATAATCTATAAACAGTCACAAATTATTCATTGACCTTTCTTAAATAATTTTAAAAACTTGGCTAATTGAACCTATTAATCATTTGAGGAATATGTCTGTCTTACGACACAGGAAATTTTTGGTCTCTCACTTAGACTAGCCATTAATACAGTTGATGTCATAATGAGACAGAACCGTGTAATAGATATTTTAGGTAAACAGGGAAAAGAGACTAACTATTTTGGCTTAAAAGGAAAGATATCCAAAGAAGTAATTTTACCCCAAAAAACTTCAATAGTGAAGTTACAAACAACGTCACACCGACAAATTTTAACAGATGATGAATTTCTGTTTTTAAACTCATATTATTAGGATGACAAGAGTAATATAGACTTGGCCTTGTTAAGAACCTATAAGAATGATACCACAAAGATTGATCTATTAGACAGGTAGAAGCGCCCTAGATTTAAACTAAATCCCTTAAAACCTAGATAATATTTGTTTTAATGGATATGTAAGTACTTAAGTTGACCGATGAAGTAAACAAAAATGGCTCGAATAGGAATGAATGAAACAGTGGTGTGAGCAGTAACAGGGGCAGAGGACTACAAACAAGCTGAATATAATCATTACTCTTGTTTATAAAATGGACGGGGAAGATATCACAGGGCATGATTATTATATCCAGTATATCATATTATTACCAAGTGTTATAAGATTCCAGTATGATAACTTCTCCCACGATAACAGTTCATACAGTGTATAAGTGTCTGGTATCTTAGATTATGGTGTTAGTGTTCTTATTTTTATTTGGGTGTGAAGGGGAAGGGTCAGAAGAGTCAGTTTATACGTTCGATATTAACTGAATTCACTTAAATGAACTCATAGAAATCATGTAATTGTCCCCTTTTCTTTTTCTTTATGGACGTTTTAGGTGATAATGAGGCACAAAAGACTTCATATTCACATTTCATTTAATTCTTCTGTCTGATGTGGGTGATGGTGGCTGGGCGGAGAGGCTGTCAGGGGAAGGATCGTGACTGTTCCTCTTTTCATGGTAAACTACTACTTCCATTCTAACCTGACTCGTAAGTCACGCCCCTCGTCTATAGCTACAAATACTGTAGCTGATTGGTGTCATAGAAAATATTTGTGTAGCTGTCCATTTATTAAAACTAAATGTGTCCACAATTGCTAAGCAGTCCTGTTATTCTCTAAAATAATAATAAATATCTGGACTATGAAAATGCAAATGATTTCAAGACATTAACACATCAGAGAGGATGTTAGAAAATATTAAATATTTTTCATGAAAGCTTCGAAGTCAAAGATGAACATCGCTTTTGAATAAGTCTTTTCATTATTTCTTTGTTTTGTACCACACATAAAGCAAACATAAACAAATGATACCAAACATATAGCACAATAGGTAATGAACTGCAGTTTGTACAGCTGGATATATCCCAAATCATTTATATAATTGATAAAACTCGATCATAATTTATGGTACTTGAAAAATACCCAAACATTTCCCAGGTATTTACGTTCCCTGTAGTTAGGGAATAAACTAAAACGTTGTCTTTCATTTATAAAGTGGAAAAGCTTTTACATTGAAACCCACATTCAGGATAAATTTTAATCGGCTGTGTCTTGTTTTGTGCCCATTACTGGTGGAGCACATCCCTCACGCCTCCACCTGGGAAATCACCTGAAATATGAGGATGACGAGGGTCTGGTAGCGGAAAAAAGTCTCACCAAAAAACTCTTAAGAGAAAGTGTATATTATTCTTTTTCTTTGTTTTTAGATTTTGTGAAACTCTTTTTAAGTGATGGATATGATCGTTTTAAAAATTCCCGGGTCATCTAGTCCTACGAAATAAAAGTTGAGGTTACTGTTAGTGAAGAGTCGGTGGGTCATCGAGGTTTTATCTGGTGGGTGGGTCGTTTACTGGTGCTGAGGAGAACCTTGTGGTTAACTTAAGACTTCTTGGGCGACTTAACCTCAGTATACAACATGTTTAGTGTACTTTCACTCCAAAATGTATCTTTATGGTTTTGTGTGAGACATTATGATACAATGGATGAAGGATGTTGCTAGCCTTACCGAGACAACAGGAGCCGCAGTGTCCATTTTGAAATTCATCGGACCTCTCCATAAAGATACTTTTTGGAGCGCGTACCTTCCCTTCTATTTACCTTCCCCAGCAAAGTTGTGTCGACGTCTCTCTAGTTTAATATAAGCCGCCTTAATATTTATTGTCAGTGAGAATAAATCACTGTGCCATAAACCCTTGTGGTGAACACACGTGGAGAACAATCATAAGACAATAGGGTGTGTCATAGGAGGGAAGATCAGCTAAAACTAATGGCCCATCACTTTTTTGGTAGATTTTAGTGTATATAAACAGAAAATAATTTCAGTTTCAATATTTTGCAACCTTTTGCTAGGTAAATTTTAGCGTGAAATTTATCGAAAATCTAACGTACAGCTGCATTAGTGCATTACAATTAAATAGTGAACATTGCTTTCTGACTTCATTCTTTAACAACCCAACTAACAATATTTTTTCTGTTTCAGATTCTAATGCATTTATAAGTTGATAATATTTGCGATGGCTGCTTGTTTCAGGACGAGGAACCAAAAATCCAGCCATCTCAGTCACTATCTTGGGTCTGGGAGAGAGCTCCTGAAGTCGGAGTTGCCTACATTTGAGATACGGTGTTTTAATCAGGCAAATCAGTGAAAAGAACCAAAGAACTTACACAAACAAAGACATTGCCAGTGATATGACCAAAGCTGTCTTGGCACAGTACACTCTGGCTAACGCTCAGTTCAAGCTCCAGTCATAACAAGTCAGAAGAAGATTAGTGAGAGACTGCTAGCCAGTTGGGGAAAAGGCAAGAGATATCTCTCTTGGGGAGAGGAAAACTTGCAGTTAAGGACAGCTTTGCCAAGCAACTGGACCAATTATTTGACATAATTACTTGCAAGTGCCCAATTGTTCTCTGTCCTGAGTTTGGATGCGATCGTGACTGTAAATCCGAGGCCCACATCTCCTGTATTTGCAAGCGTGAACTGAAGATTCCTGTGATCGAACTGGCATTTGTCAAAGCACAGAGAGAGAAGACTGGCAGTATAGGGGCTCTCATGATTTCTAGCCAAGATATTCCGGAGTCCAAGAGACAGGAGGCTGCCACAGAGAGACAGAAGAGGAGAAGAGTTGCCGAAGAAAAGAGACTTGAGAAGGCCCACACACACGTCACTGCACCAGGACTACATCAACAAACATTCTAATGAGCAGTACACAAAAGATAAGGGTAGGGGGGGGAGGTTACCAAGCTATGATCAAGAGTTGTAATCACAGAAGTTAAACGGGAATATGACCACCAATCCTCAGTGGTGACCCAAGTCTACGGGTCTATGGTAGAGCCGAGTGTTGCTACCAGCCGTCACAAGTGGTCTACAGGTCTACGGTAGAGCCGAGTGTTGCTACCAGCCGTCACAAGTGGTCTACGGTAGAGCCGAGTGTTGCTACCAGCTGTCACAAGTGGTCTACGGTAGAGCCGAGTGTTGCTACCAGCTGTCACAAGTGGTCTACGGGTCTACGGTAGAGCCGAGTGTTGCTACCAGCCGTCACAAGTGGTCTACAGGTCTACGGTAGAGCCGAGTGTTGCTACCAGCCGTCACAAGTGGTCTACAGGTCTAAGGTAGAGCCGAGTGTTGCTACCAGCCGTCACAAGTGGTCTACAGGTCTACGGTAGAGCCGAGTGTTGCTACCAGCCGTCACAAGTGGTCTACAGGTCTACGGTAGAGCCGAGTGTTGCTACCAGCCGTCACAAGTGGTCTACAGGTCCACGGTGTTTTGTGTTCAGTTTCAAGCTGAGACGCCTAGGTATCTAAACGACGGTGTTACTGTCTTATTAAATTCGCTGAACGTATTCCATGCTCGGAGTCTTATACAAAGACGTTATGTACAAAAGTCCATCAAGACCATAACCTAGCCTAACCTAACCTAACCCACCCTACTCCTTCTAGACCGAATATGATACAGTCTCCCTTCTTCCCTCGCCACAGATCTGACCTGCTCGCCAACAGATCTCACCTGCTCGCCACTACAGTCAGCTCTCCACCAGCCTGATTGACTTACCAATAAGTTCTCCTCGTGTCTAACTAAACACATCTGCTCCATCACCAACGCTTCCTACAGCCACACAAGATGCCCAGCTGACTACAAGACCTCAAATGTATCACCAATGCCCAAATCAACGAACCCACGATCCATACGACCCACGACCCATTGCCATCACCCCAATCTTACCAAACCAATCAAGAGCCAGCATTTACTTTCCATTATAGAATAGTATTAACAAAGGCAATAAAGGCATAAGCATCACTCGGTCAATGTTTTGTTCCTATGATGACGACACAAGACCTCAGGTACAAATGGATGTGTCAGATTAATTATTTCTTCACAGGTAAGTCTCTCTCTCTCTCAAGTGCAGGTGTCCTCATTATGGTTTGGCCAGACAGGGAAACAAAAGAGAGTGTATAAACGTAACGTAACCTAACCTAACCTAACCTAACCTATCGTAATTTAACTCGATATATACATAAGTTTTCCTTCAAATACAAGTCTGGTGGTAATTGGCTGTGTAGTTGCGTGGAGGTGGAAAATGCGCCTCGTGATTGGTGGGTGAGTTGCGTGCGTGAGTGGTGGTGTGGCGTGACGCAAGGGGGGAGGGAGGGGAAGGGTGCGTTAGTCGCTGTGTTATAGAAGGTGACTACATACATACATACATACATACATACATACATACATACATACATACACTCCACTAGTCGTGTAAGTAATCAGCTAATGCCAAATTCAGATAAAAAAGATTAACCTACAGGGCTTCCCATGCTTCCTCCCCGTCAGGCAGGTGTTACCGTCCCAGCGGCTCTTCCTTACCTGCACCTACAGTAGCACTTAATTAGTAAGGTGAGGAAGGTGAGGGGCTGGTGATTGATTGCTTATGTATTTCGACAAGAGTAGACTCTCTTTTGGTTGGTTTTCACGACACCTGGGGGGCGGCAGGGTGGTGAGGTGGGTGGTAAGATGGGTGATAGGGTGGTAAGGTGGGTGGTAGAGTGGTATGGTGGGTGGTAAGGTGGGTGGTAGAGTGGTAAGGTGGGTGGTAGGGTGGTGAGGTGGGTGGTAGGGTGGTGAGGTGGGTGGTAGGGTGGTAAGGTGGGTGGTAGAGTGGTAAGGTGGGTGGTAGGGTTGTAAGGTGGGTGGTAGGGTTGTAAGGTGGGTGGTAGGGTAGTAAGGTGGGTGGTAGGGTGGTGAGGTGGGTGGTAGGGTGGTGAGGTGGGTGGCAGAGAAAGAGGCAGAGTGGCAGGGGTGGCAAAGAGGCATGGGTGGTAGCGTAGGAGGGTGACAGGAGCGGCTAGGGTAGGGGCGGCAGGGTGGCGGGGTGGCAGGGCGGCAAGGGCCTCAGAATCAGTCACTATATACAACACTCTTAACACAACACAATGCTAGAAGGACACAACAACCACTCTGTACCTTAAGAACAAATTCAACATAGACACCAGAGAGCATAACACCCTTATAGACGGGTCATATACCTTACCTCACCTAATTTATTGCCCCTTATATCCTGTCATTAACCTGTCATTATTATCACGAACGTATTTTTTTATTTTTTTTGGGAGGGTGGGGTGGGGTCTCGGGAAGGGGGGGGTGGTAAGTGAGTAAAGATGGATCAAAATAATAACTTTGGCCTTTTAACTCTCCCTCTACCCATTCCTCCCCCTTCACCCCACTCCCCCCTCCTCCCCTTCCCTCCCCCATCGTCGACTAAAGGTCACTCATTCATTCTATAACAAAAATCAAGAGTTAAATATTACACATTTTCTCTGCCAATATTTCCGTGAAAAAAAATCAAAGTTAAAAAGAATATGGGAAGAATTAACCATGAAATAAAAATATATAACAAGTTCAAAGGTCAGAAGCGTGGGTTGTGTGACCTTTGCCCTGGGTGGGTAGGTAGGTATTGTAGGTTAGGTAGATACTGCACTCGTTCATCTTCACTTTACCCATCTGTAATGTTAGGTGCTCAATCACAGCTAAGTGAACCAGGGGCGCCCCGAGGGTAAACCAGCGACCTATCCTAAACTTTCAAGAGACTTTATCTACCCAGAAACGTCTTCAATGAAAACATCCCAGGAGTGATAACTATAATTTTCCACCAGTAAGTTTCTAGACGGTAAACAAGAGAGACAGGTTCAACAGGATGCAGCCATCTACTTCAAAAGTACAGTAAAAAAAATCAATACAGGTTTTCGACTTAAGTTGTGGCCGTTAACAACTGAAGAGCCTTTGGTGAACAAGACAATGTTGGGAAACAGTTCGTGCCTGACAGGAACACCATATTTTATCGCGATATATTGTATTTGGAAAGTAAAACACGAGAATCTAGTAGGATCATTAAGTGTCCTTCAAATAACAACCAGCGCTCATGAGGGAGGAAGACCACAACAAACTGAAGGGACGTATTAAAGGAAGAACCAGACAACTAAGAGACATCCTCCTCGATCCGGGAAAGATCACCAACATCTGACTATATCCAGATTGAGTTTTGCATATTATGATACACATTGGGCCTTGATCTTTGGTAATGACATGAAACACTGAACAACATGTCAGTTCTAAGACGATACATGATGGCTGGGCTGGTAAATCACTAAAAAAATCCTGTATTAATAACACAAAGGACTGAAAAGTTATTTTATTTTATTTAATTAAGGATATACGGAAGCCACTATCTAGAAAATCAATGGATCACGAAAATTTCCCGAGTGATTTTATACAACAGATATAAGAACATAAGAACATAAGAATGGAGGAAACTGCAGCGGGCCTATTGGCCCATACTGGGCAGTCCCGTTTACACCCAACCCCTATTGCTCATATGAGCATCCAACCAATGTTTGAAGCAATTCAGCGTATTCGAGTTAATGATGATATTTGGTAACTTGTTCCATTCATCCACTACTCTGTTTCCAAACCAGTGTTTACCTATTTCACGCCTAAATCTAAATTTGTCTAATTTATACCATTGTTACGAGTTCGCTCCTGGTTGGATAGTTTGAGTACCTTTGTAATGTCCCCTTTGTTTAGCCCTGCCTTCCACTTATAAACCTCTATCAGGTCGCCCCTCGCTCTACGTCTCTCAAGGGAGTGCAAATTAAGATGCTTTAACCTGTCTCTATACTCAAGGTTCCTAATGCCTGGGATTAGTCTTGTCATTCTAAATCACGATCTTCAACACGAGAGGTAAGGACGATTTACTCAGTGACGACACAAGACTCACGAACGAGTGAGTACAATAACAACGATACCTGACATAAAACTAACTTGGACATACCTGAAGTGTGTTGCGTTGTGTTACGGTCCCTACCTGGAAAACAAAACCATCAGATTAACTTTCCATCCCACTTTACGCCTAGATTTGTTTATTTTTGTGTAAAGGTTAAGGAAAATTTCACCACTTATACGACTGGCAATAGAAACTAACCAACCCTAACCAAATCAATATGGTTTTGTTAGTTCGTGTTGTCTGTCATCATTATTGGTTTAGACGTTCAGCCTTCATGGGGAAAGATCATTAAGTTCTGAAAGAAAACTACAGTATATATCCAAAAAAATTTCCTTCTCTCCTTTTGATAAACATTTATGCATAACAACAAATGTGACCATAAAGAATCTGCCCTGAGAAATTAATTAAGACACCTGTCCATCCTGTCATTATAACATCAGCAGAAGTAATGCTCACCTTGTCCTGGTGGTAGAGGAAGCCTTGGTATCACCCGTTGTGTCTTGGACCATGGACCATCCTGCCTGAAACAACAATCATCAATCAGGCAACAGTTCTGCTTTTATTACTCTAATTATATACAACTTTATTCTATAAACACTAACACAAGAGATGGTCGATACGGCCATCTCTCAAGGATCAGTAAGGCTCCTTGATATAAATTTCCACAGCAAAGTACAACAAGTCATAATGGCCACATAAACTCACTCACTCACTCACAAACCTACATTAACAATTTCCCGGTGAGGAAGGTGCAGGGAGTGAGGTGAGGGAGGGAGGTGAAGGAGGGAGGTGCAGGGAGTGAGGTGAGGGAGGTGCAAGGAGTGAGGTGAGGGACGGAGCCACAGTTACTTTTATCATAATAGTAAGTATTTTAAAGAGGCGACATTTACCTGCACCAAATAGAATCTGACCTAACCAACCAAAGAATCCTAACCTGACCTAACTTTCTAGCTCGTCATATTAAACAAAGTAATTATTTTAATATCTGGTACCAATGAAAGCAAATTTGTTGAATCGTCATGGTTTAATTTTACGATTTTTTGTGGACGTCAGAGTACTCTGGACCGAGCAGGATGATTGTAAACAAATGACAACTCACGGTGAATCAGCAGATGTTTCTGAGGAATATTTACGGTAAATAATTAATTTCCTCGCGTTCAAAGCACATAGAGACGATAGAGACGTTATTTTAGTGTCATATGATCAGTTTTTCAATTTTTACCTCACAATTTCCCTCATCCTTCATGCCCTGCCCACTAAAAATTAAAATAAAAGGTTGTCGCCTCTTTAATAAAATATTTATTATAATGGTAAAGATCACCTGTGGAAGGAATGAGCAATGAACGAAATCGAACAAATCCTTCTGAAAGTCGCCGTCTCAGTTTTCAGTGACAGCTGGTGACCGGGACGCCATTTTGTCAAAACAAGGCAGAAAACTTGATTATTTCCCATATAACTCTAATAATATGTCTATGTACTCCGCCCAGTAAGGTCGTGTGAACTGTTAGTGATGGTAAGAGTTTATAGTGAAGGTGAATAAGTTAATGATATACACCTGTTGGTTGTGTTATGGGGAGGAGGTGAGTCAGCTCCTGCTTACACCGGCCTCATTAACCACAACAGATATAACCCTTATTGACCACCACTTACCTCTTAGTCTTATCTTCCTTCACAAACGATGACACTTAATACCACTTTACTGTTGCACTGTATAAACAGTTCACAGTGACACTTGTTAACGCGACAACAGCGACAAACTAACTGACCGTCGCAGCTCAGCACAAAGCAAATGGTGGAGCTTCACGAGACTCAGTGAACGAACCTGTCTCGTTACTGTGAGAAGACTCGAGTGTACTGTATCGTTCTGTGTGTCAGAGCTTCACGAGACTCAGTGAACGAACCTGTATCGTTCCCTGGGTGAATTGATAAAAAAAACATGATTCGTTGATGTAGAACGTATGTGGTCCACTGAGATGATGGAAGCTTACCCCTGCTGCCCACTAACTAACAAACTAGTCTACCCGCTACTACCGAACATAATGTAGACTCTTTCATGGTAACATTCATCTACACATTCACCATAAATGAGTATAATAACCAAGTATTATTATCTACGGTATTACTCTCATAATAACGCGTTTTTAGTATAATTTAATCTTGAAAAGGAATTGTGTAAAGTGAGATACGATTGATAATGAATAATTGACTGGCCATTTGGGTTCCGCAGACAATGACAGATTCTAGTGAAGTTATCCATCATGACGTTCCGTTTTCTGTGGCCTTTCCGACGTGTCAAGGACCACAGGCGACCTCAATTTGTAAACATAAATTGATTCGAAGCCATAAGGGGGGGGGGGGTATCCTGTTTAATCGGTTCTTAGGAGTTTATTACGTTTTTTGTTGTTGTTTATAAGTTTTAATAATTGTGTGTGTGTGTGTGTGTGTGTGTGTGTGTGTGTGTGTGTGCACTAGCAGATGTAAGGATGGTACCTTACTATGATTAAGTGATCGATCACAGATAAAGACAACTAATTAAAGAGAGAGAAAGAGAAAGAGAAAAAATAATGTCTTTAAAAATTAATTATCTATGTTACATCATTCGTTGACAATAACTTCTAACTCACCTTGGTCACCGCAAGGCAAATATCAAGACACAGGTAAGAACAGGTAAGAAAACACGTAGGTAACAACAGGTAATTAAATCTGACGAGGACTCTGCAAGACTACAGGAAGATCTAAACAAATTTTTCGAATAGTCGGAAAAATGGCAGATGAAATTCAATGTGGACAAATGTAAAGTACTCAGTATAGGAGATAAAACAGGGAAACCAGTTACCAGATGAACAACGATGCCATTGTGGAATCCAACTACGAGAGAGATTTAGGAGTAATGATAAGTAGGAATCTTAAGCCAAGTAAACAATGTGTTTTTGCTCGTAACAAGGCTAATAAAGTACTTGGGTTCATACAAAGGAGTGTTAGTTACAAGACTAGCGAGGTCATCTTAAACTTATATCTAGCGCTTGTGAGACCTCACCTGGATTACGCAGTTCAGTTCTGGTCACCGTACTACAGAATGGATATAGAATCCTTGGAAAGAATTCAGAGGAGAATGACAAGACTAATCCTGGGCATCAGGAACTTTGAGTATAGAGACAGGTTAAAGCATCTTAATTTGCACTCCCACGAGAGACGTAGAGTGAGGGGCGACATGATAGAGGTGTATAAATGGAAGTCAGGGTTAAACAAAGGGGACATTACAAATGTACTCAAACTATCCAACCAGGAGCGAAATCGTAACAATGGTTTTAAATTAGACAAATTTAGATTTCGGCGTGAAATAGGTAAACACTGGTTTGGAAACAGAGTAGTGGATGAATGGAACAAGTTACCAAATATCATCATTAACTCGAATATGCTGAATAGCTTCAAACATTGGTTGGATGCTAAAATGAACAATAGGGGTTGGGTATAAACGGGACTGCCCAGTATGGGTCAATAGGCCCGCTGCAGTTTCCTCCATTCTTATGTTCTTATGTTCTTATGATGGATTATTTACAATGATTGATGGATGATTTGCCATGATTTACAAGAATTGATGGATGATTTACAATGATTCATGGATGAGTGAGTTGATTGATTAATTATTGACATGATTGACGGATGATATATGTATACATTACTCTCTGGTGTGTGTGTGGCCACTGAGACCCTGACTAACAGCATAAGATGCGTCCACGTCGAGTTTTTAGAGGAATTACTGACAAGTGAGTCACGAGGGAGGGGAGGTGGGGGAGGGGGGTAAGGGAAGGGTGACTGGTTAGCACGCAACGGACAGACAAACCATCACACGGACATGCATCCCAGGTGACTACGAACACGTACAGTAGATCACGGACAGACATTCATACACGGTAACCCAGGTGACGAGAAGCCCAAACTGTACAATACTGTTACCTGTACTACCTGAGATGACCAGATAGGTGACCAGGTAGGTGACCAGGTAGGTGACCAGGCAGGAGACCAGGTTGGTGACCAGGTAGTGATGGTGGTAATTGACTCCTGTAGTATAGGTTAGGTTAGGTTTATACACCTGACAATATACCTGGCCATCATCTTCCGATATTTTATTCAAATATTCATTGATTGATTCTCCTTTCCCTTCCCTCCCCTCCTTCCTCCATTCACCTCCCCCTCCCTTTTCCTTTCACCCCTCCCCCCTCCCCTCCTCTTCCTCTGGTCATCTAGGAGAGGTCAACATATGAAGGGCTCTAACAGTGTGACCTCTACAGCGTCGCCTACAGTAGTACACGTCTTGAATGTACCAATCAATCCAAGGCGTGTGTGGCGTAGGTCAGAGGTCATGCACCCTACACACACACACACACACACACACACACACAGTTTGATATAGACTAACCACGACAACCACGACCACAACCTCCTCCCCCAACCACCACCACCACAACCACAACAACCACAAATGAGTACAGACAAACAGACAGACAGACACACAGACAGACAGACGAGAACTGAGTCCGCTCGTCTTTGAAACCGTGTACCTGTTCCTACCGCTTGAGTCCTTTGATGCACAGACCAGGTGTATTTATCTTCGTAATTAGGCGAATTGGAATCAAATCATGCGGAGCGTCTGTTTGTTTTCTCCCTAGTTCACTTTACAGCCCCCGAGCACCGTGTGTGTGTGTGTGTGTGTGTGTGTGTGTGTGTGTGTGTGTGTGTGTGTGTGAACCCTGTAATATGTGTTTGTTTTGGAGGCTGTTTAAATTTGCTGTGTTTTTATAGAGAAACACGTGTTTTTTATTGTTTGATATGTGTGTGTGAGTCTGTGTGTATGTATCTGTGTCTGTCTCTTTGTGTCTGTGTGTGTGTGTGTAATGAAGCTTTGATCTTGCTTTGATAAATAATTTGTCTGAATGTCATTTCCCAAAGAGAATATATATATGTGTTTTTTCAATAGTTTTTTTTTTATAATACATATATAGAGATTTGTTATTCATTTTAAATCAGTCACGTGTATATTTTTTTGTTTTATTTTTGCAAGTTTTATTTTTTTGTCCACCCTGTGAGGCAAGGAGACAAAGGCTATCATTTACACTTTAGGATTTTATTTCAATTTATCCCGACTATTAATGAGGTGTTCAATGTTGTCTTCTCAGTCCTCCCAATGTTAGTCCAGTCGTCTCACCCCTCCCCTCCCCCCCCCCAAAACCGGATATCTTTTAGCCTTCCTCCGTCCGTAGCCCCGCCCCCGAGCCCCGCCCCGCCCCCTGACCCCTGTTACAAAGTCACCTGTCCTGAAAGTTGATCCAGACGAGAATGTGAGCATAAAATCCCAATCAAGAAGAATATCTTAAACATAAAGAATCTGCTTCCGTAGAGAGAGAGAGAGAGGGGTGGGGGAGAGACTACCTGATGAGTAAAGGTAGTCTGTGTTGTAGGGGAAGGAGGAGGGGAGGGGAAGAGGAATAGGGGAGGTCAGAGAATTAGGGAGAAGGAGATGGGGTAAGGAAGGGGAAGGGAGGGAGAGGGATTGATAGTATAGAAGAGGAGTAGGGTAGGGAAGGGAGAAGAGGTGAGGGAGGAACGTAAGGAGAAAGGGATAGGGAGGGTAAGGTTAGGGATGATACCCGTCAAATAAAGGGAGGAGAGGAAAAGGGGAGGGAGGAGGAGGGAGGGGAGGGAGGGAAGAGGGGATTTGGCTGCTAATGAGTGATTATAGGAGGTAAATAAGGTCATTAATACGTAATTATGTCTGTGTTTACATTGTTATCGCAGCTTAATAGTGTACGTCTGTTTATTGGTCTGAGTCTCTCTCTCTGTCTCACCATGTCAATAAATCAAACTTCACCTCACTCACTCACTCACACACACACACACACACACACACACACACACACACACACACACACATATCTGTAATTTAAGTTTGTTTTCCATATTATTCTTATTTTGTATTTCTGAAATTTTAATTTTATTTGCATTTTTTTTAGTATTGTAAGTTTAGTATTAAGGTGTATTGTTGTTGTATTGTTGTTGTATTTGTTGTATTACTTAGTGTTGTTGTAAGTTTAGTATCGTGGTTATAAAACTTATTGAGTTATTGTTGAAAATATTGTCTGTATAAACATTTGTGCTGTTCTTCCCCTTGTATAAACATTCCCCTGAAGAAGAACCAATGTTTATAGTTGTATGCATTACCCTAACCTAACCTAACCTAACCTAACCTATCCTAACCTAAGCTAACCTAACCTAACCTAACCTATCCTAACCTAACCTAACCTAACCTAACCTAACCTAACCTAACCTAACC
>NW_024715064.1:0-25669 GCF_018991925.1 Homarus americanus
TTGGAATATTTTAATGAAATTTTTCTCAATGCTTATTTCAGTACTCACCAACTATTGGTTTCTCAGGTGATTGGTTGGTGTTGTTATGTTCTTCTGGATGTACTTAATTACTGATATTAATTCCACGAAATTTCAAGTCTGAGAGAAAATCATATATGGGTGAAAAAACACGTAAGGGGGGACCCTTACGCGTTTTTTCCATGGTCGAGACAAAACGCGATTTACTCGATTTTGTTCAAAATCACAGTATCGGTACTCCTGAGCATTCGGAGTCCGATCCTTTCATCGACAGTTCGATTGCGGAACAATTAGTGGTCGTATTGATGCTTGGAATATTTTAATGAAATTTTTCTCAATGCTTATTTCAGTACTCGCCAACTATTGGTTTCTCAGGTGATTGGTTGGTGTTGTTATGTTCTTCTGGATGTACTTAATTGCTGATATTAATCCCACCAAATTTCAAGTCTGAGAGAAAATCATATATGGGTGAAAAAACACGTAAGGGGGGACCCTTACGCGTTTTTTCCATGGTCGAGACAAAACGCGATATACGCGATTATGTTCAAAATCACAGTACAGGTACTCCTGAGCATGCCGAGTCCGATCCTATCATCGACAGTTCGATTGCGGAACAATTAGTGGTCGTAATGATGCTTGGAATATTTTATGAAATTTTTCTCAATGCTTATTTCAGTACTCGCCAACTTTTGGTTTCTCAGGTGATTGGTTGGTGTTGTTATGTTCTTCTGGATGTACTTAATTACTGAAATTAATCCCACTAAATTTCAAGTCTGAGAGAAAATCATATATGGGTGAAAAAATACGTAAGGGGGGACCCTTGCGCGTTTTTTCCATGGTCGAGACAAAACGCGATATACGCGATTTGTTCAAAATCACAGTATAGGTACTCCTGAGCATGCCGAGTCCGATCCTATCATCGACAGTTCGATTGCGGAACAATTAGTGGTCGTAATGATGCTTGGAATATTTTAATGAAATTTTTCTCAATGCTTATTTCAGTACTCGCCAACTATTGGTTTCTCAGGTGATTGGTTGGTGTTGTTATGTTCTTCTGGATGTACTTAATTACTGATATTAATCCCACCAAATTTCAAGTCTGAGAGAAAATCATATATGGGTGAAAAAACACGTAAGGGGGGACCCTTACGCGTTTTTTCCATGGACGAGACAAAACGCGATATACACGATTTTGTTCAAAATCACAGTATAGGTACTCCTGAGCATGCCAAGTCCGATCCTATCATCGACAGTTCGATTGCGGAACAATTAGTGGTCGTAATGATGCTTGGAATATTTTAATGAAATTTTTCTCAATGCTTATTTCAGTACTCGCCAACTATTGGTTTCTCAGGTGATTGGTTGGTGTTATGTTCTTCTGGATGTACTTAATTGCTGATATTAAGCCCACCAAATTTCAAGTCTGAGAGAAAATCATATATGGGTGAAAAAACACGTCAGGGGGGACCCTTACGCGTTTTTTCCATGGTCGAGACAAAACGCGATATACGCGATTATGTTCAAAATCACAGTATAGGTACTCCTGAGCATGCCGAGTCCGATCCTATCATCGACAGTTCGATTGCGGAACAATTAGTGGTCGTAATGATGCTTGGAATATTTTAATGAAATTTTTCTCAATGCTTATTTCAGTACTCGCCAACTATTGGTTTCTCAGGTGATTGGTTGGTGTTGTTATGTTCTTCTGGATGTACTTAATTACTGATATTAATCCCACCAAATTTCAAGTCTGAAAATCATATGGTGAAAAACACGTAAGAGGACCCATACGCGTTTTTTTCATAGTCAGACAAAACGCGGTTACTCTGATTTTGTTCAAAATCACAGTATAGGTACTCCTGAGCATTCGAGAGTCCGATCCTTTCATCGACGGATTCGATTGCTTGAACAATTAGTGGTCGTATTGATGCTTGGAATATTTTAATAGAATTTTCTCAATGCTTATTTCATGCTCGCCAACTTCTTCGTTTCTCAGGTGATTGGTTGGTGTTGTTATGTTCTGCTGGATGTACTTAATTACTGATATTAATCCCACCAAATTTCAAGTCTGAGAGAAAATCATATATGGGTGAGAAAACGCGTAAGGGTCCCCCCTTACGCGTTTTTTCCATGGTCGAGACAAAACGCGATATACGCGATTATGTTCAAAATCACAGTATAGGTACTCCTGAGCATGCCGAGTCCGATCCTATCATCGACAGTTCGATTGCGGAACAATTAGTGGTCGTAATGATGCTTGGAATATTTTAATGAAATTTTTCTCAATGCTTATTTCAGTACTCGCCAACTTTTGGTTTCTCAGGTGATTGGTTGGTGTTGTTATGTTCTTCTGGATGTACTTAATTACTGAAATTAATCCCACTAAATTTCAAGTCTGAGAGAAAATCATATATGGGTGAAAAAATACGTAAGGGGGGACCCTTGCGCGTTTTTTCCATGGTCGAGACAAAACGCGATATACGCGATTTTGTTCAAAATGACAGTATAGGTACTCCTGAGCATGCCGAGTCCGATCCTATCATCGACAGTTCGATTGCGGAACAATTAGTGGTCGTAATGATGCTTGGAATATTTTAATGAAATTTTTCTCAATGCTTATTTCAGTACTCGCCAACTATTGGTTTCTCAGGTGATTGGTTGGTGTTGTTATGTTCTTCTGGATGTACTTAATTACTGATATTAATCCCACCAAATTTCAAGTCTGAGAGAAAATCATATATGGGTGAAAAAACACGTAAGGGGGGACCCTTACGCGTTTTTTCCATGGTCGAGACAAAACGCGATATACGCGATTTTGTTCAAAATCACAGTATAGGTACTCCTGAGCATGCCGAGTCCGATCCTATCATCGACAGTTCGATTGCGGAACAATTAGTGGTCGTAATGATGCTTGGAATATTTTAATGAAATTTTTCTCAATGCTTATTTCAGTACTCGCCAACTATTGGTTTCTCAGGTGATTGGTTGGTGTTGTTATGTTCTGCTGGATGTACTTAATTACTGATATTAATCCCACCAAATTTCAAGTCTGAGAGAAAATCATATATGGGTGAGAAAACGCGTAAGGGTCCCCCCTTACGCGTTTTTTCCATGGTGGAGACAAAACGCGATATACGCGATTATGTTCAAAATCACAGTATAGGTACTCCTGAGCATGCCGAGTCCGATCCTATCATCGACAGTTCGATTGCGGAACAATTAGTGGTCGTAATGATGCTTGGAATATTTTAATGAAATTTTTCTCAATGCTTATTTCAGTACTCGCCAACTATTGGTTTCTCAGGTGATTGGTTGGTGTTGTTATGTTCTTCTGAATGTACTTAATTACTGAAATTAATCCCACCAAATTTCAAGTCTGAGAGAAAATCATATATGGGTGAAAAAACACGTAAGGGGGGACCCTTACGCGTTTTTTCCATGGTCGAGACAAAACGCGATATACACGATTTTGTTCAAAATCACAGTATAGGTACTCCTGAGCATGCCGAGTCCGATCCTATCATCGACAGTTCGATTGCGGAACAATTAGTGGTCGTAATGATGCTTGGAATATTTTAATGAAATTTTTCTCAATGCTTATTTCAGTACTCGCCAACTATTGGTTTCTCAGGTGATTCGTTGGTGTTGTTATGTTCTGCTGGATGTACTTAATTACTGATATTAATCCCACCAAATTTCAAGTCTGAGAGAAATTCATATATGGGTGAGAAAACGCGTAAGGATCCCCCCTTACGCGTTTTTTCCATGGTCGAGACAAAACGCGATATACGCGATTATGTTCAAAATCACAGTATAGGTACTCCTGAGCATGCCGAGTCCGATCCTATCATCGACAGTTCGATTGCGGAACAATTAGTGGTCGTAATGATGCTTGGAATATTTTAATGAAATTTTTCTCAATGCTTATTTCAGTACTCGCCAACTATTGGTTTCTCAGGTGATTGGTTGGTGTTGTTATGTTCTTCTGGATGTACTTAATTACTGATATTAATCCCACCAAATTTCAAGTCTGAGAGAAAATCATATATGGGTGAAAAAACACGTAAGGGGGACCCTTACGCGTTTTTTCCATGGTCGAGACAAAACGCGATTTACTCGATTTTGTTCAAAATCACAGTATAGGTACTCCTGAGCATGCCGAGTCCGATCCTATCATCGACAGTTCGATTGCGGAACAATTAGTGGTCGTAATGATGCTTGGAATATTTTAATGAAATTTTCTCAATGCTTATTTCAGTACTCGCCAACTATTGGTTTCTCAGGTGATTGGTTGGTGTTGTTATGTTCTTCTGAATGTACTTAATTACTGAAATTAATCCCACCAAATTTCAAGTCTGAGAGAAAATCATATATGGGTGAAAAAACACGTAAGGGGGGACCCTTACGCGTTTTTTCCATGGACGAGACAAAACGCGATATACACGATTTTGTTCAAAATCACAGTATAGGTACTCCTGAGCAATCCAAGTCCGATCCTATCATCGACAGTTCGATTGCGGAACAATTAGTGGTCGTAATGATGCTTGGA
The DNA here is from genome assembly GCF_018991925.1 of Homarus americanus. Taxonomy (NCBI): domain Eukaryota; kingdom Metazoa; phylum Arthropoda; class Malacostraca; order Decapoda; family Nephropidae; genus Homarus; species Homarus americanus. The sequence continues at coordinate 4,568 of NW_024715064.1, forward strand.
ATATTTTAATGAAATTTTTCTCAATGCTTATTTCAGTACTCGCCAACTATTGGTTTCTCAGGTGATTGGTTGGTGTTGTTATGTTCTGCTGGATGTACTTAATTACTGATATTAATCCCACCAAATTTCAAGTCTGAGAGAAAATCATATATGGGTGAGAAAACGCGTAAGGGTCCCCCCTTACGCGTTTTTTCCATGGTGGAGACAAAACGCGATATACGCGATTATGTTCAAAATCACAGTATAGGTACTCCTGAGCATACCGAGTCCGATCCTATCATCGACAGTTCGATTGCGGAACAATTAGTGGTCGTAATGATGCTTGGAATATTTTATGAAATTTTTCTCAATGCTTATTTCAGTACTCGCCAACTTTTGGTTTCTCAGGTGATTGGTTGGTGTTGTTATGTTCTTCTGGATGTACTTAATTACTGAAATTAATCCCACCAAATTTCAAGTCTGAGAGAAAATCATATTTGGGTGAGAAAACGCGTAAGGGTCCCCCCTTACGCGTTTTTTCCATGGTCGAGACAAAACGCGATATACGCTATTTTGTTCAAAATGACGATATAGGTACTCTGAGCATGCCGAGTCGATCCTATCATCGACAGTTCGATTGCGAACAATTAGTGGTCGCTGATGTGGGAATATTTTAGTAATTTTCTCAATGCTTTGTTTAATTTTCGCCAATAATGGTTTTCTCAGGTGATTGGTTGGGTATTTGTTATGTTCTTCTGGATGTACTTAATTACTGATATTAATCCCACCAAATTTCAAGTCTGAGAGAAAATCATATATGGGTGAAAAAACACGTAAGGGGGGACCCTTACGCGTTTTTTCCATGGTCGAGACAAAACGCGATATACGCGATTTTGTTGAAAATCACAGTATAGGTACTCCTGAGCATGCCGAGTCCGATCCTATCATCGACAGTTCGATTGCGGAACAATTAGTGGTCGTAATGATGCTTGGAATATTTTAATGAAATTTTTCTCAATGCTTATTTCAGTACTCGCCAACTATTGGTTTCTCAGGTGATTGGTTGGTGTTGTTATGTTCTGCTGGATGTACTTAATTACTGATATTAATCCCACCAAATTTCAAGTCTGAGAGAAAATCATATATGGGTGAGAAAACGCGTAAGGGTCCATCCTTACGCGTTTTTTCCATGGTGGAGACAAAACGCGATATACGCGATTATGTTCAAAATCACAGTATAGGTACTCCTGAGCATGCCGAGTCCGATCCTATCATCGACAGTTCGATTGCGGAACAATTAGTGGTCGTAATGATGCTTGGAATATTTTAATGAAATTTTTCTCAATGCTTATTTCAGTACTCACCAACTATTGGTTTCTCAGGTGATTGGTTGGTGTTGTTATGTTCTTCTGAATGTACTTAATTACTGAAATTAATCCCACCAAATTTCAAGCCTGAGAGAAAATCATATATGGGTGAAAAAACACGTAAGGGGGGGACCCTTACGCGTTTTTTCCATGGACGAGACAAAACGCGATATACACGATTTTGTTCAAAATCACAGTATAGGTACTCCTGAGCATGCCAAGTCCGATCCTATCATCGACAGTTCGATTGCGGAACAATTAGTGGTCGTAATGATGCTTGGAATATTTTAATGAAATTTTTCTCAATGCTTATTTCAGTACTCGCCAACTATTGGTTTCTCAGGTGATTGGTTGGTGTTGTTATGTTCTGCTGGATGTACTTAATTACTGATATTAATCCCACCAAATTTCAAGTCTGAGAGAAAATTATATATGGGTGAGAAAACGTGTAAGGGTCCCCCCTTACGCGTTTTTTCCATGGTCGAGACAAAACGCGATATACGCGATTATGTTCAAAATCACAGTATAGGTACTCCTGAGCATGCCGAGTCCGATCCTATCATCGACAGTTCGATTGCGGAACAATTAGTGGTCGTATTGATGCTTGGAATATTTTAATGAAATTTTTCTCAATGCTTATTTCAGTACTCACCAACTATTGGTTTCTCAGGTGATTGGTTGTGTGTTGTTATGTTCTTCTGGATGTACTTAATTACTGAAATTAATCCCACCAAATTTCAAGTCTGAGAGAAAATCATATATATGAATTGTGAAAAAAAACACGTGAGAGGACCCGCTACGCTTTTTCCATGGAGCAGACATGATATACACGATTTCAAAATCTGTATATCTGGTACTCTGAAATCAAGTCGATCCTATCTGTCGAGCAGTTCGATTGCGGAACAATTAGTGGTCGTAATGATGCTTGGAATATTTTAATGAAATTTTCTCAATGCTTATTTCAGTACTCACCAACTATTGGTTTCTCAGGTGATTGGTTGGTGTTATGTTCTTCTGGATGTACTTAATTACTGATATTAATCCCACCAAATTTCAAGTCTGAGAGAAAATCATATATGGGTGAAAAAACACGTAAGGGGGGACCCTTACGCGTTTTTTCCATGGTCGAAACAAAACGCGATATACGCGATTTTGTTCAAAATGACAGTATAGGTACTCCTGAGCATGCCGAGTCCGATCCTATCATCGACAGTTCGATTGCGGAACAATTAGTGGTCGTAATGATGCTTAGAATATTTTAATGAAATTTTTCTCAATGCTTATTTCAGTACTCACCAACTATTGGTTTCTCAGGTGATTGGTTGGTGTTGTTATGTTCTTCTGGATGTACTTAATTACTGAAATTAAATCACCGTTCAGAATCTCTGAGAGAAAATCATATTTGGGTGAGAAAACGCGTAAGGGTCCCCCCTTGCGCGTTTTTCCATGGTCGAGACAAAACGCGATATACGCTATTTTGTTCAAAATTACAGTATAGGTACTCCTGAGCATGCCGAGTCCGATCCTATCATCGACAGTTCGATTGCGGAACAATTAGTGGTCGTAATGATGCTTTGAATATTTTAATGAAATTTTCTCAATGCTTATTTCAGTACTCGCCAGCTTCATGGTTTTCCTCAGGTGATTGGTTGGTGTTGTTATGTTCTTCTGGATGTACTTAGTACTGATATTAATTCACCAAATTTCAGGTCGAGGAAAAATCATATGGGTGAAAAAACTGCGTAAGAGACCCTTACGCGTTTTTCAGATCAGACAAACGCGATTTACTCGATTTTTGTTCAAAATCACAATCGTGCTCTGGGCATTCGGAGTCCGATCCTTTCATCGACAGTTCGATTGCGGAACAATTAGTGGTCATATTGATGCTTGGAATATTTTTGTGTTGCTATAAAATGCTTATTTCAGTACTCGCCAACTATTGGTTTCTCAGGTGATTGGTTGGTGTTGTTATATTTGCCTGGATGTACTTAATTGCTGATATTAAGCCCACCAAATTTCAAGTCTGAGAGAAAATCATATATGGGTGAAAAAACACGTAAGGGGGGACCCTTACGCGTTTTTTCCATGGTCGAGACAAAACGCGATATACGCGATTATGTTCAAAATCACAGTATAGGTACTCCTGAGCATGCCGAGTCCGATCCTATCATCGACAGTTCGATTGCGGAACAATTAGTGGTCGTATTGATGCTTGGAATATTTTAATGAAATTTTTCTCAATGCTTATTTCAGTACTCGCCAACTATTGGTTTCTCAGGTGATTGGTTGGTGTTGTTATGTTCTGCTGGATGTACTTAATTACTGATATTAATCCCACCAAATTTCAAGTCTGAGAGAAAATCATATATGGGTGAAAAAACACGTAAGGGGGGACCCTTACGCGTTTTTTCCATGGTCGAGACAAAACGCGATTTACTCGATATTGTTCAAAATCACAGTATAGGTACTCCTGAGCATGCCGAGTCCGATCCTATCATCGACAGTTCGATTGCAGAACAATTAGTGGTCGTAATGATGCTTGGAATATTTTAATGAAATTTTTCTCAATGCTTATTTCAGTACTCACCAACTATTGGTTTCTCAGGTGATTGGTTGGTGTTATTATGTTCTTCTGAATGTACTTAATTACTGAAATTAATCCCACCAAATTTCAAGTCTGAGAGAAAATTATATATGGGTGAAAAAACACGTGAGGGGGGACCCTTACGCGTTTTTTCCATGGTCGAGACAAAACGCGATTTACTCGATTTTGTTCAAAATCACAGTATAGGTACTCCTGAGCATGCCGAGTCCGATCCTATCATCGACAGTTCGATTGCGGAACAATTAGTGGTCGTAATGATGCTTGGAATATTTTAATGAAATTTTTCTCAATGCTTATTTCAGTACTCGCCAACTATTGGTTTCTCAGGTGATTGGTTGGTGTTGTTATGTTCCTCTGGATGTACTTAATTACTGATATTAATTCCACCAAATTTCAAGTCTGAGAGAAAATCATATATGGGTGAAAAAACACGTAAGGGGGGACCCTTACGCGTTTTTTCCATGGTCGAGACAAAACGCGATTTACTCGATTTTGTTCAAAATACCAGTATAGGTACTCCTGAGCATTCGGAGTCCGATCCTTTCATCGACAGTTCGATTGCGGAACAATTAGTGGTCGTATTGATGCTTGGAATATTTTAATGAAATTTTTCTCAATGCTTATTTCAGTACTCGCCAACTATTGGTTTCTCAGGTGATTGGTTGGGGTTGTTATGTTCTTCTGGATGTACTTAATTGCTGATATTAATCCCACCAAATTTCAAGTCTGAGAGAAAATCATATATGGATGAAAAAACACGTAAGGGGGGACCCTTACGCGTTTTTTCCATGGTCGACACAAAACGCGATATACGCGATTTTGTTCAAAATCACAGTATAGGTACTCCTGAGCATGCCGAGTCCGATCCTATCATCGACAGTTCGATTGCGGAACAATTAGTGGTCGTAATGATGCTTGGAATATTTTAATGAAATTTTTCTCAATGCTTATTTCAGTACTCGCCAACTATTGGTTTCTCAGGTGATTGGTTGGTGTTGTTATGTTCTGCTGGATGTACTTAATTACTGATATTAATTCCACCAAATTTCAAGTCTGAGAGAAAATCATATATGGGTGAAAAAACACGTAAGGGGGGACCCTTACGCGTTTTTTCCATGGTCGAGACAAAACGCGATTTACTCGATTTTGTTCAAAATCACAGTATAGGTACTCCTGAGCATGCCGAGTCCGATCCTTTCATCGACAATTCGATTGCGGAACAATTAGTGGTCGTAATGATGCTTGGAATATTTTAATGAAATTTTTCTCAATGCTTATTTCAGTACTCGCCAACTATTGGTTTCTCAGGTGATTGGTTGGTGTTGTTATGTTCTTCTGGATGTATTTAATTACCGATATTAATCCCACCAAAATTTCAAGTCTGGAGTAAAATCATCATATATGGGTGAAAAACACGCAAGGGGACCCTTACGCGTTTTTTCCATGGTCGAGACAAAACGCGATATACGCTATTTTGTTCAAAATGACAGTATAGGTACTCCTGAGCATGCCGAGTCCGATAGAATCATCGACAGTTCGATTGCGGAACAATTAGTGGTCGTAATGATGCTTGGAATATTTTAATGAAATTTTTCTCAATGCTTATTTCAGTACTCGCCAACTTTTGGTTTCTCAGGTGATTGGTTGGTGTTGTTATGTTCTTCTGGATGTAGTTAATTACTGAAATTAATCCTACCAAATTTCAAGTCTGAGAGAAAATCATATTTGGGTGAGAAAACGCGTAAGGGTCCCCCCTTACGCGTTTTTTCCACGGTCGAGACAAAACGCGATATACGCTATTTTGTTCAAAATCACAGTATAGGTACTCCTGAGCATGCCGAGTCCGATAGAATCATCGACAGTTCGATTGTGGAACAATTAGTGGTCGTAATGATGCTTGGAATATTTTAATGAAATTTCTTCTCAATGCTTATTTCAGTACTCGCCAACTATTGGTTTCTCAGGTGATTGGTTGGTGTTGTTATGTTCTTCTGATGTACTTTAATTACTGATATTAATCCCACCAAATTTCAAGTCTGAGAGAAAATCATATATGGGTGAGAAAACGCGTAAGGGTCCCCCCTTACGCGTTTTTTCCATGGTGGAGACAAAACGCGATATACGCGATTATGTTCAAAATCACAGTATAGGTACTCCTGAGCATGCCGAGTCCGATCCTATCATCGACAGTTCGATTGCGGAACAATTAGTGGTCGTAATGATGCTTGGAATATTTTATGAAATTTTTCTCAATGCTTATTTCAGTACTCGCCAACTATTGGTTTCTCTGGTGATTGGTTGGTGTTGTTATGTTCTTCTGGATGTACTTAATTACTGAAATTAATCCCACTAAATTTCAAGTCTGAGAGAAAATCATATATGGGTGAAAAAACACGTAAGGGGGGACCCTTACGCGTTTTTTCCATGGTCGAGACAAAACGCGATATACGCGATTTTGTTCAAAATCACAGTATAGGTACTCCTGAGCATGCTAAGTCCGATCCTATCATCCACAGTTCGATTGCGGAACAATTAGTGGTCGTAATGATGCTTGGAATATTTTAATGAAATTTTCTCAATGCTTATTTCAGTACTCGCCAACTATTGGTTTCTGAGGTGATTGGTTGGTGTTGTTATGTTCTTCTGAATGTACTTTATTACTGAAATTAATCCCACCAAATTTCAAGTCTGAGAGAAAATCATATTTGGGTGAAAAAACACGTAAGGGGGGACCCTTACGCGTTTTTTCCATGGTCGAGACAAAACGCGATTTACTCGATTTTGTTCAAAATCACAGTATAGGTACTCCTGAGCATGCTGAGTCCGATCCTATCATCGACAGTTCGATTGCGGAACAATTAGTGGTCGTAATGATGCTTGGAATATTTTAATGAAATTTTTCTCAATGCTTATTTCAGTACTCGCCAACTATTGGTTTCTCAGGTGATTGGTTGGTGTTGTTATGTTCTTCTAGATGTACTTAATTACTGATATTAATTCCACCAAATTTCAAGTCTGAGAGAAAATCATATATGGGTGAAAAAACACGTAAGGGGGGACCCTTACGCGTTTTTTCCATGGTCGAGACAAAACGCGATTTACTCGATTTTGTTCAAAATCACAGTATAGGTACTCCTGAGCATTCGGAGTCCGATTCTTTCATCGACAGTTCGATTGCGGAACAATTAGTGGTCGTATTGATGCTTGGAATATTTTAATGAAATTTTTCTCAATGCTTATTTCAGTACTCGCCAACTATTGGTTTCTCAGGTGATTGGTTGGTGTTGTTATGTTCTTCTGGATGTACTTAATTGCTGATATTAATCCCACCAAATTTCAAGTCTGAGAGAAAATCATATATGGGTGAAAAAACACGTAAGGGGGGACCCTTACGCGTTTTTTCCATGGTCGAGACAAAATGCGATATACGCGATTTTGTTCAAAATCACAGTATAGGTACTCCTGAGCATGCCGAGTCCGATCCTATCATCGACAGTTCGATTGCGGAACAATTAGTGGTCGTAATGATGCTTGGAATATTTTAATGAAATTTTTCTCAATGCTTATTTCAGTACTCACCAACTATTGGTTTCTCAGGTGATTGGTTGGTGTTGTTATGTTCTTCTGAATGTACTTAATTACTGAAATTAATCCCACCAAATTTCAAGTCTGAGAGAAAATCATATATGGGTGAGAAAACGCGTAAGGGTCCCCCCTTACGCGTTTTTTCCATGGTGGAGACAAAACGCGATATACGCGATTATGTTCAAAATCACAGTATAGGTACTCCTGAGCATGCCGAGTCCGATCCTATCATCGACAGTTCGATTGCGGAACAATTAGTGGTCGTAATGATGCTTGGAATATTTTAATGAAATTTTTCTCAATGCTTATTTCAGTACTCACCAACTATTGGTTTCTCAGGTGATTGGTTGGTGTTGTTATGTTCTTCTGAATGTACTTAATTACTGAAATTAATCCCACCAAATTTCGTCTGAGAGAGAAAATCATATGGTGAAAAACACGAAGGGGGGGGGATTTTACGCTGCTTTTTTCCATGGTCGAGACAAAACGCGATGCATTTCGACATTTTGTTCAAAATCACAGTATAGGCATTCTGGAGCATGCCGAGTCCGATCCTATCATCGACAGTTCGATTGCGGAACAATTAGTGGTCGTAATGATGCTTGGAATATTTTAATGAAATTTTTCTCAATGCTTATTTCAGTACTCGCCAACTATTGGTTTCTCAGGTGATTGGTTGGTGTTGTTATGTTCTTCTGGATGTACTTAATTACTGATATTAATCCCACCAAATTTCAAGTCTGAGAGAAAATCATATATGGGTGAAAAAACACGTAAGGGGGGACCCTTACGCGTTTTTTCCATGGTCGATACAAAACGCGATATACGCGATTTTGTTCAAAATCACAGTATAGGTATTCCTGAGCATGCTGAGTCCGATCCTATCATCGACAGTTCGATTGCGGAACAATTAGTGGTCGTAATGATGCTTGGAATATTTTAATGAAATTTTTCTCAATGCTTATTTCAGTACTCACCAACTATTGGTTTCTCAGGTGATTGGTTGGTGTTATTATGTTCTTCTGAATGTACTTAATTACTGAAATTAATCCCACCAAATTTCAAGTCTGAGAGAAAATTATATATGGGTGAAAAAACACGTGAGGGGGGACCCTTATGCGTTTTTTCCATGGTCGAGACAAAACGCGATTTACTCGATTTTGTTCAAAATCACAGTATAGGTACTCCTGAGCATGCCGAGTCCGATCCTATCATCGACAGTTCGATTGCGGAACAATTAGTGGTCGTAATGATGCTTGGAATATTTTAATGAAATTTTTCTCAATGCTTATTTCAGTACTCGCCAACTATTGGTTTCTCAGGTGATTGGTTGGTGTTGTTATGTTCTTCTGAATGTACTTAATTACTGAAATTAATCCCACCAAATTTCAAGTCCGAGAGAAAATCATATATGGGTGAAAAAACACGTAAGGGAGGACCCTTACGCGTTTTTTCCATGGTCGAGACAAAACGCGATTTACTCGATTTTGTTCAAAATCACAGTATAGGTACTCCTGAGCATGCCGAGTCCGATCCTTTCATCGACAGTTCGATTGCGGAACAATTAGTGGTCGTAATGATGCTTGGAATATTTTAATGAAATTTTGCTCAATGCTTATTTCAGTACTCGCCAACTATTGGTTTCTCAGGTGATTGGTTGGTGTTGTTATGTTCTTCTGGATGTATTTAATTACCGATATTAATCCCACCAAATTTCAAGTCTGAGAGAAAATCATATATGGGTGAAAAAACACGTAAGGGGGGACCCTTACGCATTTTTTCCATGGTCGAGACAAAACGCGATATACGCTATTTTGTTCAAAATGACAGTATAGGTACTCCTGAGCATGCCGAGTCCGATAGAATCATCGACAGTTCGATTGCGGAACAATTAGTGGTCGTAATGATGCTTGGAATATTTTAATGAAATTTTTCTCAATGCTTATTTCAGTACTCGCCAACTATTGGTTTCTCTGGTGATTGGTTGGTGTTGTTATGTTCTTCTGGATGTACTTAATTACTGAAATTAATCCCACCAAATTTCAAGTCTGAGAGAAAATCATATATGGGTGAAAAAACACGTAAGGGGGGACCCTTGCGCGTTTTTTCCATGGTCGAGACAAAACGCGATATACACGATTTTGTTCAAAATCACAGTATAGGTACTCCTGAGCATGCCGAGTCCGATCCTATCATCCACAGTTCGATTGCGGAACAATTAGTGGTCGTAATGATGCTTGGAATATTTTAATGAAATTTTCTCAATGCTTATTTCAGTACTCGCCAACTATTGGTTTCTGAGGTGATTGGTTGGTGTTGTTATGTTCTTCTGAATGTACTTAATTACTGAAATTAATCCCACCAAATTTCAAGTCTGAGAGAAACTCATATATGGGTGAAAAAACACGTAAGGGGGGACCCTTACGCGTTTTTTCCATGGTCGAGACAAAACGCGATTTACTCGATTTTGTTCAAAATCACAGTATAGGTACTCCTGAGCATGCCGAGTCCGATCCTATCATCGACAGTTCGATTGCGGAACAATTAGTGGTCGTAATGATGCTTGGAATATTTTAATGAAATTTTTCTCAATGCTTATTTCAGTACTCACCAACTATTGGTTTCTCAGGTGATTGGTTGGTGTTGTTATGTTCTTCTGAATGTACTTAATTACTGAAATTAATCCCACCAAATTTCAAGCCTGAGAGAAAATCATATATGGGTGAAAAAACACGGAAGGGGGGACCCTTACGCGTTTTTTCCATGGACGAGACAAAACGCGATATACACGATTTTGTTCAAAATCACAGTATAGGTACTCCTGAGCATGCCAAGTCCGATCCTATCATCGACAGTTCGATTGCGGAACAATTAGTGGTCGTAATGATGCTTGGAATATTTTAATGAAATTTTCTCAATGCTTATTTCAGTACTCGCCAACTATTGGTTTCTGAGGTGATTGGTTGGTGTTGTTATGTTCTTCTGAATGTACTTAATTACTGAAATTAATCCCACCAAATTTCAAGTCTGAGAGAAAATCATATTTGGGTGAGAAAACACGTAAGGGGGGACCCTTACGCGTTTTTTCCATGGACGAGACAAAACGCGATATACACGATTTTGTTCAAAATCACAGTATAGGTACTCCTGAGCATGCCAAGTCCGATCCTATCATCCACAGTTCGATTGCGGAACAATTAGTGGTCGTAATGATGCTTGGAATATTTTAATGAAATTTTCTCAATGCTTATTTCAGTACTCGCCAACTATTGGTTTCTGAGGTGATTGGTTGGTGTTGTTATGTTCTTCTGAATGTACTTAATTACTGAAATTAATCCCACCAAATTTCAAGTCTGAGAGAAAATCATATATGGGTGAAAAAACACGTAAGGGGGGACCCTTACGCGTTTTTTCCATGGTCGAGACAAAACGCGATATACTCGATTTTGTTCAAAATCACAGTATAGGTACTCCTGAGCATGCCGAGTCCGATCCTATCATCGACAGTTCGATTGCGGAACAATTAGTGGTCGTAATGATGCTTGGAATATTTTAATGAAATTTTTCTCAATGCTTATTTCAGTACTCACCAACTATTGGTTTCTCAGGTGATTGGTTGGTGTTGTTATGTTCTTCTGAATGTACTTAATTACTGATATTAATCCCACCAAATTTCAAGTCTGAGAGAAAATCATATATGGGTGAAAAAACACATAAGGGGGGACCCTTACGCGTTTTTTCCATGGTCGAGACAAAACGCGATTTACTCGATTTTGTTCAAAATCACAGTATAGGTACTCCTGAGCATGCCGAGTCCGATCCTTTCATCGACAGTTCGATTGCGGAACAATTAGTGGTCGTAATGATGCTTGGAATATTTTAATGAAATTTTTCTCAATGCTTATTTCAGTATTCGCCAACTATTGGTTTCTCAGGTGATTGGTTGGTGTTGTTATGTTCTTCTGGATGTATTTAATTACCGATATTAATCCCACCAAATTTCAAGTCTGAGAGAAAATCATATATGGGTGAAAAAACACGTAAGGGGGGAACCTTACGCGTTTTTTCCATGGTCGAGACAAAACGCGATATACGCTATTTTGTTCAAAATGACAGTATAGGTACTCCTGAGCATGCCGAGTCCGATAGAATCATCGACAGTTCGATTGCGGAACAATTAGTGGTCGTAATGATGCTTGGAATATTTTAATGAAATTTTTCTCAATGCTTATTTCAGTACTCGCCAACTTTTGGTTTCTCAGGTGATTGGTTGGTGTTGTTATGTTCTTCTGGATGTACTTAATTACTGAAATTAATCCCACCAAATTTCAAGTCTGAGAGAAATTCATATTTGGGTGAGAAAACGCGTAAGGGTCCCCCCTTGCGCGTTTTTTCCATGGTCGAGACAAAACGCGATATACGCTATTTTGTTCAAAATTACAGTATAGGTACTCCTGAGCATGCCGAGTCCGATAGAATCATCGACAGTTCGATTGCGGAACAATTAGTGGTCGTAATGATGCTTGGAATATTTTAATGAAATTTTTCTCAATGCTTATTTCAGTACTCGCCAACTATTGGTTTCTCTGGTGATTGGTTGGTGTTGTTATGTTCTTCTGAATGTACTTAATTACTGAAATTAATCCCACTAAATTTCAAGTCTGAGAGAAAATCATATATGGGTGAAAAAATACGTAAGGGGGGACCCTTGCGCGTTTTTTCCATGGTCGAGACAAAACGCGATTTACTCGATTTTGTTCAAAATCACAGCATAGGTAATTCCTGACATGCCGAGTCCGATCCTATCATCGACAGTTCGATTGCGGAAACAATTAGTGCCGAAGGATAAAGCTTGGAATATTTTAATGAAATTTTTCTCAATGCTTCAGTACCGCCTAACCATTGGTTTCAGTGATTGGTTGGTGTTGTTATGTTCTTCGATGTACTTTCCTACTCATTGATATTAATCCCACCAAATTTCAAGTCTGAGAGAAAATCATATATGGGTGAAAACACGTAAGGGGACCCTTACGCTTTTCCATGGTCGAGAGATAAAAACGGCGAGATAACGCCAGATTTGGTTCAAAATCACAGTATAGGTAATTCTGAGCATGCCGAGTCCGATCCTATCATCGACAGTCTGATTGCGAAACAATTAGTGGTCGTAATGATGCTTTGAATATTTTAATGAAATTTTTCTCGATGCTTATTTCAGTACTCACCAACTATTGGTTTCTCAGGTGATTGGTTGGTGTTGTTATGTTCTTCTGGATGTACTTAATTACTGAAATTAATCCCACCAAATTTCAAGTCTGAGAGAAAATCATATATGGGTGAAAAATCACGTAAGGGGGGACCCTTACGCGTTTTTTCCATGGTCGAGACAAAACGCGATTTACTCGATTTTGTTCAAAATCACAGTATAGGTACTCCTGAGCATGCCGAGTCCGATCCTATCATCGACAGTTCGATTGCGGAACAATTAGTGGTCGTAATGATGCTTGGAATATTTTAATGAAATTTTTCTCAATGCTTATTTCAGTACTCACCAACTATTGGTTTCTCAGGTGATTGGTTGGTGTTGTTATGTTCTTCTGAATGTACTTAATTACTGAAATTAATCCCACCAAATTTCAAGTCTGAGAGAAAATCATATTTGGGTGAAAAAACACGTAAGGGGGGACCCTTACGCGTTTTTTCCATGGTCGAGACAAAACGCGATTTACTCGATTTTGTTCAAAATCACAGTATAGGTACTCCTGAGCATGCCGAGTCCGATCCTTTCATCGACAGTTCGATTGCGGAACAATTAGTGGTCGTAATGATGCTTGGAATATTTTAATGAAATTTTTTCAATGCTTATTTCAGTACTCGCCAACTATTGGTTTCTCAGGTGATTGGTTGGTGTTGTTATGTTCTTCTGGATGTATTTAATTACCGATATTAATCCCACCAAATTTCAAGTCTGAGAGAAAATCATATATGGGTGAAAAAACACGTAAGGGGGGACCCTTACGCGTTTTTTCCATGGTCGAGACAAAACGCGATATACGCTATTTTGTTCAAAATCACAGTATAGGTACTCCTGAGCATGCCGAGTCCGATAAAATCATCGACAGTTCGATTGCGGAACAATTAGTGGTCGTAATGATGCTTGGAATATTTTATGAAATTTTTCTCAATGCTTATTTCAGTACTCGCCAACTATTGGTTTCTCTGGTGATTGGTTGGTGTTGTTATGTTCTTCTGGATGTACTTAATTACTGAAATTAATCCCACTAAATTTCAAGTCTGAGAGAAAATCATATATGGGTGAAAAAATACGTAAGGGGGGGACCCTTGCGCATTTTTTCCATGGTCGAGACAAAACGCGATATACGCGATTTTGTTCAAAATGACAGTATAGGTACTCCTGAGCATGCCGAGTCCGATCCTATCATCGACAGTTCGATTGCGGAACAATTAGTGGTCGTAATGATGCTTGGAATATTTTAATGAAATTTTTCTCAATGCTTATTTCAGTACTCGCCAACTATTGGTTTCTCAGGTGATTGGTTGGTGTTGTTATGTTCTTCTGGATGTACTTAATTACTGATATTAATCCCACCAAATTTCAAGTCTGAGAGAAAATCATATATGGGTGAAAAAACACGTAAGGGGGGACCCTTACGCGTTTTTTCCATGGTCGAGACAAAACGCGATATACGCGATTTTGTTCAAAATGACAGTATAGGTACTCCTGAGCATGCCGAGTCCGATCCTATCATCGACAGTTCGATTGCGGAACAATTAGTGGTCGTAATGATGCTTGGAATATTTTAATGAAATTTTTCTCAATGCTTATTTCAGTACTCGCCAACTTTTGGTTTCTCAGGTGATTGGTTGGTGTTGTTATGTTCTTCTGGATGTATTTAATTACCGATATTAATCCCACCAAATTTCAAGTCTGAGAGAAAATCATATATGGGTGAAAAAACACGTAAGGGGGGACCCTTACGCGTTTTTTCCATGGTCGAGACAAAACGCGATATACGCGATTTTGTTCAAAATCAGAGTATAGGTACTCCTGAGCATGCCGAGTCCGATCCTATCATCGACAGTTCGATTGCGGAACAATTAGTGGTCGTAATGATGCTTGGAATATTTTAATGAAATTTTTCTCAATGCTTATTTCAGTACTTGCCAACTATTGGTTTCTCAGGTGATTGGTTGGTGTTGTTATGTTCTGCTGGATGTACTTAATTGCTGATATTAATCCCACCAAATTTCAAGTCTGAGAGAAAATCATATATGGGTGAGAAAACGCGTAAGGGTCCCCCCTTACGCGTTTTTTCCATGGTGGAGACAAAACGCGATATACGCGATTATGTTCAAAATCACAGTATAGGTACTCCTGAGCATGCCGAGTCCGATCCTATCATCGACAGTTCGATTGCGGAACAATTAGTGGTCGTATTGATGCTTGGAATATTTTAATAAAATTTTTCTCAATGCTTATTTCAGTACTCGCCAACTATTGGTTTCTCAGGTGATTGGTTGGTGTTGTTATGTTCTTCTGGATGTACTTAATTACTGAAATTAATCCCACCAAATTTCAAGTCTGAGAGAAAATCATATTTGGGTGAGAAAATGCATAAGGGTCCCCCCTTACGCGTTTTTTCCATGGTCGAGACAAAACGCGATATACGCTATTTTGTTCAAAATGACAGTATAGGTACTCCTGAGCATGCCGAGTCCGATAGAATCATCGACAGTTCGATTGCGGAACAATTAGTGGTCGTAATGATGCTTGGAATATTTTATGAAATTTTTCTCAATGCTTATTTCAGTACTCGCCAACTATTGGTTTCTCTGGTGATTGGTTGGTGTTATGTTCTTCTGGATGTACTTAATTACTGAAATTAATCCCACTAAATTTCAAGTCTGAGAGAAAATCATATATGGGTGAAAAAATACGTAAGGGGGGACCCTTGCGCGTTTTTTCCATGGTCGAGACAAAACGCGATATACACGATTTTGTTCAAAATGACAGTATAGGTACTCCTGAGCATGCCGAGTCCGATCCTATCATCGACAGTTCGATTGCGGAACAATTAGTGGTCGTAATGATGCTTGGAATATTTTAATGAAATTTTTCTCGATGCTTATTTCAGTACTCACCAACTATTGGTTTCTCAGGTGATTGGTTGGTGTTGTTATGTTCTTCTGGATGTACTTAATTACTGAAATTAATCCCACCAAATTTCAAGTCTGAGAGAAAATCATATATGAGTGAAAAATCACGTAAGGGGGGACCCTTACGCGTTTTTTCCATGGTCGAGACAAAACGCGATTTACTCGATTTTGTTCAAAATCACAGTATAGGTACTCCTGAGCATGCCGAGTCCGATCCTATCATCGACAGTTCGAT
The DNA here is from genome assembly GCF_018991925.1 of Homarus americanus. NCBI lineage: Eukaryota > Metazoa > Arthropoda > Malacostraca > Decapoda > Nephropidae > Homarus > Homarus americanus. The sequence goes on from NW_024715064.1 coordinate 20,514, forward strand.
TGCGGAACAATTAGTGGTCGTAATGATGCTTGGAATATTTTAATGAAATTTTTCTCAATGCTTATTTCAGTACTCGCCAACTATTGGTTTCTCAGGTGATTGGTTGGTGTTGTTATGTTCTTCTGGATGTATTTAATTACCGATATTAATCCCACCAAATTTCAAGTCTGAGAGAAAATCATATATGGGTGAAAAAACACGTAAGGGGGGACCCTTACGCGTTTTTTCCATGGTCGAGACAAAACGCGATATACGCTATTTTGTTCAAAATCACAGTATAGGTACTCCTGAGCATGCCGAGTCCGATAGTATCATCGACAGTTCGATTGCGGAACAATTAGTGGTCGTAATGATGCTTGGAATATTTTAATGAAATTTTTCTCAATGCTTATTTCAGTACTCGCCAACTTTTGGTTTCTCAGGTGATTGGTTGGTGTTGTTATGTTCTTCTGGATGTACTTAATTACTGATATTAATTCCACCAAATTTCAAGTCTGAGAGAAAATCATATATGGCTGAAAAAACACGTAAGGGGGGACCCTTACGCGTTTTTTCCATGGTCGAGACAAAACGCGATTTACTCGATTTTGTTCAAAATCACAGTATAGGTACTCCTGAGCATGCCGAGTCCGATCCTTTCATCGACAGTTCGATTGCGGAACAATTAGTGGTCGTAATGATGCTTGGAATATTTTAATGAAATTTTTCTCAATGCTTATTTCAGTACTCGCCAACTATTGGTTTCTCAGGTGATTGGTTGGTGTTGTTATGTTCTTCTGGATGTATTTAATTACCGATAATGATACAAATTTCAAGTCTGAGAAAATCATATATGGGTGAAAAAAAACACGTGGGGGGACCGCCTACGTTTTTTCCATGGTGAACAAAACGCGATATCGCTATTTTGTTCCAAAATGACGATATAATTGCTCCTGGGCATGCCGAGTCGATAGAGATCATCGACAGTTCGATTACTTAAAGACAATTAGTGGTCGTAATGATGCTTAAGAATATTTTTATGAAATTTTTCTCAATGCTTATTTCAGTACTACGCCAACTATTGGTTTCTCTGTGGTGATTGGTTGGTGTTGTTATGTTCTTCTGGATGCTTAATTGCTGAAATTAATCCCACTAATTTCCAAGTCTGAGAGAAAAATCATATAGATTGAAAAAATCGTGAGAGGGACCATATAGCGGCGTTTTCCGTAATTAGAGAACAAACGCGATATACGCGATTTTGTTCAAAATGACAGTATAGGTACTCCTGAGCATGCCGAGTCCGATCCTATCATCGACAGTTCGATTGCGGAACAATTAGTGGTCGTAATGATGCTTGGAATATTTTAATGAAATTTTTCTCAATGCTTATTTCAGTACTCGCCAACTATTGGTTTCTGAGGTGATTGGTTGGTGTTGTTATGTTCTTCTGAATGTACTTAATTACTGAAATTAATCCCACCAAATTTCAATTCTGAGAGAAAATCATATATGGGTGAAAAAACACGTAAGGGGGGACCCTTACGCGTTTTTTCCATGGTCGAGACAAAACGCGATTTACTCGATTTTGTTCAAAATGACAGTATAGGTACTCCTGAGCATGCCAAGTCCGATCCTATCATCCACAGTTCGATTGCGGAACAATTAGTGGTCGTAATGATGCTTGGAATATTTTAATGAAATTTTCTCAATGCTTATTTCAGTACTCGCCAACTATTGGTTTCTCAGGTGATTGGTTGGTGTTGTTATGTTCTTCTGGATGTATTTAATTACCGATATTAATCCCACCAAATTTCAAGTCTGAGAGAAAATCATATATGGGTGAAAAAACACGTAAGGGGGGGACCCTTACGCGTTTTTTCCATGGTCGAGACAAAACGCGATTTACTCGATTTTGTTCAAAATCACAGTATAGGTACTCCTGAGCATTCGGAGTCCGATCCTTTCATCGACAGTTCGATTGCGGAACAATTAGTGGTCGTAATGATGCTTGGAATATTTTAATGAAATTTTTCTCAATGCTTATTTCAGTACTCGCCAACTATTGGTTTCTCAGGTGATTGGTTGGTGTTGTTATGTTCTTCTGGATGTACTTAATTACTGATATTAATTCCACCAAATTTCAAGTCTGAGAGAAAATCATATATGGGTGAAAAAACACGTAAGGGGGGACCCTTACGCGTTTTTTCCATAGTCGAGACAAAACGCGATTTACTCGATTTTGTTCAAAATCACAGTATAGGTACTCCTGAGCATGCCGAGTCCGATCCTTTCATCGACAGTTCGATTGCGGAACAATTAGTGGTCGTAATGATGCTTGGAATATTTTAATGAAATTTTTCTCAATGCTTATTTCAGTACTAGCCAACTATTGGTTTCTCAGGTGATTGGTTGGTGTTGTTATGTTCTTCTGGATGTATTTAATTACGATATTAATCCACAAATTTCAAGTCTGAGAGAAAATCATATATGGGTGAAAAAAACGAGAGGGACCGCTACGCGTTTTTCCATGGTCGAACAAAACGCGATATCGCTATTTTTGTTCCAAAATGACAGTATAGTACTCCTGAGCATGCCGGGTCAAATAGAATCATCGACAGTTCGATTGCGGAACAATTAGTGGTCGTAATGATGCTTGGAATATTTTAATGAAATTTTTCTCAATGCTTATTTCAGTACTCGCCAACTTTTGGTTTCTCAGGTGATTGGTTGGTGTTGTTATGTTCTTCTGGATGTACTTAATTACTGAAATTAATCCCACCAAATTTCAAGTCTGAGAGAAAATCATATTTGGGTGAGAAAACGCGTAAGGGTCCCCCCTTACGCGTTTTTTCCACGGTCGAGACAAAACGCGATATACGCAGCTATTTTTGTTCAAATCACAGTATAGGTACTCCTGAGCATGCCGGAGTCCGATAGAATCATCGACAGTTCGATTGCGGAACAATTAGTGGTCGTAATGATGCTTGGAATATTTTAATGAAATTTTTCTCAATGCTTATTTCAGTACTCGCCAACTTTTCGTTTCTCAGGTGATTTGTTGGTGTTGTTTTGTTCTTCTGGATGTACTTAATTACTGAAATTAATCCCACTAAATTTCAAGTCTGAGAGAAAATCATATATGGGTGAAAAAATACGTAAGGGGGCACTGCGTTTTCATGGGTCAAACGCGATATACGCGATTTTGTTCAAAATAAACAGTATATAGAGTACTCCCTGAGCATGCCGAGTCCGATCCTATCATCGACAGTTCGATTGCGGAACAATTAGTGGTCTTAATGATGCTTGGAATATTTTAATGAAATTTTTCTCAATGCTTATTTCAGTACTCGCCAACTATTGGTTTCTCAGGTGATTGGTTGGTGTTGTTATGTTCTGCTGGATGTGCTTAATTACTGATATTAATCCCACCAAATTTCAAGTCTGAGAGAAAATCATATATGGGTGAGAAAACGCGTAAGGGTCCCCCCTTACGCATTTTTTCCATGGTGGAGACAAAACGCGATATACGCGATTATGTTCAAAATCACAGTATAGGTACTCCTGAGCATGCCGAGTCCGATCCTATCATCGACAGTTCGATTGCGGAACAATTAGTGGTCGTAATGATGCTTGGAGTATTTTAATGAAATTTTTCTCAATGCTTATTTCAGTACTCACCAACTATTGGTTTCTCAGGTGATTGGTTGGTGTTGTTATGTTCTTCTGAATGTACTTAATTACTGAAATTAATCCCACCAAATTTCAAGTCTGAGAGAAAATCATATATGGGTGAAAAAACACGTAAGGGGGGACCCTTACGCGTTTTTTCCATGGTCCAGACAAAACGCGATTTCCTCGATTTTGTTCAAAATCACAGTATAGGTACTCCTGAGCATTCGGAGTCCGATCCTATCATCGACAGTTCGATTGCGGAACAATTAGTGGTCGTATTGATGCTTGGAATATTTTAATGAAATTTTTCTCAATGCTTATTTCAGTACTCGCCAACTATTGGTTTCTCAGGTGATTGGTTGGTGTTGTTATGTTCTGCTGGATGTACTTAATTACTGATATTAATCCCACCAAATTTCAAGTCTGAGAGAAAATCATATATGGGTGAAAAAACACGTAAGGGGGGACCCTTACGCGTTTTTTCCATGGTCGAGACAAAACGCGATTTACTCAATTTTGTTCAAAATCACAGTATAGGTACTCCTGAGCATTCGGAGTCCGATCCTTTCATCGACAGTTCGATTGCGGAACAATTAGTGGTCGTATTGATGCTTGGAATATTTTAATGAAATTTTTCTCAATGCTTATTTCAGTACTCGCCAACTATTGGTTTCTCAGGTGATTGGTTGGTGTTATGTTCTTCTGGATGTACTTAATTGCTGATATTAATCCCACCAAATTTCAAGTCTGAGAGAAAATCATATATGGGTGAAAAAACACGTAAGGGGGGACCCTTACGCGTTTTTTCCATGGTCGAGACAAAACGCGATATACGCGATTATGTTCAAAATCACAGTATAGGTACTCCTGAGCATGCTGAGTCCGATCCTATCATCGACAGTTCGATTGCGGAACAATTAGTGGTCGTAATGATGCTTGGAATATTTTAATGAAATTTTTCTCAATGCTTATTTCAGTACTCACCAACTATTGGTTTCTGAGGTGATTGGTTGGTGTTGTTATGTTCTTCTGAATGTACTTAATTACTGAAATTAATCCCACCAAATTTCAATTCTCAGAGAAAATCATATATGGGTGAAAAAACACGTAAGGGGGGACCCTTACGCGTTTTTTCCATGGTCGAGACAAAACGCGATTTACTCGATTTTGTTCAAAATCACAGTATAGGTACTCCTGAGCATGCCGAGTCCGATCCTATCATCGACAGTTCGATTGCGGAACAATTAGTGGTCGTAATGATGCTTGGAATATTTTAATGAAATTTTTCTCAATGCTTATTTCAGTACTCACCAACTATTGGTTTCTCAGGTGATTGGTTGGTGTTGTTATGTTCTTCTGGATGTACTTAATTACTGATATTAATCCCACCAAATTTCAAGTCTGAGAGAAAATCATATATGGGTGAAAAAACACATAAGGGGGGACCCTTACGCGTTTTTTCCATGGTCGAGACAAAACGCGATTTACTCGATTTTGTTCAAAAT
>NW_024715065.1:0-10000 GCF_018991925.1 Homarus americanus
ATATAACTCTCTCTTAGGTAATTCTGCCGCTGATGAACATTTAATAATAATCAAATTGTTCAGTCGGGATGTGTGACTGTTCTCATTTTCAAGTAAAGTTATTTTAGGTTATGTGAGTTGGTGTTTGTTAAGTTAGGATTGGTGAAATATCTTGGGATAATTTGAGGAGGGTTAGGTTGGGTTAGGTGGGGTTAGACTAGGTACAGTTACTCTAGATAGCTTAATATAGAATAGGATATATGAGAAACCTTAATGTAGGTTAGGTTAAGATAAGTTAAGCTATGTACTCGTAAATTGGGTTAGGCTCATGGCGTTTGACAGCATACAAACAAACAGTTCAGTGGTGCTGTTAGCGATATTTTTTCCCCAGCACTGGCTGTGAGCGTCACTGCCCAGCCATGCGTCATGTGAGATGCTAGATGCGCATGGGTGGTCAGCTGAGTGACATGACGTCAGCCCAGCAGGGGCCGAGTGCGTTGCGCAGTGCGGCGGTGGGGGGGGCACGAGGGGGGTGGGGGTGGAAAAGCAAATAGATTGGGAGTGAATGAGTAGGATTGGGAAAGGGTAATGGAGGGGCTAATGGAAAGGGGAGGTGTAAGGGCAAGGAAGGGTGGTGGCACATAAAGTGAGAGAGGCGAGGGAGAGTCGACGGAGGGAGGGAAAGGCGGATAGGGAGGGCAGGGATAGATAGGGTGGGTGGTAGTTCATTGAGTAAGAGAGGGAGTGGAGGAGAAGGAAGAGTTGTAGGATATGGAGAACGTGGGTGTAGGATGGAGGACAGGAACAGGGGGAGGTGGAAGGAGGAAGAGCGTGTGGGGATAAGTGGCATTGGCAAGGAGGAGAGGGAGGAAGGATAGGTAGAGAATAGGTTCAAACATCTATCCTGTTCCGTCTGTTGTGTTAACATTAAATCAGGATCCTCACACCCAGCGGGCCTCACTTAGGTTATAATGGTACTCCGGGGACCACAGCTGAATTTTTCGTAACTGTGTGTGTGTGTGTGTGTGTGTGTGTGTGTGTGTGTGTGTGTCGGCAGGTCACCACACTACCGCTCTGTCAGTGGGGAAGGGGGGGGGGCAAGAGTGAGGGAGAAAGTGGGAATGAGGGAGGAGACAGGAGTGAGGTGGGGGTGCAAAGTGAATCTCTTTGGCTTCGTCTTCCTGAGTGACAGGGAGCAGGGGAGCGTTGCTAGCGAAATTAAATAGCAAAAGCATTGTTAAATGTAAATGGAACTTTTCGGCTTTGCACTGACAAAATTAATGTAATTTATGCGAATTATTATAATTATATGTAATTATTTAAATGATTTGGGGGACATCGCACTTAAAGGAAATGTTTACCCTTACCAGTGAGCCGTACTGAATGTTGTTGTGGACGGTAAGTTGCCATCTGTTTGGTACCTCTACTATCACACAAGACAAGCTCGTAAATGCATGAACTATCCCAATAAAAAAATAATAATATAAAAAGCATATATCTTCATCACTGTACTCTACGGTAGGAATTGACTTAGTGAACGGCCTCAAGAAGGAGAATGTTAATGACGAAGGTAAAAGTAAACTTGTGGTAGTTTAGCACAATAGTGATACACAGTGATTATTATTGTATAGAGATGAGAGAAGTCTTATTACCGCTTTTGTTATTGTAGGGGAATAAAAAAAATTGAGGTGAAGTCAATCATTGACCTTTATTATGTGTAATTATATGTGATTATTTTCATTATTTGTAATACATGTTTTCGTTGACATGTACTGTATGCTGTAAATGCTCCGAGATTCCTAACACTACACTGGACGGAACATAACGGACACTCAGAATGTTCTGTGACTTGACACTGACACTACCTCCTCCAGTTTACACATCTTCCTGCAAACACTTCAGCCTTAACTCAAAGACAACAAACACTTCTCTTCAGTCGTATTTCACAAGCAACAAACAATAATCACTTTTCTCTGTTTACCATTGGGAGAGATGATAATTATTTTAGTGACCCCATTACCACAACAGACTGTGCAGTAGTGAGATGTGGGCGCTGTTGACCATAGAGTAAAGCCAGGATTCCACTCACACATTAGCGGTTGCGTTAGCGTTAGCACCAAAAAAAGATCACATTGAAATGTACACGGTTGTTTCCATTGGCACTGTTGCGTTAGCGTTATGCGTTTGCAATACATGCCAATCGCTCCCTGTAGCTATTGGAAACGCAAACGCACTGCAAACGCGTGAATGGAATCCTATAGGGTGTTGTCAAAGATAGACCTTTAACATTGTGTCCATGTAGGTTTAACTTTTGATTTGGTAACACTTGCGTCTCGTTAGCTATCAACATAACTTTTTTTCCTTGGTAACAAGTATATGACTTTTGTTTTTACTGGTAACACTTGTTTCACTGATCTCTTGCTTAGCAAGACCAGCGTGTTGGTAACAATTGTATGTTTCTTACTGAATAACACTCATGTGTAACTTTTACTTGGTAGCATTTGTATGTTCTTAAATAGTTATACTTTTATATGTCTTACTTGGTAACACATGTTCACTTCATTACTTACATGCACGAGAAACCCGAGTTGGAGGCACTGAAACATTATATTCTCTGTTGGTAACAGTTGGAGGCATATTTTTCATCTTGGCAACTCTGGTATATGAAACTTTGATCTGGCAACATCTGTAGCCTATTTCATGATACTGGTAACACTGGTAACACTTGTGTACCAGTAGATACCACTTGCTTGAATTTCACTCTGCATGATAACACTTGTATCGCAGCCACGCATGACTCCCACCTGTAGGGTTTCCAATTGTTCACACCTGGACGGCTGGAGTCACAAAAGCCATAACTATGAAACAGCCGTCCAGCTAACAGCCAATTTGGTATACTACCCAGAAGACCATTACTGGGAAATTCCTCTGTATGTCAAAATAGTTGCAGCTATTGGTGTTGTGATTGGTCCATCAGCCTCAACACAGGAACAAGTACACCAATGAGAGGCTGCCACGTGTGTCTCGCCCACTGGGATGCTCACAACCCTGGCAGCCAACTATGATCTCTCTACCCGGCGACCTAGAGGCTTATCTCGCCTGTATCACAAGTTCGGATTATGATCAAGAGAGAAGTACATCATTATTTTTCTAACCCGATATAAATACTGGTCATAAAAATTCAATAACATATGAGCGCTTTGGGGGAAGTTCTTTATAGTGTGTTTTGTGAACGCTGTAAAGTTCTCCGCAGTGAATAAAAAGGAGGTGTCGACTTTTTCCCTCCCCGGAAAACCAACAGTGATAAAACACGAACACTGAACTGAACCATTATGAACGAGCCCTTTTTTTTTTTTTTTTTTTTTTTTTTTTTTTTTTTTTTTTTTTTTTTTTTTTTTTTTTTTTTTTTTTTTTTTTTTTTTTTTTTTTTTTTTTTTTTTTTTTTTTTTTTTTTTTTTTTTTCAAAATCAACACAAAATATGGTTAAAAAGCGAAATTATGTGATTAACACACATGTTTCATATTGGATTTTGCTTCTATGGAGAGCTCAGGTAAAGCACAATAGGTGATTACATGTAAAAGCTATTCCTGGCTGTCCGGTGTGACCATACCTGGCCGTCTAGTGTGACCATACCTGGCTGTCTAGTGTGACCATACCTGGCTGTCTAGTGTGACCATACCTGGCTGTTTAGTGTAACCATACCTGGTTGTCCGGTGTGACTGTCTAGTGTGACCATACCTGGCTGTTTAGTGTGACCATACCTGGCTGTCCGGTGTGACTGTCTAGTGTGACCATACCTGGCTGTTTAGTGTGACCATACCTGGCTGTCTAGTGTGACCATACCTGGCTGTCCGGTGTGACCATACCTGGCCGTCTAGTGTGACCATACCTGGCTGTTTAGTGTAACCATACCTGGCTGTCCGGTGTGACTGTCTAGTGTGACCATACCTGGCTGTTTAGTGTGACCATACCTGGCTGTCCGGTGTGACTGTCTAGTGTAACCATACCTGGCCGTCTAGTGTGACCATACCTGGCCGTCTAGTGTGACCATACCTGGCTGTTTAGTGTGACATACCTGGCTGTTTAGTGTGACCATACCTGGCTGTTTAGTGTGACCATACCTGGCTGTTTAGTGTGACCATACCTGGCTGTTTAGTGTGACCATACCTGGCTGTTTAGTGTGACCATACCTGGCTGTTTAGTGTGACCATACCTGGCTGTCTAGTGTGACCATACCTGGCCGTCTAGTGTGACCATACCTGGCTGTTTAGTGTGACCATTCCTGGCTGTTTAGTGTGACCATACCTGGCTGTTTAGTGTGACCATACCTGGCTGTCTAGTGTGACCATACCTGGCTGTCTGAGTGTGACCATACCTGGCCGTCTAGTGTAACCATACCTGGCCGTCTAGTGTGACCATACCTGGCTGTTTAGTGTGACCATTCCTGGCTGTTTAGTGTGTGACCATATTACTGGCTGTTTAGTGTGACCATACCTGTGCGTCTAGTGTGACCATACCTGAAAGCTGTTTAGTGTGACCATACCTGGCTGTCTAGTGCTTGACCATTCCTGGCTGTTTAGTGTGACCATACCTGGCTGTCCAGTGTGACCATACCTGGCCGTCTAGTGTAACCATACCTGGCCGTCTAGTGTGACCATACCTGGCTGTTTAGTGTGACCATTCCTGGATGTTTAGTGTGACCATACCTGGCTGTTTAGTGTGACCATACCTGGCCGTCTAGTGTGACCATACCTGGCTGTTTAGTGTGACCATAGCCTGGCTGTCTAGTGTGACCATTCCTGGCTGTTTAGTGTGACCATACCTGGCTGTCTAGTGTGACCATTCCTGGCTGTTTAGTGTGATAATACCTGGCCGTCTAGTGTGACCATACCTGGCTGTTTAGTGTGACCATTCCTGGCTGTTTAGTGTGACCATTCCTGGCTGTTTAGTGTGACCATTCCTGGCTGTTTAATGTGACCATACCTGGCCGTCTAGTGTGACCATACCTGGCTGTTGGGTGTGACCATACCTGGCCGTCTAGTGTGACCATACCTGGCTGTCTAGTGTGACCATACCTGGCTGTCTAATGTGACCATGTACCTGGCTGTCCGGTGTGACTGTCTGAGTGTGTCCATGCCTGGCTGTCTGGGTAGCTGACCATACCTGGCTGTCCGGTGTGACTGTCTAGTGTGACCATACCTGGCTGTCTAGTCTTGACCATTCCTAGCTGTTTAGTGTGACCATACCTGGCTGTTTAGTGTAACCATACCTGGCTGTCTAGTGTGACCATTCCTGGCTGTCTAGTGTGACCATACCTGGCTGTCTAGTGTGACCATACCTGGCTGTCTAGTGTGACCATTCCTAGCTGTTTAAGTGCTTGAGCCATACCTGGCTGTTTTAGTATAACCATACCTGGCTGTCTAGTGTGACCATTCCTGGCTGTCTAGTGTGACCATACCTGGCTGTTTAGTGTAACCATACCTGGCTGTCTAGTGTGACCATACCTGGCTGTTTAGTGTGACCATACCTGGCTGTTTGATGTAACCATACCTGGCTGTCTAGTGTGACCATTCCTGGCTGTCTAGTGTGACCATACCTGGCTGTCTAGTGTGACCATACCTGGCTGTCTAAGTATGACCATTCCTGGCTGTCTAGTGTGACCATACCTGGCTGTCTAGTGTGACCATTCCTTCCAGCCTGGTGTGACCATACCTGGCCGTCCTGGTGTGACCATACCTGGCTGTTTTAGTGTGACCATTCCTGGCTGTTTAGTGTGACCATATACGTGGCTGTTTAGTGTGCCCATACCTGGCCGACTAGTGTGACCATACCTGGCTGCTTAGTGTGACCATACCTGGCTGTCTAGTGTGACCATTCCTGGCTGTTTAGTGTGACCATACCTGGCTGTCTAGTGTGACCATTCCTGGCTGTTTAGTGTGACCATACCTGGCCGTCTAGTGTGACCATACCTGGCTGTTTAGTGTGACCATTCCTGGCTGTTTAGTGTGACCATTCCTGGCTGTTTAGTGTGACCATTCCTGGCTGTTTAATTAGCAGCCATACCTGGCCGTCTAGTGTGTGACCATATCTGGCTGTCTAGTGTGACCATACCTGGCCGTCTAGTGTGACCATACTTGGCTGTTTAGAGTAACCATACCTGGCTGTCTAGTGTGACCATACCTGGCTGTCTAGTGTGACCATACCTGGCTGTCCGGTGTGACTGTCTAGTGTGACCATACCTGGCTGTCTAGTGTGACCATTCCTGGCTGTCTAGTGCGACCATTCCTGGCTGTCTAGTGTGACCATTCCTGGCTGTTTAGTGTGACCATACCTGGCTGTATCTAGTGTGACCATTCCTGGCCGTCTAATTAATGACCATACCACCTGGCTGTCAGTGTGACTGTCTAGTGTGACCATGCCTGGCTGTTTTAGTGTGACCATTCCTGGCTGTTTTAGTGTGACCATACCTGGCCGTCTGGTGTGACCATTCCTGGCTGTTTTAGTGTGACCATACCTGGTTGTCTAGATGTGACCATATCTGGCTGTCTAGTGTGACCATTCCTGGCTGTCCTGGTGTGACCATACCTGGCTGTCCGGTGTGACTGTCTGGTGTGACCATACCTGTGTCCCTAATGGGCCATTCCTGGCTCTCTGGTGTGACCATTCCTGGCTGTCTAGTGTGACCATACCTGACTGTCTAGTGTGACCATTCCTGGCTGTCTAGGTGGCAGCCATACCTGGCTGTCTGAGTGTGAAGGCCATACCCCTGTCTAGTGTGACCATACCTGGCTGTTTAGTGTAACCATATACCTGGCTGTCTGGTGTGACCATTCTGGCTGTCTAGTGTGACCATACCTGGCTGTCTAGTGTGACCATACCTGGCTGTCTAGTGTGACCATTCCTGGCTGTCTAGTGTGACCATACCTGGCTGTCTAGTGTGACCATACCTGGCTGTCTAGTGTGATCATACCTGGCCGTCTAGTGTGACCATACCTGGCTGTTTAGTGTGACCATATCTGGCCGTCTAGTGTGACCATACCTGGCTGTTTAGTGTGACCATTCCTGGCTGTTTAGTGTGACCATTCCTGGCTGTTTAGTGTAACCATACCTGGCTGTCTAGTGTGACCATTCCTGGCTGTCTAGTGTGACCATTCCTGGCTGTTTAGTGTGACCATACCTGGCCGTCTAGTGTGACCATACCTGGCTGTCTAGTGTGACCATACCTGGCTGTCTAGTGTGACCATACCTGGCTGTTTAGTGTGACCATACCTGGCTGTCTAGTGTGACCATACCTGGCTGTCCGGTGTGACTGTCTAGTGTGACCATACCTGGCTGTCTGGTGTGACCATACCTGGCTGTCCGGTGTGACTGTCTAGTCTGACCATTCCTGGCTGTCTAGTGTGACCATACCTGGCTGTCTAGTGTGACCATTCCTGGCCGTCTAGTGTGACCATACCTGGCTGTCCGGTGTGACTGTCTAGTGTGACCATTCCTGGCTGTTTAGTGTGACCATTCCTGGCTGTTTAGTGTGACCATACCTGTCCGTCTAGTGTGACCATTCCTGGCTGTTTAGTGTAACCATACCTGGCTGTCTAGTGTGACCATACCTGGCCGTCTAGTGTGACCATTCCTGGCTGTTTAGTGTGACCATTCCTGGCTGTCTAGCGTCACCATTCCTGGCTGTCTAGTGTGACCATACCTGGCTGTCTAGTGTGTGACCTGGCTGTCTAGTGTCACCATTCCTGGCTGTCTAGTGTGACCATACCTGGCTGTCAGGTGTGACTGTCTAGTGTGACCATACCTGGCTGTCTAGTGTGACCCTACCTGGCTATCTAGTGTGACCATTCCTGGCTGTCTAGTGTGACCATACCTGGCTGTCTAGTGTGACCATACCTGGCCGTCTAATGTGACCATTCCTGGCTGTCGGTGTGACTGTCTAGTGTGACCATTCCTGGCTGTCTAGTGTGACCATTCCTGGCTGTCTAGTGTGACCATACCTGGCCGTCTAGTGTGACCATACCTGGCTGTTTAGTGTGACCATACCTGGCTGTTTAGCGTGACCATACCTGGCCGTCTACTGTGACCATACCTGGCTGTTTAGTGTAACCATACCTGGCCGTCTAGTGTGACCATACCTGGCTGTCTAGTGTGACCATTCCTGGCTGTCTAGTGTGACCATTCCTGGCTGTCTAGTGTGACCATTCCTGGCTGTCTAGTGTGACCATACCTGGCCGTCTAGTGTGACCATACTTGGCTGTTTAGAGTAACCATACCTGGCTGTCTAGTGTGACCATACCTGGCTGTCTAGTGTGACCATACCTGGCTGTCCGGTGTGACTGTCTAGTGTGACCATACCTGGCTGTCTAGTGTGACCATTCCTGGCTGTCTAGTGCGACCATTCCTGGCTGTCTAGTGTGACCATTCCTGGCTGTTTAGTGTGACCATACCTGGCTGTCTGGTTTGACCATACCTGGCTGTCTAGTGTGACCATACCTGGCTGTCAGTGTGACTGTCTAGTGTGACCATACCTGGCTGTCTAGTGTGACCATACCTGGCTGTCAGTGTGACTGTCTAGTGTGACCATACCTGGCTGTCTAGTGTGACCATTCCTGGCTGTCTGTGTGACCATACCCGGCTGTTTAGTGTGACCATACCTGGCTGTTTATTGTGACCATACCTGGCTGTCTAGTGTGACCATACCTGGCTGTTTAGTGTGACCATACCTGGCTGTCCGGTGTGACCATACCTGGCTGTTTAGTGTGACCATACCTGGCTGTTGGTGTGACCATACCTGGCTGTTTAGTGTGACTGACTGTCTGGTGTGACCATACCTGGCTGTTTAGTGTGACCATACCTGGCTGTCTAGTGTGACCATACCTGGCTGTCTAGTGTGACCATTCCTGGCTGTCTAGTGTGACCATACCCGGCTGTTTAGTGTGACCATACCTGGCTGTTTAGTGTGACCATACCTGGCTGTCTAGTGTGACCATACCTGGCTGTTTAGTGTGACCATACCTGGCTGTTTAGTGTGACCATACCTGGCTGTTTAGTGTGACCATACCTGGCTGTCTAGTGTGACCATACCTGGCTGTTTAGTGTGACCATACCTGGCTGTTTAGTGTGACCATACCTGGCTGTCTAGTGTGACCATACCTGGCTGTTTAGTGTGACCATACCTGGCTGTTTAGTGTGACCATACCTGGCTGTCTAGTGTGACCATACCTGGCTGTTTAGTGTGACCATACCTGGCTGTTTAGTGTGACCATACCTGGGTGTTTAGTGTGACCATACCTGGCTGTCTAGTGTGACCATACCTGGCTGTTTAGTGTGACCATATCTGGCTGTTTAGTGTGACCATACCTGGGTGTCTAGTGTGACCATACCTGGCTGTCTAGTGTGACCATACCTGGCTGTCTAGTGTGACCATACCTGGCTGTTTAGTGTGACCATATCTGGCTGTTTAGTGTGACCATACCTGGCTGTTTAGTGTGACCATACCTGGCTGTCTAGTGTGACCATACCTGGCTGTCTAGTGTGACCATACCTGGCTGTCCGGTTGTGTTAAACTTGTTAGGCTCATGTCAGTTAATATTTTAGTTATGTGAAATGGATTCATTGTCGGTTCTTTGTGTGTGTAAGAATGTAAGGATGCCAACGCGTTAAATGTTGCCGGCTGCACCACAGTGACCAGAACACAACATTATCGACCCGTCTGGCAGATAACCTCCCAGAACTGATGCTGTCTGACGCGCTGATATCGCAGAGGAACTTTCCACATCAAAACCTATTCTGTTGAACCTGAAGTTCGTAGATGAGAAGAAAGTCACACCGTCTGAACACAATAGACACTTAGAGCGAATAACTGCCGATAACACGCCGCTACTGCAGCTCTCCCCGGCACAGTAAGCGAGACAATGACATCACGTTTATTAACCGCGAGGTATAGTGGGAGATATATAGTGATGAGTGGATGTACAGAACCAAGGAAACACGTAGGAAGCAGCAGGGAGGAGAGGTCTC
>NW_024715066.1:0-7500 GCF_018991925.1 Homarus americanus
GCATACTACAGAAACCTGCACACCCGAATGGGAGCCAGTCAAAGTCAATCGGGGGTCGATTTAATAGCATACTACAGAAACTTGCACACCCGAATGGGAGACCGTCAGAGTCAATCGAGGGTCGATTTAATAGCATACTATACAAAATGATCCGAGAATGTGCACACACCGAGTGGGAGACGGTGATGAAAGCGTCCGCCCTTGTACACTGGATGGCACTATTTCACTATAGTAAGGGGTAGGGGCACCTCGGTCATATTATACAACATACCAGAGAAGTTCCACACCCGCATGGGAGACCGTCAAAGTGAATCGGGGGTCGATTTGATAGCATACTACAGAGAACTTGCACACCCGAATGGGAGACCGCCAAAGTCAATCGGGGGTCGATTGATAGTTATTACCATAAGGAGAACTTGCACACCCGGAATGGGCATAGCCGCCGACCGGGGTCGATTTAATAGCATATCAGCAGAAACTGCACACCCGAATGGGGAGACCGTCAAAGTCAATCGGGGTCGATTTGATGTTACGCAGAAACTTGCACACCCGGTCGGGAGACCGTCGTCAATCAGTCGATTTGATACATACTACAGAAAATTGCACACCCGAATGGGGAGACAGTCAAAGTCAATCGGGGGTCGATTTAATAGCATACTACAGAAACTTGCACACCCGAATGGGAGACAGTGAAAGTCAATCGGGGGTCGATTTAATAGCATACTACAGAAACTTGCACACCCGAATGGGAGACCGTCAAAGTCAATCGGGGGTCGATTTAATAGCATACTACAGAAACTTGCACACCCGAATGGGAGACCGTCAAAGTCAATCGGGGTCGATTTGATAGCATACTACAGAAACTTGCACACCCGAATGGGAGACAGTCAAAGTCAATCGGGGGTCGATTTAATAGCATACTACAGAAACTTGCACACCCGAATGGGAGACCGTCAAAGTCAATCGGGGGTCGAGCATACTTTAAAAAATGATCCGAGAATCTGCACACACACCGAGTGGGAGACGGTGATGAAAACGTCCGCCCTTATATGTTCGATTGCACTATTTCACTATATTAAGGGGAGAGGGTGCCTTCGCACACATATTCGGTGTGAAATATCTTCCGCCCCCCAGCGGAGCGCTTCGGCGCCTCTGCGAAGCAAAGCGCGGCATTCAAAAACAACAACCAAAATTGCCGTCGCTTTCCCTTCCCTGCCCTGCAATGGCTGGAGCAGCAGCAGAAGGAGAGAGAGAGAAAATAGTCCCATGGGGTCAGAGGAATGGCAGTGGAGCGCGATCTATGAATTTCACTAGCCAGGTCTGTCTCCCAATTGAACATTATTACTCTCTCGGCGCACACGTCGCCACCACGGTTTCCGTGACAGCAGCAGCATCATGATGTTGCGTCTATTGTAAGTCCGGAACCGGGTTATTCGGCTGTTCGCGAACAGTCAGGTTTTAAACTTGCCTAACAAACGATCAAACAACCTCCACTCTCGAGGTGCGGTACGGTGACTGTCCTATCGTCCGCCCTTGTATGCTGGATTGCACTATTTCACTATATTAAGGGGAGAGGGTGCTTTCACACACCTATTCGGTGTGGAATATCTTCCGCCCCCCAGCGGAGCGCTTCGGCGCCTCTGCGAAGCAAAGCGCGGCATTCAAAAATAACAACCAAAGTTGCTGTCGCTTTCCCTTCCCTGCCCTGCAATGGCTGGAGCAGCAGAAGGAGAGAGAGAGAGAAAATAGTCTCATGGGGTCAGAGGAATGGCAGTGGAGCGCGATCTATGAATTTCACTAGCCAGGTCTGTCTCCCACCTGAAATATTATTACTCTTCGGCGACACGTTACCCACGGTTTCGCCACAGCAGCAGCATCATGATGTTGCGCCTATTGTAAGTCCGGAACCGGGTTATTCTGGCTGTTCGCTAACAGTCGGGTTTTAACCTTGCCTAACAAACGATCAAACAATCCCACTCTGGAGGCACGGTGACTGTCCTATCGCTGTCCGCTTCTGTATGCTGGATTGCACTATTTCACTATATTAAGGGAGAGGGTGCCTTCACACACCTATTCGGTGTGGAATATCTTCCGCCCAGCGGAGCGCCGGGCGTTTCGCGAAGCAAAGCGCTGCATTCAAAACAACAACCAAAGTTGCTGCCAGCTTCCTTCCCTGCCCTCTGTAATGGCTGGAGCAGCAGCAGCAGCAGCAGAAGAAGAGAGAGAGAGAGAAAATAGTCCATGGGGTCAGAGGAATGGGCAGTGGAGCGCGATCTATGACCACCACGGTCTTCGGTGTCTCCACCGAACAGTCATTACCTCTCGGCGCGCACGTCGCCACCACTTGCCTCCCGCGAAAAAGAGATGTGCCGCATCACGTTGCGTCTATTGTAAGTCCGAACCAAGAGCCCGCTGTTCATGTAACAGTCGGCTTTAACCTTGCCTAACAAACGATCAAACAACTTCCACTCTCGAGGTGCGGTACGGTGACTGTCCTATCGTCCGCTCTTGCATGCTGGATTGCACTATTTCAATTATATTAAGGTAGAGGTGCCTTCACACACATATTCGATGTGAAATATCTTCCGCCTCCCAGCGGAGCGCTTCGGCGCCTCTGCGAAGGAAAACGCGGCATTCAAAAACAACAACCAAAATTGCCGTCGATTTCCTCTCCCTGCCCTGCAATGGCTGGAGCAGAAGGAGAGCGAGAGAGAGAATAGTCTCATTGGGTCAGAGGAATGGCAGTGGAGCGGGCTAATGGCGAGTAGGCTCGAGATCTATCAATTACACTAGCCAGGTCGCTCTCCCTATTGAACATTATTACTCTCTCACGTCGCCACTGCGGTTTCCGCGACAGCAGCAGCATCATCATGATGTTGCATCCACCAATTAGTCCGGAACCGGGTTATTCGGCTGTCTGCGAATAGTCCGGTTTTAACCTTACCCAACATCCACTCTCGAGGTGCGGTACGGTGAATGTCCTATCGTCCGACCTTGTATGCTGGATTGCACTATTTCACTATATTAAGGGGAGAGGGTGCCTTCACACACATATTCGGTGTGAAATATCTTCCGCCCCCCAGCGGAGCGCTTCGGCGCCTCTGCGAAGCAAAGCGCGGCATTCAAAAACAACAACCAAAATTGCCGTCGCTTCCCTGCCCTGCAATGGCTGGAGCAGGAGGAGAGAGAGAGAGAGAGATTTTAGTCTCATTGGATCAGAGGAATGGCAGTGGAGCGGGCTTATGGCGAGTAGGCTCGCGCTCTATCAATTACACTTGCCAGGTCTCTCTTCCGTTTGGACATTATTTACTCCGTCTCTCTCTCTCTCTCTCTCGGCGCACACGTCGCCACCCTACTAGTTTCCGTCACAGCATATGCTGCGGCCTTTCAGTCCGGAACGGGGCTCCCCTTCGCCTTGCTGTCTGCCCAACTTAGGGGACTTGCGTTGGCTGATCACCCCGTCTTCGCGTCTGTGCCGGCCTTCAATGCAGCGCCCAACCGTCTCTTGACCGAGATTCATTGCACTATTCCACGCGCAAACGGCTACCCTAAATGTGCATAGACAACGCTCATGGTTCAACACGACCAGGGCGCAGTCTGGGAGCCGAGTATACTAAAAAGAGAGTTTAGCAGCCAAAACTCGTCAAAGCACACGTTGGGTTACCCCATCACCTAACAACGATGATGGCGGTTCCCACCCGTGAAATACACAACCTAACCAATATTGGGCGACGATGGCGCTCATGAGCCCACGTCCCCACAAACAGTAAGAGAAAGAGAGAGAGGAGGAGATGGGCCAATGTGCGGTCCCTCGCCCAATGTCTTATGCCTCGCTGGGGCAAAGAGAAGAGAAGAGGAGCCGATAAGGGAGGAGATTGGCCAACGTGCGGTCCCTCGCCCAATGTCGGCTGCCTCGCTGGAGCTGGGTAAAGAGGAGAGGAGCGGATAAGGGAGGAGATTGGCACACACGGTGGCGCTGCCGGCGCCGAGGATAGCAAGAGAAGGTGCAGTTTGATCTGATCATCTGGTTTGCTATTTCTCTAAGGCCAACGTGCGGTCCCTCGCCCAATGTCGGCTGCCTCGCTGGGGCAAAGAGAAGAGGAGAGGATAAGGGAGGAGATTGGCACACACGGTGGCGCTGCCGGCGCCGAGGATAGCGAGAGAAGGTGCAGTTTGATCTGATCATCTGGTTTGCTATTTCTCTAAGGCCAACGTGCGGTCCCTCGCCCAATGTCTTCTGCCTCGCTGGGGCAAAGAGAAGAGGAGCGGATAAGGAGGAGATTCGCCAACGTGCGGTCCCTCGCCCAATGTCGGCTGCCTCGCTGGAGCTGGGGCAAAGAGGAGCGGATAAGGGAGGAGATTGGCACACACGGTGGCGCTGCCGGCGCCGAGGATAGCAAGAGAAGGTGCAGTTAGATCTGATCATCTGGTTTGCTATTTCTCTAAGGCCAACGTGCGGTCCCTCGCCCAATGTCTTCTGCCTCTCTCTCAATCTCACTATTTTGGCCGCCGTGATAGGCGCCGCCAACAGCAGCAGCCACCTGGTTGATCCTGCCAGTAGTCATATGCTTGTCTCAAAGATTAAGCCATGCATGTGTAAGTACAAGCCGATTTAAGGCGAAACCGCGAATGGCTCATTAAATCAGCTATGTTTCATTGGATCTGTAAACCCACTTACTTGGATAACTGTGGCAATTCTAGAGCTAATACATGCAATTGGTCTCTGACCGCAAGGGAAGAGCGCTTTTATTAGTTCAAAACTGGTCGGGCCCCGGTCCGTAACCCACCTGTGGTGAATCTGAATAACTTCGGGCTGAGCGCAAGGTCTCCGCACCGGCGCCGCTTTTTTCAAGTGTCTGCCTTATCAGCTTTCGATTGTAGGTTATGCGCCTACAATGGCTATAACGGGTAACGGGGAATCAGGGTTCGATTCCGGAGAGGGAGCCTGAGAAACGGCTACCACATCTAAGGAAGGCAGCAGGCACGAATAATTCACTCTGCACGGAGGTGACGAAAATAATATGTGAGTCTCATCTCGAGGCCTCGCGAATCGAATGAGTACAATTTTAAAATCCTTTAACGAGTATCCATTGGAGGGCAAGTCTGGTGCCAGCAGCCGCGTAATCTCCAGCTCCAATAGCTTATATTAAAGGCTGTTGCGGTTAAAAGCTCAGAAGGATCTCAGTTCCGGACCGACGGTGCACCGCCCGGTGTTTACTGTCACGGCCCAACAGTCGCTGCCGCTCGCACGGGATGCTCTTTGTCGTGCGTCCCGAGTGGCTTCGGAGAGCTTACTTTAAAAATTAGAGGCTCAGAGCAGGCTATTTGAATGGCCCAAATGGTGATGCATGGAATAATGGAATAGGACCTCGGTTCTATTTTTGTTGGTTTTCGAACCAGAGGTACGACTAATCGGAATAGGCGGGGGAGATCAGACAGACGCTAGAGGTGAAATTTTGGACCGTCGCGAAGACTTAACTACTGCTAAAGCATTTGCCATGATGTTTCTACTAATCAAGAACGAAAGTTAGAGGTTCAAGGCATCAGATACCGCCCCTAGTTCTAACCATAAACGATGCCAACTAGCGATCCGCCGGCGTTATTCCCATGACCCGGCGGGCAGCTTCCGGGAAACCAAAGTCTTTGGGTTCCGGGGAAGTATGGTTGCAAAGCTGAAACTTAAAGGAATTGACGGAAGGGCACCACCAGGAGTGGAGCCTGCGGCTTAATTTGACTCAACACGGAAAACCTCACCAGGCCCAGACACCGGAAGGATTGACAGATTGAGAGCTCTTTCTCGATTCGGTGGGTGGTGGTGCATGGCCGTTCTTAGTTGGTGGAGCGATTTGTCTGGTTAATTCCGATAACGAACGAGACTCTGGCCTACTAAGTAGTCGACGGATCTCCAGAAAATGGTGTCCAGTTCGCAACTTCTTCTTAGAGGGATAAGCGGCAATTCTAGCCGCACGAGATTGAGCAATCACAGGTCTGTGATGCCCTTAGATGTTCTGGGCCGCACGCGCTACACTGAAGGGATCAACGAGCTCCTCCGAGTGAGCGTAACCCGTTCTAAAGCCTTCTCCTTTGATAGGGATTGGGGCTTGCAATTGTTTCATGAACGAGGAATTCCCAGTAAGTGCAAGTCATCAGCTTGCGCTGACTACGCCCCTGCCCTTTGTACACACCGCCCGTCGCTACTACCGATTGAATGATTTAGTGAGGCCTTCGGACTGGCGCTCTTGGATTGTCGGCCCCGTTGCCCGCGAGGGTTTTCTGGGGTCGTCGCCTCGAGCTGACGGAAAGATGTCCAAACTTGATCATTTAGAGGAAGTAAAAGTCGTAACAAGGTTTCCGTAGGTGAACCTGCGGAAGGATCATTAACAGAGAGAAAGAGAACGGGGCGCTCTTAAAACTACTACTACTCTCCTGATTTGGGCGGTCTCGGGCTCTGCTCTGGCAACTCCAGCAGCGAAAGAGGACAATCCCGGCCCCCGCACCAAAAATAGGTACCACCACGCTGTAGGTGGACCACACTCGGGCGAGAGCGCGAAGACCGGAGGAGGACGGACGGGGCTTTGGACGGCTGCCCGTCCGTTCCTTACTACCGGCGAATAAGCCTCTTGACCCAAAAAGAGTGAAATTCAAGTGTCAAAAAACAACAACAAGCTCGTCCGGCCAAACCCAAACCACAAACTTGGGCTATGTCTGTCAAACCCTTTCATTGAGACTCGACCTGTGATGGTTAGTCGCAAAAAGACCAAATGGCAAATACACAACTCTTAACGGGGGATCACTGGCTCGTGGTCGATGAAGACCGCAGCAAACTGGTCGGTATGTGAATCGCAAGAATACCAGATACATCGACAAGTTGAACGTATTGCGCGGCGGCAGCCATATGAGCTTGTCGCCGCCACTCCTCTACGAGGGTCGGAAATATACATCCATCGGTTGCTGCGAGTTCGGTGCCTGCTGACTGTCTCCCTGACACGAGGGTAACCCGAACCGAGCTTCCGCCTTGGGGTTTAATCGCCCGCGCCTTGCGCGAGGCGTGCCCTTAAAAACAAGCAAGCCTATCACTAGCAAGTCCATGGACTTGGCGCACCCACATTCAACCACAACAAAGCGACAGTTGTCGCCCTCGCAAATAACTGGAGGCGGCGCTCTTTTGCCTGCTGTCCACAGAGACACGAATGGCCGTCGGCCGCTCATGGCTGATGCTGCACATGTTCTAAGAGGCACTCCATCCCACGAAGAGGAAACGAAACCGGGTCGGATATCTTTTAAGTAAGCCCCGCCGGAATTTCGTCTATCACCTCGAAAAGAGTGCTTGGCATGCATTGCAGTGGAACCTAAATTGATGAGTGCGCCTGGGCCCGCAGTCTACCATGTAGTGGTGCAGGCAGAGAGATGAGAATGCTTGGGTGACGCCGTGCTCTTCCTCACGCGCTCCTCCACCCTCTCCCACGGTCAGACGCGGTGTGGGCGTTCTCTTTGAGAGTT
>NW_024715066.1:15000-17502 GCF_018991925.1 Homarus americanus
ATCAAGAGATCGGGAGGAAGACCTGAAAGAAGAACTGGAACGCCAAAATAGGTGGATGAAGATTGAAGAAGTCATTAAGATAAAGGACTATACTCATGTTTGAAGAAGTGTCAATGGCTGAGAAAGTTTTACAACAGGGCTTTCTAATATTCAACATGTCAGTCACACCACATCAAATAAAGAAAGAGACATTCATCAGTCTGCAAACTTGCTTCTCCTGCTACAAATATGAAGAACACACAACGAGAGACTGTCCGGAAAAAGAAAAAAAGTACTGCTCAGATTGTGCAGGCGACGACCATACCTACACTGAATGTAAGAATACACATGTTGGCTGTCTCAACTGTAAGAGAAACGGGAATGTATACATAGGACATGGGACGTTAGCAATGGCATGCCAATAAAAAACACATGATAAAATTACAGAAACAAGAAGAACTAGACAAGAAGGATACGACATACGTCAGAAATAGCAAAGAAGGCGGTCAGAGGCTCATAGACCAGAATCCACAGTATTGAAAGCCTAGAGTGAGTAATACATGATAAGGTAATGATTAGTATGATCCGCTTTTTATTTGCACAATATCATTGCACCGGATCATACAATGAGGTAAAAATGTTTAAATTGAATAGCCTACCAGAGATGATATTTCCAGAGAATCCACAATCCGAAAAACTATTTCAGGCAACATATGCAAGCGAACTGAGAGAAAGACTACAGCTAGACAAACAAAGGTTTGAGCAAGGAGCAACAGCTGATACACAAGGAACACAAGCGACTGATAGAGATCCCAGACAAATGACTAGAAGTGACAAAAAGAAGATAGAAATAACAAAAGGACAGACAAAGGGTAGGAGGAGAGAAGATAAGATGAAACTGATCACAATATACAACCTGAATCTGCTGAAGAAATTGGATTAAAGTTATCACTACAACTGACATGGAGATCAACATCGAGAGACCAACAAGGAGGGACAATAGTAAAAACTGTGAAGGAGGATATATACAAGTGGACATATCAAGAAAAAAATCCCTAAAAAATTGAAGAATTATGTCTGGTCACTAATTACTACGGACAAACTAAAGATTACGGCAAAAGACTTTAAAATAGTAGACCCGTCAGAGTATAGAAGAGTCAGAAGCGGGAAACAGGATGATAGGTCTCCACTCCAACTGACTGCCACAATCCAAGTATAAGAAATAATGGACAATAGACAAACAGTAAGAACTTTAAGAATAATACAACACAACGTAAGAAACTGGAAGACCGAGAGAATTAACCTAAGTAATATATATCGCGAAATTGACCCTGACATTATACTAATAAACAGTCACGGTGAGACAGAAAACAACAACATAAAACTCTTTAACTATTATGTAAACAAAAGAAATAAATCGGGCGAGAAAAATGACGGAGTAGCGATAGCGGTTAAAAGAAACTTAAAATTTAAACTAATTGATGACTTCCAGGATGAATTTCTAGCAATAAAAATAAATACAACTCAAGGAGACGTAATTATTGCTACTACTTACCTATAGAAGACCTATTAAAATTGGCTAACAATAGTCATCCGATGTACATCTTAGGAGACTTTAACGCCAGACATAGGATTTTTGACAATACAAATAATAACGTCGTGGGAAACGCCCTTAATCAATTAATAAATTTAGGGAAAATCAATCATCTGGGTCCTAACTTTCCAACCTGGAGAAATCACAATACACAATCGACACCAGACAAAAATTTTACCAACAACAAAGCCTTTTTCCAATTACCATATAATACAGGCGGTGACCATCTGCCAATTATACTAACACTGTCAACAAGCCCATACGAATACCAATAAGGAGCTGAAAATGAGTAAAACAGACTGGGACAGCTTCAGGAATGACAAGTAATCACCACTCGATTAATATAAAGGAAAACAACAGAAGATATAGACTCAGAAATAAGACAGGCACTCAACTGGCCAAAAACATATAACCAAACACACACTCCCTACTTTACACTTTAGAAACATTACCAACAACAGACTACTGAAAGAAGTTAAATTAATCCAGACTATACAATGAAGCCAAAGCAGGTATATGGAAGGACCCACGGCGGCTAACAGATGGCTATTGTTACGAGTTGGGGATTTAGAATATAGTTATACGTCTACCCCAGATCCCAACAGGTAACAACAATAAAAAACAAAGACAATCGGACTATAAAAGGGTAGACAAAGTATGCGAGTTTTCGTTGTATATAATAAAGTACCATAAATCCCTTAACAAAATATTCAGCTTATAAATTACCCTTAACCAAACTTAACCTAAACATTAACAGTATATACATATTAATAAACATAAAACAATCTTGAAGCAAGTGGACGTGGGGGAGTTAATACAAAATATAAGTACTTAAGTGAGGAACTGAGATGGCTGACGAGTAAGGCCGAGTATTGTAGAAGACGGTAGGTAGTCACTGCACGTAGGTTTAGAGGATAGATGATCCTGTG
>NW_024715067.1:0-2354 GCF_018991925.1 Homarus americanus
CTTTGGGGAAGTAGATTTTCGTATTTTCTGGGAAATATTACCAATTTTGGGAAGTAGATTATCATAGAAAACGGAAATTTGTATCACAAAAAATTGAAATATCTACTTTCCGAAAGTTATTAGATAAACCAAATTGCCGGAAAATAGATATCATAGAAAACGGGAAATTTGTATCATAAAAAATGGGAAATACTACTTCCGGAAAGTTATTAGATAACCAAATTTGCCGAAAATAGATTACATGCAGAAAGCGGAGAAATTTGTATCATAAAGAATGGGAAATATCTACTTTCCGCGAAAGTTGAGTTAGATAACCAACTTTCCGGAAAATAGATTATCATAGAAAACGGAAATTTGTATCATAAAAAATGCGAAATATCTACTTAAGGAAAGTGGTTATCCGGTTTCCTCGAAAGTAGATAGATTTTTCTAATTTTCGGAAATTAGATTATCGACTTTTGGGAAGTAGATTTCGTATTTTCAGAAATATTACCTAATTTTTGGGAAGTAGATTATCATAGAAAACGGGAAATTTGTATCACAAAAAATGGGAAATATCTACCTTCCGGAAAGTTGAGCAGATAAACCAAATTTGCCGAAAATAGATTATCATAGAAAACGGGAAATTTGTATCATAAAAATGGAAATATCTACTTCCGGAAAGTTAAAGTTAGATAAACCAAATTTGCCGAAAATAGATTATCACAGAAAGCGGAAATTTATCATAAAGAATGGGAATATCTGCTTTCCGCGAAAGTTGAAGTGATAACCAACTTTTCCCGAAAATAGATTATCATAGAAAACGGGAAATTTGTATCATAAAAAATGGGAAATATCTACTTTCACGGAAAGTTGGTTATCTGGTTTCCCGAAAAGTAGATAGATTTTCTAGTTTTCGGGAAATTAGGTTATCGACTTTTTGGGGAAGTAGATTTTCGTATTTTCGGGGAAATAGTACCTAATTTTGGGAAGTAGATTATCATAGAAAACGGGAAATTTGTATCACAAAAAATGGGAAATATCGACTTTCCGGGAAAGTTGGTTAGATAACCAAATTTGCCGAAAATAGATTATCATAGAAAACGGGAAATTTGTATCATAAAAAATGGGAAATATCTACTTTCCGGGAAAGTTGGTTAGATAACCAAATTTGCCGAAAATAGATTATCATAGAAAACGGGAAATTTGTATCATAAAAAATGGGAAATATCTACTTTCCGCGAAAGTTTCTTAGATAACCAACTTTCCCGAAATAGATTATCATAGAAAACGGGAAATTTGTATCATAAAAAATGGGAAATATCTACTTTCCGGGAAAGTTGGTTAGATAACCAACTTTCCCGAAAATAGATTATCATAGAAAACGGGAAATTTGTATCATAAAAATGGGAAATATCTACTACGGAAAGTTGGTTATCTGGTTTCCCGAAAAGTAGATAGATTTCTAATTTTCGGGAAATTAGATTATCGACTTTTGGGGAAGTAGATTTTCGTATTTTCGGGGAAATATTACCTAATTTTGGGAAGTAGATTATCATAGAAAACGGGAAATTTGTATCACATAAAATGGGAAATATCTACTTTCCGGGAAAGTTGGTTAGATAACCAAATTTGCCGAAAATAGATTATCATAGAAAGCGGGAAATTTGTTTCATAAAGAATGGGAAATATCTACTTTCCGCGAAAGTTGGTTAGATAACCAACTTTCCCGAAAATAGATTATCATAGAAAACGGGAAATTTGTATCATAAAAAATGGGAAATATCTACTTTCACGGAAAGTTGGCTATCTGGTTTCCCGAAAAGTAGATCGATTTTCTAATTTTCGGGAAATTAGATTATCGACTTTTTGGGGAAGTAGATTTTCGTATTTTCGTGGAAATATTACCTAATTTTGGGAAGTAGATTATCATAGAAAACGGGAAATTTTTATCACAAAAAATGGGAAATATCTACTTTCCGGGAAAGTTGGTTAGTTAACCAAATTTGCCGAAAATAGATTATCATAGAAAACGTGAAATTTGTATCATAAAAAATGGGAAATATCTACTTTCCGAGAAAGTTGGTTATATAACCAAATTTGCCGAAAATAGATTATCATAGAAAACGGGAAATTTGTATCATAAAAAATGGGAAATATCTACTTTCCGGGAAAATTGGTTAGATAACCAAATTTGCCGAAAATAGATTATCATAGAAAACGGGAAATTTGTATCATAAAAAATGGGAAATATCTACTTTCCGGGAAATTTGCTTAGATAACCAAATTTGCCGAAAAAAGATTATCATAGAAAGCGGGAAATTTGTATCATAAAGAATGGGAAATAGCAATACGTAACTGAACGAAGTACTTGA
>NW_024715068.1:0-22879 GCF_018991925.1 Homarus americanus
CCTGATCGAGTATAACATATACCCTGATCGTGTATAACAAAGTTCCCTAGTCGAGTATACTAATATCCTCTGATCGAGTATAACAAAGGCCCCTGATCGAGTATAACAAACTCCCCTGATCGAGTTAAACAAAGTCCCCAGGTCGAGTATAACCAAGGCCCCTGATCGAGAATAACAAAGTCCCCATATCGAGCATAACAAAGGCCCCTGGTCGAGTATAACAAAGCCACCTGATCGAGTATAACAAAGTTCCACTGGTTGAGTATAACAAAGTACCCTTGATCGAGTATTACAAAGTCCCCTGATCGTGTATAACAAAGTCCCCTAATCGAGTATAACAAAGGCCCCCGGTTGAGTATAAGAAAGCCACCTAATCGAGTATGACAAAGTCCCCTGATCGAGTATAACACATCCCCTGATCGAGTATAACATATCCCTTGATCGTGTATAACAAAGTTTCCTGGTCGAGTATAGTAATGTCCCCTGATCGAGTATAACAAAGGCCCCTGATCCAGTATAACAAAGACCCCTATTCGAGTATAACAAATGCCCCTAATGGAGTATAACAAAGACCCTGATGGAGTATAACAAAGTCCCCTGATCGAGGAAAACAAAGCCCACTGATCGAGTATAACAAAGTCCCCTTATCGAGTATAACAAAGTCCCCTGATCGAGTATAATAAACCTCCCTGACCGAGTATAACAAAGTCCCCTGATCGAGTATATCAAACCCCCCTGGTCGAGTATAATAAAGGCCCTGATCGAGTATACCAAATTCTCATGAACGAGTATACCAAATTCCCTTGATTCGATTATAACAAAAGCCCCAGATACAGTCCCCCTAATCGAGTATAGCAAAGTCCCCTGATCGATTATAACAAAGGACCCTAATCGAGTCTAACAAAGTCCCCTGATCGAGTATAGCAAAGGCCCTTGATCGAGTATAACAAATGCCCCTCATTGACTATAACAAAGTCACTTAATCGAATATAACAAAGCCCCCTGATCGAGTATAACAAAAGGCCACTGGTCGGCCGCAACAAGGACCTCGTCGAGCTGCCAACAAAGTCCCTGATCGAGTATAACAAGCCCAATCATCGAGTATAAAGTCCCTCATCGAGTAAAACAAAGTCCTGATCGAATATCAAGCCCCTGATCGAGCATAACAAGTCCCCTGGTCGAGTATAACAAAGTCCCCTGATCGAGTATAACAAAGCCCTGATCGAATATTACAAAGTCCCCTTTAAAGTATAACAAAGTCCCCTGATCGAGTATAACAAAGAGCCCTGGTCGAGTATAACAAAGGCCCCTGATGGAGGATAATAATGACCCTGATGGAGTATAACAAAGTCCCCTGATCGAGGAAAACAAAGCCCCATGATCGAGTATACCAAAGTCCCCTAATCGAGTATAACAAAGTCCCTTGATCGAGTATAACAAAGGCCCCTCATCAAGTAAAACAAAGGCCCCCGGTTGAGTGTAACAAAGCCTCCTGATCCAGTATAACAAAGTCCCCTGATCGAGTATAACACATCCCCTGATAGAGTATAACATATCCCCTGATCATGTATAACAAAGTTCCCTGGTCGAGTATAGTAATATCTCCTGATCGAGGATAACAAAGTCCCCTGTTTGAGTATAACAAAGTCCCCTGAAAGAGTATACCAAAGTCCCCTGATCGAGTAAACCAAAGTCCCCTGGTCGAGTATAACAAAGTCCCCTGATCGAGGAAAACAAAGCCCCCTGATCGAGTATAACAAAGTCCCCTTACATATCCCCTGATCGTATATAACAAAGTCCCCTGGTCGAGATAGTAATGTCCCATGATCGAGTATAACAAAGCCCCCTCATCGAGTATGACAAAGGCCCTTGATGGAGTATAACAAAGACAGCTGATGGAGTATAACAAAGTCCCCTGGTCGAGTATAACAAAGGCCACTCATCGAGTATATGAAAGCCCCCTGATCGGATATTACAAAGTCCCAATTCGAGTATAACTATGTCTCCTGATCGAGTATAACAAAGTCCCCTGATCGAGTATGACAAAGACCCCTGATCGAGTATAACAAAGTCCCCTGATCGAGTAAAACAAAGTCCTTTGGTCGAGTATAACAAAGTCCCCTCATCGAGGATAACAAAGCCCCCTCATCGAGTATAACTATGTCCCCTGATCGAGTATAACAAAGTCCCTTCATCGAGAATAACAAATTCCCCTGATCAAGTATAACAAAGTCCCCTGATCGAGGAAAACAAGGCCCCTGATCGAGTATAACAAAGTTTCCTAATCGAGTATAACAAAGGCCCCTGATCGAGTATAACAAATTCCTCTCATCGAGCCTAACAAAGACCCCTGGTCGAGTATAACAAAACCACCTGATCGAATATAACAAAGTCCCCTGGTTGAGTATAACCACGCCCTCTAATCGTGTATAGCAAAGTCCCCTGATCGAGTATAACACATTCCCCTGATCGAGTATTACAAAGGCCCCCGATTGAGTATATCAATGCCTCCTGAGTGAGTATAACAAAGTGCCCTGATCGAATATAACACATCCCGTGATCGAGTATTACATATTCCCTGATCGTGTATAACAAAGTTCCCTGGTCGAGTATAGTAATGTCCCCTGATCGAGTATAACAAAGTCCCTTGGTCGAGTATAACAAATTCCCCTGATCAAGTATAACAAATTCCCTTGGTCGAGTACAACAAATTCCCCTGATCAAGAATAACAAAGTCCCCTGATCGATTATGACAAAGGCCCTTGATCGAGTATAACAAAGGCCCCTGATCGAGTATAACAAAGTCCCATTATCGAGCATAACAATGTCCCCTGGTCGAGTATAACAAATTCCCCTGATCAAGTATAACAAAGTCCCCTGGTCGATTATAACAAAGTCATCTAATCCAATATAACAAAGCCCCCTGATCGAGTATAACAAAGGCCACTGGTCGACCATAACAAAGGACCCTGGTCGAGTATAACAAAGTCCACTGATCGAGTATAACAAAGCCCAATCATCGAGTATAACAAAGTCCTCTCATCGAGTAAAGAGCAGTCCTGATCAGTATGCGTCGAAGCCCTGATCGAGTATAACAAGTCCCTGGTCTGGTATAACCAAAATTCTGATCAGTACTGGCAAGTTCCCTGGTCGAGTAAAACAAAGGCCCCTGATGGAGGATAACAATGACCCTGATGGAGTATAACAAAGTCCCCTGATCGAGGAAAACAGAGCCCCCTGATCGAGTATAACAAAGTCTTCCGGTCGAGTATAACAAAGTCCCCTGATCGAGTATAACACATCCCCTGATCGAGTATATCATATCCCCTGATTGTATATAACAAAGTTCCCGGGTCGAGTATAGTAATGTCCCCTGATCGAGTATAACAAAGGCCCCTCATCGAGTATAACAAATCCCTTATCGAGCATAACAAATACCCCTGGTCGAGTATAACAAAGCTCCCCTGATCGAATATTACAAAGTCCCCTGATGAAGTATAGCAAAGTCCCTAATCGAGTATAACAAAGTCCCCTGGTCGAGGAAAACAAAGCCCTTTGATCGAGTATAACAAAGTCCTTTCATCGAGTATAACAAAGTCCCCTGGTTGACCATAACAAAGGCCCCTGGTCGAGTGTAACAAAGTCCCCTGATCGAGTGTAACAAAGCCCAATCATCGAGTATAACAAAGTCCTCTCATCGAGTAAAACAAAGTCCCATGATCGAGTATATCAAAGCCCCCTGATCGAGTATAACAAAGTCCCCTGGTCTAGTATAACAAAGTCCCCTGATCGAGTATAACAAAGCCCCCCTTATCGAATATTACAAAGTCCCCTTGCAAGTATAACAAAGTCCACTGATCGAGTATAACAAAGTCCCCTGGTCGAGTAAAACAAAGGCCCCTGATGGAGGATAACAATGACCCTGATGGAGTATAACAAAGTCCCCTGATCGAGGAAAACAAAGCCCCCTGATCGAGTATACCAAAGTCCCCTAATCGAGTATAACAAAGTCCCTTGATCGAGTATAACAAAGGCCCCTCATCGAGTAAAGCAAAGGCCCCCGGTTGAGTGTAACAAAGCCTCCTGATCGAGTATAACAAAGTCCCCTGATCGAGTATAACACATCCCTTGATAGAGTATAACATATCCCCTGATCATGTATAACAAAGATCCCTGGTCGAGTATAGTAATATTCCCTGATCGAGTATAACAAAGTCCCCTGTTTGAGTATAACAAAGTCCCCTGAAAGAGTATACCAAAGTCACCTGATCGAGTAAACCAAAGTCCCCTGGTCGAGTATAACAAAGTCCCCTTATCGAGTATAACAAAGTCCCCTGATCGAGTATAATAAACCTCCTTGACCGAGTATACCAAAGTCCCCTGATCGAGTATATCAAACCCCCCTGGTCGAGTATAATAAAGTCCCTGATCGAGTATACCAAATTCTCATGATCGAGTATACCAAATTCCCCTGATTCGATTATAACAAAAGCCCCTGATATAGTATAACAAATCCCCCTAATCGAGTATAGCAAAGTCCCCTGATCGATTATAACAAAGGCCCCTAATCGAGTCTAACAAAGTCCCCTGATCGAGTATAGCAAAGGCCCTTGATCGAGTATAACAAATGCCCCTCATCGACTATAACAAAGTCACCTAATCGAATATAACAAAGCCCCCTGATCGAGTATAACAAAGGCCACTGGTCGACCATAACAAAGGACCCTGGTCGAGTATAACAAAGTCCCCTGATCGAGTATAACATATACCCTGATCGTGTATAACAAAGTTCCCTAGTCGAGTATACAAATATCCTCTGATCGAGTATAACAAAGGCCCCTGATCGAGTATAACAAACTCCCCTGGTCGAGTTAAACAAAGTCCCCTGGTCGAGTATAACCAAGGCCCCTGATCGAGAATAACAAAGTCCCCATATCGGGGCGCAAAGGCCCTGGTCGAGTATAACCAGCACCCTGATCCGGTACTGCTGCGGGGTTCCACTGGTTGAGTATAACAAAGTACCCTTGATCGAGTATTACAAAAGTCCCTGATCGTATAACAAAGTCCTAATCGGTACAAAAATTTTGGTGGTATGAAACACTAATGAGTATGACAAAGTCCTAATTCGGTATAGCATACCTGATGAGTATAACATATCCCTTGATAGGTGGCAACAAAGTTTCCTGGTCGAGGTATGGTAATGTCCTGATGGAGTATAACAAAGTCCTGATCGAGGAAAACAAAGCCCCCTGATCGAGTATAACAAAGTCCCCTTATCGAGTATAACAAAGTCCCCTGATCGAGTATAATAAACCTCCCTGACCGAGTATAACAAAATCCCCTGATCGAGTATATCAAACCCCCCTGGTCGAGTATAATAAAGGCCCTGATCGAGTATCCCAAATTCTCCAGATCGAGTATACCAAATTCCCCTGATTCGATTATAACAAAAGCCCCTAATCGAGTCTACCATAGTCCCCTGATCGATTGTAGCAAAGGCCCTTGATCGAGTATAACAAATGCCCCTCATTGACTATAACAAAGTCACCTAATCGAATATAACAAAGCCCCCTGATAGAGTATAACAAAGGCCACTGGTCGGCCATAACAAAGGACCCTCGTCGAGTATAACAAAGTCCCCTGATCGAGTATAACAAAGCCCAATCATCGAGTATAACAAAGTCCCCTCATCGAGTAAAACAAAGTCCCCTGATCGAGTATATCAAACCCCCCTGATCGAGCATAACAAAGTCCCCTGGTCGAGTATAACAAAGTCCCCTGATCGAGTATAACAAAGCCCCCCTGATCGAATATTACAAAGTCCCCTTTAAAGTATAACAAAGTCCCCTGATCGGGTATAACAAAGAGCCCTGGTCGAGTATAACAAAGGCCCCTGATGGAGGATAATAATGACCCTGATGGAGTATAACAAAGTCCCCTGATCGAGGAAAACAAAGCCCCATGATCGAGTATACCAAAGTCCCCTAATCGAGTATAACAAAGTCCCTTGATCGAGTATAACAAAGGCCCCTCATCAAGTAAAACAAAGGCCCCCGGTTGAGTGTAACAAAGCCTCTGATCGAGTATAACAAGTCCTGATCGGTATAACACATCCCTGATGAGTATAACATATCCCTGATCATGTATAACAAAAGTTCCTGGTCGAGTATAGTAATACTCTCCTGATCGAGGATAACAAAGTCCCTGTTTGGTATAGCAAGTCCACAAGTATGCAGGAGTCCCCTGATCAGGTAAACCCAAAGTCCCCTGGTCGAGTATAACAAAGTCCCCTGATCGAGAGCTTAAGCCTGGGTGGGGTGTGAAGGTCACTTACATATCCCTGATCGTATATAACAAAGTCCCTGGTGAGTGTGACCGTGGTGGTATAAACTTGGCCCTCTTCGAGTGGCAGGCCAAAGGCCCTTGATGGAGTATAGCAGAGCTGATGGAGTATAACAAAGTCCCTGGTCGAGTATAACAGGAGCCACTCATCAGTATATAAGCCCTTGATCAGGATGTGCAGGTGCAGTTCGAGTATAACTATGTCTCTGATCGAGTATAACAAAGTCCCCTGATCGAGTATAACAAAGTCCCCTGATCGAGTAAAACAAAGTCCCCTGGTCGAGTATAACAAAGTCCCCTGATCGAGGATAACAAAGCCCCCTCATCGAGTATAACTATGTCACCTGATCGAGTATAACAAAGTCCCTTCATCGAGTATAACAAATTCCCCTGATCAAGTATAACAAAGTCCCCTGATCGAGGAAAACAAGGCCCCTGATCGAGTATAACAAAGTCCCCTAATCGAGTATAACAAAGGCCCCTGATCGAGTATAACAAATTCCTCTGATCGAGCCTAACAAAGACCCCTGGTCGAGTATAACAAAACCACCTGATCGAATATAACAAAGTCCCCTGGTTGAGTATAACCACGCCCTCTAATCGTGTATAGCAAAGTCCCCTGATCGAGTATAACACATTCCCCTGATCGAGTATTACAAAGGCCCCCGATTGAGTATATCAATGCCTCCTGAGTGAGTATAACAAAGTCCCCTGATCGAGTATATCAAAGCCCCCTCATCGAGTATAACAAAGTCCCTAATCGAGTATAACAAAGTACTCTGGTCGACTATAACAAAGTCCCGGGGTCGAGTCTTACAAAGTCCCCTGATCGAGTATAACAAAGTCCCCTGATCGAGTATATCAAATCCCCTTCATCGTGTATACCAAGATCTCCTGATCGAGTATAACAAATTCCCCTGGTCGAGGAAAACAAAGCCCCCTGATCAAGTATAACAAAGTCCCCTGATTGAGCATAACAAAGTGCCCTGGTTGACCATAACAAAGGCCCCTAGTCGAGTAAAACAAAGTCCCCTAATCGAATATAACAAAGCCCTTTGATTGAGTATAACAAAGACCACTGGTCGAGCATAACAAAGGACCCTGGTCGAGTATAACAAAGTCTCCTGATCGAGTATAACAAAGCCCAATCATCGAGAATAAGAAAGTCCCCTGATCGAGTATAATAAAGTCCCCTGATCGAGTATATCAAAGCCCCCTAATCGAGTATAACAAAGTCCCCTAATCGAGTATAACAAAGTCCCCTGATCGAGTATAACAAAGTACCCTGATCGAGTATAACAAAGTCCCCTTATCGAGCATAACAAAGGCCCCTGGTCGAGTATAAGAAAGCCCCCTGATCGAATATTACAAAGTCCAGTGATCAAGTATAACAAAGTCCCCTGATCGAGTATAACAAAGTCCCCTGGTCGAGTATAACAAAAGCCCCTGATGGAGTATAACAAAGACCCTGATGGAGTATAACAAATTCCCCTGATCAAGGAAAACAAAGCCCCCTGATCGAGTATAACAAAGTCCCCTCATCGAGTATAACACAACCCCTGAACGAGTATAACATATCCCCTGTTCGTGTATAACAAAGTTCCCTGGTCGAGTATAGTAATGTCCCCTAATCGAGTATAACAAAGGCCACTGATCGAGTATAACAAAGTCCCCTTATCGAGCATAACAAAGGCCTCTGGTCGAGAATAACAAAGCCCCCCTGATCGAATATTACAAAGTCCCCTAATCAAGTAAAACAAAGTCCCCTGATTGAGTATAACAAAGTCCTTGGTTGAGTATAACAAAGGCCCCTGATGGAGAATAACAAAGACCATGATGGAGTATAACGAAGTCCCCTGATCGAAGAAAACACAGCCCCCTGATCGAGTATAACAAAGTCCCCTGATCGAGTATAACAAAGCACCCGGGTCGGGTATAACAAAGCCCCCTAATCGAGTATAACAAAGACCCCTGATCGAGTATAACAAAGTTCCCTGATTGAGTATAATAAAGCCCCCATACCGAGTATAACAAAATCCCCTGATCGAGTATATCAAACCCCCCTGGTCGAGTATAATAAAGGCCCTGATCGAGTGTAACAAAGTCTCATGATCGAGTATAACAAATTCCCCTGGTTCGAGTATAACAAAAGCCCCTCATATAGTATAACAAAGGCCTCTGATCGAGTATAACAAAGTCCCCTGATCGAGTAAAACAAAGTCCCCTGGTCAAGTATAACAAAGTCCCCTGATCGAGGATACCAAAGCCCCCTGATCGAGTATAATAAAGTCCCCTGATCGAGAATAACAAAGTCCCCTGGTCGAGTATAACAAGTCTCTGATGGAGTAAAAAGTCCAATGTTCAAAAGGTATAACCAAGAGTCCCTGGTCGAGTATAACCAAATTCCCTGATCGACTTAACCAAAAGCTACTTGTTCGTTATAACAAAAGCCCTGATCGAGTATAAATAAGTCCCTGATCCATTTTGGCAAAGTCCCCTGATCGAGTATAACAAAGGCCCCCGGTTGAGTGTAACAAAGTCTCCTGATCGAGTATAACATCGTCCCCTGATCGAGTATAACACATCCCCTGACCGAGTATAACATATCCCCTGATCGTATATAACAAAGTCCCCTGGACGAGAGAGTAATGTCCCATGAACGAGTATAACAAAGCCCCCTCATCGAGTAAGACAAAGGCCCCTAATGGAGTATAACAAAGACAGCTGATGGAGTATAACAAAGTCCCCTGGTCGAGTATAACAAAGGCCCCTCATCGAGTATAAGAAAGCCCCCTGATCGGATATTACAAAGTCCCTGATCGAGTATAACAAAGTCCCTAGATCGAGTATAACAAAGTCCTCTGGTTGAGTAAAAAAAGACTCCTATTCGAGTATAACAAAGTCTTCTGATCGAGTATAACAATGTCCCCTGATCGAGTATAACAAAGTACCCTGATCGAGTATAACAAAGACCCCTGATCGAGTATAACAAAGTCCCCTGGTCGAGTATAATAAATTTCCCTGATCGAGTATAACTAAGTCTCATGATCGAGTATAACAAATTCCCCTGGTTCGAGTATAACAAAATCCCCTGGTATGGTATAACAAAGGCCCCTCATCGAGTAAACAAGCGGCTCTGATCGAGTTTAACAAAGTCCCCTGATAGAGTATAACAAAGTCCCATGGTCGACTATAACAAAGTCCCCTTTTCGAGTATAACAAAGTCCCCTGATCGAGTAAAACAAAGTCCTCTGATCGAGTATAACAAAGTCCCCTAATGGAGTATAACAAAGTCCCCTGATCGAGTATAACAAAGTACCCTGATCGAGTATAACAAAGTCCCCTTATCGAGCATAACAAAGGCCCCTGGTCGAGTATAAGAAAGCCCCCCTGATCGAATATTACAAAGTCCAGTGATCAAGTATAACAAAGTCCCCTGATCCGGAAGGTATTACCAAAAGGGGCCCTGATCCAGGTATAGCAAAGATAACACGGTCAGAGTATA
Organism: Homarus americanus; assembly: GCF_018991925.1. Classification (NCBI taxonomy): domain Eukaryota; kingdom Metazoa; phylum Arthropoda; class Malacostraca; order Decapoda; family Nephropidae; genus Homarus; species Homarus americanus. The sequence continues at coordinate 9,848 of NW_024715068.1, forward strand.
AGCAAAGTCCCTTATCCAGGTATAACAAAAGTCCCTAGTCAAGTAATTACAAATTCCCTGATCCCGAGTAACAAAGTCCCTGGTCAGGTATAACAAAATCCACTGATCTAGTATAACAAAGTCCCCTGGTCGAGTATAACAAATTCCCCTGATCGAGTATAACAAAGGCCCTGATCGAGTATAACAAACTCCCATGATCGAGTATAACAAAGTCCCCTGGTCGAGTATAACAAAGTCCCCTGATCGAGTACAACAAAGTCTCCTGATCGAGTATAACAAAGGCCCCCGTTTGAGTATAATAAAGTCTCCTGATCGAGTATAGCAAAGTCCCCTAATCGAGTATGACACATCCCCTGATCGAGTATAACAAATCCCAATCATCGAGTATAACAAAGTCCCTGAAGGAGTATAACAAAGTCCCCTGATCGAGTATAACAAAATCCCCTGATCGAGTAAAACAAAGTCCCCTGGTCAAGTATAACAATGTCCCCTGGTCGAGTATAACAAATGCCCGTGATCCGAGGATATAAAAGCCCCCTAATCAGGTATAACAAAAGTCCCTGATCGGGGAATAACAAAGTCCCTGGTGAGTATAACAAAGCCCCAATCATCAGGTATAACAAAGTCCCTCGTGAGTAAAACAAAAGTCCCCTGATCGAGTATATCAAGCCCCCTGATCAGGCATAACAAAAGTCCCCTGAGGTCGAGTATAACAAAGTCCCCTGATCGAGTATAACAAAGCCCCCCTGATCGAATATTACAAAGTCCCCTTTAAAGTATAACAAAGTCCCCTGATCGAGTATAACAAAGAGCCCTGGTCGAGTATAACAAAGGCCCCTGATGGAGGATAATAATGACCCTGATGGAGTATAACAAAGTCCCCTGATCGAGGAAAACAAAGCCCCATGATCGAGTATACCAAAGTCCCCTAATCGAGTATAACAAAGTCCCTTGATCGAGTATAACAAAGGCCCCTCATCAAGTAAAACAAAGGCCCCCGGTTGAGTGTAACAAAGCCTCCTGATCCAGTATAACAAAGTCCCCTGATCGAGTATAACACATCCCCTGATAGAGTATAACATATCCCCTGATCATGTATAACAAAGTTCCCTGGTCGAGTATAGTAATATCTCCTGATCGAGGATAACAAAGTCCCCTGTTTGAGTATAACAAAGTCCCCTGAAAGAGTATACCAAAGTCCCCTGATCGAGTAAACCAAAGTCCCCTGGTCGAGTATAACAAAGTCCCCTGATCGAGGAAAACAAAGCCCCCTGATCGAGTATAACAAAGTCCCCTTACATATCCCCTGATCGTATATAACAAAGTCCCCTGGTCGAGATAGTAATGTCCCATGATCGAGTATAACAAAGCCCCCTCATCGAGTATGACAAAGGCCCTTGATGGAGTATAACAAAGACAGCTGATGGAGTATAACAAAGTCCCCTGGTCGAGTATAACAAAGGCCACTCATCGAGTATATGAAAGCCCCCTGATCGGATATTACAAAGTCCCAATTCGAGTATAACTATGTCTCCTGATCGAGTATAACAAAGTCCCCTGATCGAGTATGACAAAGACCCCTGATCGAGTATAACAAAGTCCCCTGATCGAGTAAAACAAAGTCCTTTGGTCGAGTATAACAAAGTCCCCTCATCGAGGATAACAAAGCCCCCTCATCGAGTATAACTATGTCCCCTGATCGAGTATAACAAAGTCCCTTCATCGAGAATAACAAATTCCCCTGATCAAGTATAACAAAGTCCCCTGATCGAGGAAAACAAGGCCCCTGATCGAGTATAACAAAGTTTCCTAATCGAGTATAACAAAGGCCCCTGATCGAGTATAACAAATTCCTCTCATCGAGCCTAACAAAGACCCCTGGTCGAGTATAACAAAACCACCTGATCGAATATAACAAAGTCCCCTGGTTGAGTATAACCACGCCCTCTAATCGTGTATAGCAAAGTCCCCTGATCGAGTATAACACATTCCCCTGATCGAGTATTACAAAGGCCCCCGATTGAGTATATCAATGCCTCCTGAGTGAGTATAACAAAGTGCCCTGATCAGGTATATCAAAGCCCCCTCATCAGGTATAACAAAAGTCCCTAATCCCGAGTATAACAAAGTCCTCTGGTCGACTATAACAAAAGTCCCCGGGTCGAGTCTTCAAAAAGTCCCCTGATCGGTATAACAAAGTCCCTGATCGAAATTGCCATCAAATCACCCCTTCATCGTGTATGCAAGATCTCTGATCGAGTATAACAAATTCCCCTGGTCGAGGAAAACAAAGCCCCCTGATCAAGTATAACAAAGTCCCCTGATTGAGCATAACAAAGTGCCCTGGTTGACCATAACAAAGGCCCCTAGTCGAGTAAAACAAAGTCCCCTAATCGAATATAACAAAGCCCTTTGATTGAGTATAACAAAGACCACTGGTCGAGCATAACAAAGGACCCTGGTCGAGTATAACAAAGTCTCCTGATCGAGTATAACAAAGCCCAATCATCGAGAATAAGAAAGTCCCCTGATCGAGTATAATAAAGTCCCCTGATCGAGTATATCAAAGCCCCCTAATCGAGTATAACAAAGTCCCCTAATCGAGTATAACAAAGTCCCCTGATCGAGTATAACAAAGTACCCTGACCGAGTATAACAAAGTCCCCTTATCGAGCATAACAAAGGCCCCTGGTCGAGTATAAGAAAGCCCCCCTGATCGAATATTACAAAGTCCAGTGATCAAGTATAACAAAGTCCCCTGATCGAGTATAACAAAGTCCCCTGGTCGAGTATAACAAAAGCCCCTGATGGAGTATAACAAAGACCCTGATGGAGTATAACAAATTCCCCTGATCTAGGAAAACAAAGCCCCCAGATCGAGTATAACAAAGTCCCCTCATCGAGTATAACACAACCCCTGAACGAGTATAACATATCCCCTGTTCGTGTATAACAAAGTTCCCTGGTCGAGTATAGTAATGTCCCCTAATCGAGTATGACAAAGGCCACTGATCGAGTATAACAAAGTCCCCTTATCGAGCATAACAAAGGCCTCTGGTCGAGAATAACAAAGCCCCCCTGATCGAATATTACAAAGTCCCCTGTTCAAGTATAACAAAGTCCCCTGATTGAGTATAACAAAGTCCCCTGGTCGAGTATAACAAAGGCCTCTGATGGAGTATAACAAAGACCATGATGGAGTATAACAAAGTCCCCCGATCGAGGAAAACACAGCCCCCTGATCGAGTATAACAAAGTCCCCTGATCGAGTATAACAAAGCACCCTGGTCGGGTATAACAAAGCCCCCTGATCGAGTATAACAAAGACCCCTGATCGAGTATAACAAAGTCCCCTGATTGAGTATAATAAAGCCCCATACCGAGTATAACAAAATCCCCTGATCGAGTATATCAAACCCCCCTGGTCGAGTATAATAAAGGCCCTGATCGAGTGTAACAAAGTCTCATGATCGAGTATAACAAATTCCCCAGGTTCGAGTATAACAAAAGCCCCTCATATAGTATAACAAAGGCCTCTGATCGAGTATAACAAAGTCCCCTGATCGAGTAAAACAAAGTCCCCTGGTCAAGTATAACAAAGTCCCCTGATCGAGGATACCAAAGACCCCTGGTCGAGTATAACAAAGTCTCCTGATGGAGTAAAAAAAGTCCAATGTTCGAGTATAACAAATTCCCCGGGTCGAGTATAACAAATTCCCCTGATCGGGCATAACAAAGCCGCCTGATCGAGTATAACAAAGCCCCCTGATCGAGTATAAAAAAGTCCCCTGATCGAGTTCAACAAAGTCCCCTGATCGAGTATAACAAAGGCCCCCGGTTGAGTGTAACAAAGTCTCCTGATCGAGTATAACATCATCCCCTGATCGAGTATAACACATCCCCTGACCGAGTATAACATATCCCCTGATCGTATATAACAAAGTCCCCTGGACGAGAGAGTAATGTCCCATGAACGAGTATAACAAAGCCCCCTCATCGAGTAAGACAAAGGCCCCTAATGGAGTATAACAAAGACAGCTGATGGAGTATAACAAAGTCCCCTGGTCGAGTATAACAAAGGCCCCTCATCGAGTATAAGAAAGCCCCCTGATCGGATATTACAAAGTCCCTGATCGAGTATAACAAAGTCCCTAGATCGAGTATAACAAAGTCCTCTGGTTGAGTAAAAAAAGACTCCTATTCGAGTATAACAAAGTCTTCTGATCGAGTATAACAATGTCCCCTGATCGAGTATAACAAAGTACCCTGATCGAGTATAACAAAGACCCCTGATCGAGTATAACAAAGTCCCCTGGTCGAGTATAATAAATTTCCCTGATCGAGTATAACTAAGTCTCATGATCGAGTATAACAAATTCCCCTGGTTCGAGTATAACAAAATCCCCTGGTATGGTATAACAAAGGCCCCTCATCGAGTAAACAAGCGGCTCTGATCAAGTTTAACAAAGTCCCCTGATAGAGTATAACAAAGTCCCATGGTCGACTATAACAAAGTCCCCTTGTCGAGTATAACAAAGTCCCCTGATCGAGTAAAACAAAGTCCTCTGATCGAGTATAACAAGTCCCCTAATGGAGTATAACAAAGGCCCTTGATCGAGTATAATAAAGGCCATTAATCGTGTTTAACAAAGTCCCTTGATCGAGTATAACAAAGCACCCTGATCGAGTAAAACAAAGTCCCCCGATCGAGTATAACAAAGTCCTTTGATCGTGTATAACAAAGTCCCCCGATCGAGTATTACAAAGGCCCCTGATCGAGTATAACAAAGTCTTCTGGTCGAGTATAACAAAGTCCCCTTATCGAGTATAACAAAGTCCCCTAGTCAAGTATTACAAATTCCCCTGATCGAGTATAACAAAGTCCCCTGGTCGAGTATAACAAAGTCTCCTGATCGAGTATAACAAAGGCCCTTATCGAGTATAACAAAGTCCCTGATCCAAGATATAACAAAAGTCCCTGATTAATTATAACAAAGTCCCCTGATCGGGTACAACAAGTCTCCTGGTCCCTAAAGGTAAAGGCCCCGTTTGAGTGCATAATAAGTCTCCTGATCCGAGAGTATAACAAAGTCCCTGATCGAAATTATAACACATCCCTGATCGAGTATAACAAAGCCCAATCATCGAGTATAACAAAGTCCCTGAGAAGGGTATAACAAAGTCCCTGATCGAGTATAGCAAAAGTCCCTGATCCGAGGTATAGCAAGAGTCCCTGATCCGGGTAAAACAAAGTCCCTGGTCAGAAATCCTTAACAAAGTCCCCTGATCCGGGGATAACAAAGTCCCTGATCGAGGATAACAAAGCCCTAATGAGGCTATAAGCAAGAGTCCCCTGATCTAGTATAACAAAGTCCCCTGGTCAGGTATAACAAATTCCCCTGATCGAGTATAACAAAGGCCCTGATCGAGTATAGCAAAGTCCCCTGATGGAGTATAACAAATGCCCGTGATCGAGCATAACAAAGCCGCCTGATCGAGTATAAAAAAGTCCCCTGATCGAGTACAACAAAGTCCCCTGATCGAGTTTAAGAAAGGCCCCCGGTTGAGTGTAACAAAGTCTCCTGATCGAGTATAACAAAGTCCCCTGATCGAGTATAACTTGCATCCCTGATCAAGTATAGCATATCTGATCGTATGCCAACAAGTCCACTGGTCGAGATAGTAATGTCCATGATCCAGGTATATCAAAGCCCCTCATCGGTATGACGAAGGCCCCTCATGGAATATAACAAAGACGAGCTGATGGGTATAACAAAGTCCCTGGTCAGGTATAACAAGGCCCCTCATCCGAGTATGTAAGAAGCCCCCTGATCGGATAGTACAAAGTCCTTGATCGAGTATAACTATCGTCTCCTGATCCCGAATATAACCAGGTCCCCTGATCCAGGTATAACAAGACCCTGATCGAGGTATAACCAAGGTCCCTGATCCGGAGTAAAGCAAAGTCCCTGGTCACAGGTATAGCAAAATTCCCCTGATAGAGGATAACAAAGCTGATCAGGTATATCTATGTCCCTGATCAAGTATAACAAAGTCCCCTCATCGAGTATAACAAATTCCCCTGATCAAGTATAACAAAGTCCCCTGATCGAGGAAAACAAGGCCCCTGATCGAGTATAACAAAGTCCCCTAATCGAGTATAACAAAGGCCCCTGATCGAGTATAACAAATTCCTCTGATCGAGCCTAACAAAGACCCCTGGTCGAGTATAACAAACCCACCTGATCGAATATAACAAAGCCCCTGGTTGAGTATAACCACGCCCTCAGATCTTGTATAGCAAAGTCCCCTGATCGAGTATAACACATTCCCCTGATCGAGTATTACAAAGGCCCCCGATTGAGTATAACAATGCCTCCTGAGTGAGTATAACAAAGTGCCCTGATCGAATATAACACATCCCGTGATCGAGTATAACATATTCCCTGATCGTGTATAACAAAGTTCCCTGGTTGAGTTCAGTAATGTCTCCTGATCGAGAATAACAAAGTCCCTTGGTCGAGTATAACAAATTCCCCTGATCAAGTATAACAAATTCCCTTGGTCGAGTATAAAAAATTCCCCTGATCAAGTATAACAAAGTCCCCTGATCGATTATGACAAAGGCCCTTGATCGAGTATAACAAAGTCTCCTGATGGAGTAAAAAAAGTCAAATGATCGAGTATAACAAAGTCCCCTGGTCGAGTATAACAAATTCCCGTGATCGAGTATAATAAAGCCGCCTGATCGAGAATAAAAAAGTCCCCTGATCGAGTACAACAAAGTCCCCTGATCGAGTATAACAAAGGCCCCCGGTTGAGTGTAACAAAGTCTCCTGATCGAGTATAACAAAGTCCCCTAATCGCGTATAACACATCCCCTGATCGAGTATAACATATCCCCTGATCGTATATAACAAAGTCCCCTGGTCGAGATAGTAATGTCCCATGATCGAGTATAACAAAGCCCCCTCATCGAGTATGACGAAGGCCCCTCATGGAGTATAACAAAGACAGCTGATGGAGTATAACAAAGTCCCCTGATCGAGTATAACAAAGGCCCCTCATCGAGTATATGAAAGCCCCCTGATCGGATAGTACAAAGTCCTTGATCGAGTATAACTATGTCTCCTGATCGAGTATAACAAAGTCCCCTGATCGAGTATAACAAAGACCCCTGATCGAGTATAACAAAGTCCCCTGATCCCGGGGTAAACAAAAGTCCCTGGTGGGGTATAACAAAGTCCCTGATCCCAGAGTATAACAAAGTCCTCATCGGGTATAACAAATTCCTGATCCAGAAGTATAACAAAGTCCCCTGATCCCGAGGAAAAGCAGGCCCCTGATCGAGTATAACAAAAGGTCCCCTAATCTCCCGGGTATAACAAAGGCCCTGATCCAGGTATAACAAATTCACTCTGATCGAGCTAACAAAAGACCCTGTGAGTATATAAACCACTGATCAGAATATAACAAAGTCCCTGGTTGAGTATAACCACGCCCTCCAGATCTTAGCATAGCAAAAGTCCTGATCGAGTATAACACATTCCCTGATCGCGGTATTACAAAGGCCCCGATTGGTATAACAATGCCTCCTGGTGAGTATAACTAAAAGTGCCCTGATCCAGATATATAGCATCCCGTGATCAGAGGTATAACATATTCCCTGATCGTGTATAACAAAGTTCCCTGGTTGAGTTCAGTAATGTCTCCTGATCGAGAATAACAAAGTCCCTTGGTCGAGTATAACAAATTCCCCTGATCAAGTATAACAAATTCCCTTGGTCGAGTATAAAAAATTCCCCTGATCAAGTATAACAAAGTCCCCTGATCGATTATGACAAAGGCCCTTGATCGAGTATAACAAAGGCCCCTGATCGAGTATAACAAAGTCCCCTTATCGAGCATAACAATGTCCCCTGGTCGAGTATAACAAATTCCCCTGATCAAGTATAACAAAGTCCCCTGGTCGAGTATAACAAAGTCACCTAATCGAATATAACAAAGCCCCCTGATCGAGTATAACAAAGGCCCTTTTCGGTCGACTATAACAAAAAGGACCCTGGTCAGGTATAACAAATCCCCTGATCTAAGTATAAAGCCCAATCATCAGAGTATAGCAAAGTCCTCTCATAAAAGGTAAAACAAAGTCCCCTGATCGAGGTATATCAAAAGCCCCTGATCGAGTATATAAAGCCTCTGATCAGATAACCTACAAAGTCCTTTTTCAAGTATAAGCAAATTCCCTAATCCCAGGTATAACAAAGTCCCTGGTCAGGTATAACAAAGGCCCCTGATGGAGGATAACAATGACCCTGATGGAGTATAACAAAGTCCCCTGATCGAGGAAAACAAAGCCCCCTGATCGAGTATACCATAGTCCCCTGATCGAGTATAACAAAGTCATTTGATCGAGTAAAACAAAGGCCCCTGATCTAGTATATCAAACCCCCCTGGTCAAGTATAATAAAGGCCCTGATCGAGTATAACAAATTCTCATGATCGAGTATACCAAATTCCTCTTCTTCGATTATAACAAAAGCCTCTGATATAGTATAACATATCCCTCTAATCGAGTATAACAAAGTCCCCTGATCGATTATAACAAAGGCCCCTAATCGAGTCTAACAAAGTCCTCTGATCGATTATAGCAAAGGCCCTTGATCGAGTATAACAAATGCCCCTCATCGAGTATAACACATCCCCTGATAGAGTGTAACATATCCCCTGATCGAGTATAACAAAGTTCCCTGGTCGAGTATAGTAATATCCCCTGATCGAGTATAACAAAGCCCCCTGATCGAGTATAACAAAGTCCCCTGTTTGAGTATAACAAAGTCCCCTGATCGAGTATACGAAAGTCCCCTGATCGAGTAAAACAAAGTCCCCTGGTCGAGTATAACAAAGTCCCTTGATCGAGTATAACAAAGCCCCCTGATCGAGTAAAACAAAGTCCCCCGATCGAGTATAACAAAGTCCCCTGATCGAGTATAATAAAACTCCCTGACCGAGTATAACAAAGTCCCCTGATCTAGTATATCAAACCCCCCCTGGTCAAGTATAATAAAGGCCCTGATCGAGTATAACAAATTCTCATGATCGAGTATACCAAATTCCCCTTCTTCGATTATAACAAAAGCCCCTGATATAGTATAACATATCCCTCTAATCGAGTATAACAAAGTCCCCTGATCGATTATAACAAAGGCCCCTAATCGAGTCTAACAAAGTCCTCTGATCGATTACAGCAAAGGCCCTTGATCGAGTATAACAAATGCCCCTCATCGAGTATATCTATGTCACCTAATCGAATATAACAAAGCCCCCTGATCGAGTATAACAAAGGCCACTGGTCGACCATAACAAAGGACCCTGGTCGAGTATAACAAAGTCCCCTAATCGAGTATTACAAAGCCCAATCATCGAGTATAACAAAGTCTTCTCATCGAGTAAAACAAAGTCCCCTGATCGAGTATATCAAAGCCCCCTGATCGAGTATAACAAAGACCCCTGATCGAGTATAACAAAGTCCCCTGATCGAGTAAAACAAAGTCCTCTGGTCGAGTATAACAAAGTCCCCTGATCGAGGAAAACAGAGCCCCCTGATCGAGTATAACAAAGTCCCCTGATCGAGCACAAAAAAGTCCGCTGGTCGAGTATAACAAATCCCCTCATCGAGAATAACAAAGTCCCTTGATCGAGAATATCAAAGCCCCCTGGTCGAGTATAATAAAAGCCCCTCATGGAGTATAACAAAGTCTCATGATCTCGAATAACACAGTCCCCTGGTTCGAGTATAACAAAAGCCCTTGATCAAGTATAACAAAGGCCCCTCATCGAGTATAACAAAGTCTTCTAATCGAGTATAACAAAGGCCCCTCATCGAGTCTACCAAAGGCCCCTCATCGAGTATAACAAAGTCACCTAATCGAATATAACAAAGTCCCTCATCGAGTATAACAAAGTCCCCTCATCGAATATAAGAAAGCCCCCTGATCGAATATAACAAAGTCCCCTGATCGAGTATAACAAAAGCCCTTGATCGAGTATAACAAACTCCCCTGGTCGAGTATAATAAATTTCCCTGATCGAGTATAACTAAGTCTCATGATCGAGTATAACAAATTCCCCTGGTTCGAGTATAACAAAATCCCCTGGTATGGTATAACAAAGACCCCTCATCGAGTAAACAAGCGGCTCTGATCGAGTATAACAAAGTCCCCTGATAGAGTTTAACAAAGTCCGATGGTCGAGTATAACAAAGTCACCTGATCGAGTATAACAAAGGCCACCGGTTGAGTATAACAAAGCCTCCTGATCGAGTATAAAAAAGTCCCCTGGTCGAGTATAACAAAGTCCCCTGATCGAGTATATCAATGCCCCCTCATCGAGTATAACAAAGTCCCCTAATCGAGTATAACAAAGTCCTCTGGTCGACTATAACAAATTCCCCTGGTCGAGAATTACAAAGTCTTCTAATCGAGTATAACAAAGTCCCCTGATCGAGTATAACAAAGTCCACTGGTCGAGTAAAACAAAGTCCCCTGATCGAGTATAACAAAGTCCCCTTATCGAACATAACAAAGGCCCCTGGTCGAGTATAACAAAGCCCCCCTGATCGAATATTACAAAGTCCAGTGATCAAGTATAACAAAGTCCCCTGATCGAGTATAACAAAGTCCCCTGATGGAGTATAACAAAGTCCTCTGATCGAGTATAACAAAGTCCCCTAATGGAGTATAACAAAGGCCCTTGATCGAGTATAATAACGGCCATTAATCGAGTTTAACAAAGTCCCTTGATCGAGTATAACAAAGCCCCTGATCGAAAAAAACAAAGTCCCCCGATCGCGTATAACAAAGTCCTCTGATCGTGTATAACAAAGTCCCCCGATCGAGTATAACAAAGTCCCCTGGTCGAGTATAGCAAAGTCCCCTTATCGAGTATAACAAAGTCCCCTAGTCAAGTATTACAAATTCCCCTGATCGAGTATAACAAAGTCCCCTGGTCGAGTATAACAAAGTCTCCTGATCGAGTATATCAAAGGCCCTGATCGATTATAACAAAGTCCCCAGATCGAATATAACAAAATCCCCTGGTCGAGTATAACAAAGTCCCCTGATCGAGTACAACAAAGTCTCCTGATCGAGTATAACAAAGGCCCCCCCGTTGGGTATAATAAAAGTCTCTTGATCGGGTAATAACAAAGGTCCCTGATCAGTATAACACATCCCTGATAAGGTATATAAAAGCCAATCATCAGGTATAACAAAAAGTCCCTGAAGAGAAATTTATAACAAGAATCCCCTGATCGAGTATAACAAAGTCCCTGATCCCGAGGATAACAAACTCCCTGATCGAGGATAGCAAAAGACCCTAATCGAGGTATAACAAAGTCCCCTGATCGAGAATAACAAAGTCCCCTGGTCGAGTATAACAAAGTCTCCTGATGGAGTAAAAAAAGTCCAATGATCGAGTATAACAAAGTCCCCTGGTCGAGTATAACAAATTGCCGTGATCGAGTGTAACAAAGCCGCCTGATCGAGAATAAAAAAGTCCCCTGATCGAGTACAACAAAGTCCGCTGATCGAGTATAACAAAGGCCCCCGGTTGAGTGTAACAAAGTATCCTGATCGAGTATAACAAAGTCCAAGGATCGCGTATAACACACCCCCTGATCGAGTATACCATATCCCCTGATCGTATATAACAAAGTCCCCTGGTCGAGATAGTAATGTCCCCTGATCGAGGATAACAAAGTCCCCTGATCGAGTATATCAAATCCCCTTCATCGTGTATACCAAGATCCCCTGATCGAGTTTAACAAATTCCCCTGGTCGAGTAAAACAAAGTCCCCCTGGTTGAATATAACAATGGCTCATGATCGAGTATAACAAAGGCCTCTCATCGAGTATAACAAAGGCCCCTCTTTGAGTCTAACAAAGTCCCCTGATCGATTATGACAAAGGCCCTTGATCGAGTATAAGAAAGCCCAATCATCGAGTATAACAAAGTCCCCTGATCGAGTATAACAAAGTCCCCTGGTCGAGAAAAACAAAGCCTCCTGATCAAGTATAACAAAGTCCCCTGATTGAGCATAACAAAGTCCCCTGATTGAGCATAACAAAGGCCCCTGGTCGAGTAAAACAAAGACCCCTAATCGAATATAACAAAGCCCTTTGATCGAGTATAACAAAGACCACTGGACGAGCATAACAAAGGACCCTGGTCGAGTATAACAAAGTTTCCTGATCGAGTATAACAAAGCCCAATCATCGAGTATAAGAAAGTCCCCTGATCGAGTATAACAAAGTCCCCTGATCGAGTATATCAAAGCCCCCTCATCGAGTATAACAAAGTCCCCTGATCGAGTATAACAAAGTCCCCTGATCGAGTATAACAAAATTACCCTGGTCATATTAAACAGATTCCCTGATCCGAGAAAACAATGGCCTATGATCGAAATTATAACAAAAGCCCCTTATCGGGCATAACCAAAAGGCCCTGGTGGAGTATAACAAAGTCTCTGATCCCGGAGTATAACAAAGCCCAATCATCGAGTATAAGAAAGTCCCCTGATCGAGTATAACAAAGTCCCCTGGTCGAGTATAACAAAATCCCCTGATGGAGTATAACAAAGACCCTGATGGAGTATAACAAAGACCCCTGATCAAGGAAAACAAAGCCCCCTGATCGAGTATAACAAAGTCCCCTCATTGAGTATAACACATCCCCTGAACGAGTATAACATATCCCCTCTTCGTGTATAACAAAGTTCCCTGGTCGAGTATAGTAATGTCCCCTAATCGAGTATAACAACGGCCACTGATCGAGTATAACAAAGTCCCCTTATCGAGCATAACAAAGGCCTCTGCTCGAGAATAACAAAGCCCCCCTGATCGAATATTACAAAGTCCTCTGATCAAGTATAACAAAGTGCCCTGATTGAGTATAACAAAGTCCCCTAGTCGAGTATAACAAAGGCCCCTGATGGAGTATAACAAAGACCATGATGGAGTATAACAAGGTCCC